>NC_064640.1:856057424-856369924 GCF_023864345.2 Schistocerca serialis cubense
GCCATGTTGCTGCAAACGTCGTCGAACTGTTCGTGCAGATGGTTGTTGTCTTGCAACGTCCCCATCTGTTGACTCAGGGATCAAGACGTGGCTGCACGATGCGTTACAGCCATGTGGATAAGATGCCTGTCATCTCGACTGCTAGTGATACAAGGCCGTTGGGATCCAGCACGGCGTTCAGTATTATCCTCCTTAACCCACCAATTCCATATTCTGCTAACAGTCATTGGATCTCTACCAACTCGAGCAGCAATGTCACAATACGGTAAACCGCAATCTCGATATGCTACCATTCGACCTTTATCAAAGTCGGAAACGTGATGGTACGCATTTCTCCACCTTACACGAGGCACCAGAACAACGTTTCCCCAGGCAACACCGGTCAACTGCTGTTTGTATATGAGAAATCGGTTTGAAACTTTCCTCGTGTCAGCACGTTGTAGGTGTCGCCACCGGCGCCAACCTTTTGTGAATGCTCTGAAAAGCTAATCATTTGCATATCACAGCTTCTTCTTCGTGTCGGTTAAATTTCGCGTCTATAGCACGCCATCTTGGTGGTGAATCAATTTTAATGGCCAGTAGTGTATTTCTTTATGTTGCAATTTTTTTCCGTCAATAGCAGACTGCTTGAACAATGTGGCAACGTGTGGACACGAGAACACACAGGCATGCATGCGTTCTATCTACTGATTTTTGGGCATGCGCTTTTGGCCCCGTGCGTCTGCGATTGCGCGCGTGGAAGGAGGCAACGCGTGGACATACCTTCAGAGAAGGGAAAGAGAGGCGTTCTAATCAGACTCAACGACGAATATGAAGCACAGAGGTGCAGCTGCTTACAGCGACATAAGCTGCGCCTGTTCGCAGTGGTGCCGTACTGCATCAAGGCTCACTGAGCTGCAGACACGCGTTTCTCAGTGGCGACTTTGGAAACCAGTTAAGGAGCGTCTATATCTATGCACGTTTTCGTGCTTATTATAGGTGCATGCGGCTGTAGCACCAAGAGGCAATGAGTCACATGCACCGATGCGAAATTACAAAAAATGGTTCAAATGGCTCTGAGCACTATGGGACTTAACAACTAAGGTCATCAGTCCCTTAGACTTGTTGTTTTCGTCGTCAGTCCAGAGACTGATTTGATGCAGCTCTCCATGCTACCCTATCCTGTGCAGGCTTCTTCATCTCCCAGTACCTACTGCAGCCTACATCTTTCTGAATCTGCTTAGTGTATTCATCTCTTGGTCTCCCTCTACGATTTTTACCCTCCACGCTGCCCTCCAACACTAAATTGGTGATCCCTTGATGCCTCAGAACGTGTCCTACCAACCGATCCCTTCTTCTACTCTAGGTGTGCCACAAATTTCTCTTCTCCCTAATTCTATTCAATACCTCCTCATTGGTTATGTGATCTAACCAACTAATCTTCAGCATTCTTCTGTAGCACCACATTTCGAAAGCTTCTATTCTCTTCTAGTCCAAAATATTTATCGTGCACGTTTCACTCCCATAAATGGCCACACTCCATACAAACACTTTCAGAAACGACTTCTTAACACTTAAATCTATACTCGATGTTAACAAATTTCTCTTCTTCATAAATGCTTTCCTTGCCATTGCCAGTCCACATTTTATATCCTCTCTACTTCGACCATCATCAGTTATTTTGCCCCCAAAATAGCAAAACTCATTTACTACTTTAAGCGTCTCATTTCCTAATCTAATTCCCTCAGCATCACCCGATTTAATTCGACTACATTCCATTATCCTCGTTTTGCTTCTGTTGATGTTCATCTTATATCCTTCTTTCAAGACACTGCCCATTCCGTTCAGCTGCTCTTCCACGTCCTTTGCTGTCTCTGACAGAATTACAATGTCATCGGCGAACTTCAAAGTTTCTATTTCTTCTCCATGGATTTTAATTCCTACTCCGAATTTTTCTTTTGTTTCCTTTCTTCCCTAGACTTAGAACTAATTAAACCTAACTAACCTAAGGACATCATACGCATCCATGCCCAAGGCTGGATTCGAATTTGCGACCGTAGCAGCAGCGCGGTTCCGGACTGCAGGGCCTAGAACCGCTCGGCCACCGAGCCTGGCTGCAAAATTACACATGCCTCTAATTTTTGCGCGTGGCCACGAAAGCGCAAAAGTCACTCCATCTCACACGGGGAGATACGTGTAATAGTCGTGCTCCTGTCCGCAGTTCTCCCAGTTTGATGCTCGCTAAAAGATTCAGTTTTTCGCATGCTTTCAAATTTACCGTTGCTTTAGCACTTTGATCGAATGGTCTAACGAGAAACACAAGTAATTTGAGCAGTATATCTCAACAAAAATAACAGGAAGTGAACTGTCTTCTACAATCAGTACCGGATCGAGAATTTTTTCGACATAAGTGGCTTATTATTCGGCGTTCCTCATCCTCCATGCCCACCCCTCCTCAACCCTTTTCACTCGTATACTTTCACCCGTGTCAGTTCTCGCTAGTAATTTTGACACTCACTCTACACTTGGCCGCCCCTGCCGCACCTTTTAGCTTGGCACCCCAAGTGGCCGCTAATAATTGTGAAACGTCCTGTACAGAATACTGAACAGCTGCGGCTTCTCTGGCTTAGGCCTTACACCTGCCCTGTCCACAGTAATCAAAATGATTCGCGTTTACCTGGCGTATTCGATACGACAGAGATGCTAAAATTGATCCGAATACTACATGTAAATACAGTGATTAACAACATCAAAAATATGCAAGAACTGTGTAAGAGGGTGTTTCAAGAAGAATATACGTATTTCGAATCCAAAAGAAATGCACACTATTTTTTAAAAAATCCATCTTCTATTCTACATGTTTGGAAGCTTTACAGTGTGTAGATACATCCTTTAGGAACAATATTTTCATTTCTCCACATAATTTCCATTCCTCTCAGCTGCCTTACGGCATCTTGGAAGCAGCGCCTGTATACCCGCACGGTAAAATTCTGGACCAACCTGTTGGAGCCACTGTTTGGTAGGTTGGTTGGTTGATTGAGGTTTAAGGGACCAAACAGCAAGGTCATCAGTTCCTTGTTTCAAATATGGTCCATTCCGCTAATGGGACAGGACAAAAAAGGAAGCTGAAAATCACGGCAAAGAGACGCAAGGCGGAGCCCAACCGGTAAACCCGCCCGTGGGCGGGAGTCGGGTGGGCGACGTCCATGGTCTGGGAACAGGATAGAATAGGAAGGATGAGTGGGAGAGGAACGGATAGCCAGTGCATAAGACACCAGAAGCTGGGACCGCCGAACAGAAAGGGGGGGGGGGGGGATCCCAGCTTCAACCAGGAGAATATCAACAGGGCTAGTAGGGAAGGCACCGGTGGCCAAACGGATACCACGATGGTGGACTGGATCCAGCATGTGCAGTGTGGAAGGAGCAGCTGAACCATAAACTTGACAACCATAGTCCAAGCGAGACAGAACTAGAGCACGATAAAGACGGAGAAGGAGGGAACGGTCCCCAACCCAAGAGGAGTGGGCAAGGAAGCGAAGGACATTGAGTTTACGGAAACATCCTACCATCAGGAGTATGATATGGGGCAGCCAAGTGAGCTTGCTGTCGAAAAGAAGACCCAGGAAACGAAACTGTGGGACCACAGGCAATTATTGTGCATCAAGATAGAGCTCTGGATCAGGGTGGATCGTAGTACAGCGACAGAAGTGGACCACCCGCGATTTTGAAGGAGAGAATTGAAACCCGTGTGAGAGGGTCCATGCAGAGGCACGTCATATAGCTCCCTGGAGCAGCCGTTCTGCAGATGCCATCGAGGAGGAACTAACCCAAATGCAGAAATCATCCACATACAGGGCAGGGGCGACCAAGGGATCGACAGAGGCCACAAGTCCATCGATAGCAATGCGGAAAAGAAGGACACTCAAGACAGAACCCTGTGGGATGCCTGTCTCCTGGGTCCGTGGAGAACTAAAAACAGTACCAACTCGAACTCTGAATGACCAATGGAACAGGAACTGGCAGATAAAAATTGGGAGTGGGCCCCGAAGACCCCACTGATGAAGGGTAAGTAAGATGTGATGGCGCCAGGCCGTGTCAAAGGCCTTGCAAAGGTCAAAAAACACTGCAACCAGATGGCGGCGCTGGGAAAAAGCCTGCCGAACTGCGGATTCCAAGCGAAGTAAATGAACGATTGGAGACCATCCCCCTCGAAAGCGACACTGGTAAGGGGACAATAGATCCCGAGATTCGAGGACCCAATTGAGCCGACGGTTCTCAAACTTACAAACAACATTGGTCAAACTAATTGGCCGATAACTGTCAACTGATAGGGGGTTCTTACCAGGCTTAAGGACAGGAACCACGATGCTATCCCTCCACTGAGAAGGTAAGTCACCCTGGAGCCAGATACGGTTAAACACCCGAAGAAGGTGTTGCCGTTGTGGAGCACTGAGATGTTGAAGCAGTTGGTTATGCATGGAATCTGGGCCTTGGGCCATATCATGAGAAGAAGATAGAGCAGAAAGAAATTCCCATTCGGTAAAAGGTTCGTTGTAAGATTCTGACTCACAAGGGGTGAAACATAAGGTGGAAGTTTCAGCCCACTGTTTCTGGTGAAGGAAAGCAGCTGGATAGGAGGCTGACGCTGATGCCACTGCAAAATGGGTCGCAAGATGTTCTGCAAGAACTAATGGGTCCATACAAAGGCCATCTGGGAGGTGAAGGCCTGGGAGGGAGGACTGCCGATGGCAACCTTGGAGGGAGCGAAGTGTAGCACATACCTGTGACAGATGGACAGCAGAACCGAGGGATGAAACAAATCGTTCCCAACATATCCGCTTGCTCTGATTGATTAAATAATGGGCTTTAACACGGAGGCATTTAAAGGTAGTAAGGCTGGCTACGGATGGGTGCCTGTCAAAGTGTTGCAAAGCTCTACGGCGATCACGGATGGCCATGGCAATGGCTGTACTCCACCATGGGACTTGCCGGCGACGAAATGGCCCAGGCCACTGTTTGGCAGTGTGCACAAGGGAGTCATCATTTTCAAACCTTGTTCCACGAAGAGAGTCTTTCAGTTTCCCAAAGAGATGATAGTCACATGGAGCCAGGTCAGGATTGTAAGGCGGGTGTTTCAGTGTTGTCCATCTGAGTTTTGTGATCGCTTCCATGGTTTTATGACTGACATGTGGTCGTGCATTGTTGTGCAACAGCAAAACATCCTGCTTTTGCCGATGTGGTCGAACAAGACTCAGTCGGGCTTCAAGTTTCTACAGTGTCGTCACATATGCATCAGAATTTATGGTGGTTCCACTTGGCACGATGTCCACAAGCAAGAGTCATTTGGACTCAAAAAACACTGTAGCCATCACTTTTCCAGCAGAAGGTGTGGTTTTGAATTTTTTTTTTCTTGGGTGAATTTGTATGATGCCACTCCATTGATTGCATCTTCGTCTCTGGTGAAAAATGATGGAGCCAGCCAAAGTGGCCATGCGGTTAAAGGCGCTGCAGTCTGGAACCGCAAGACCGCTACGGATGCAGGTTCGAATCCTGCCTCGGGCATGGATGTTTGTGATGTCCTTAGGTTAGTTAGGTTTAACTAGTTCTAAGTTCTAGGGGACTAATGACCTCAGCAGTTGAGTCCCATAGTGCTCAGAGCCATTTGAACCAAAAATTATGGAGTCATGTTTCATCACCTATCACAATTCTTCCAAGAAATTCATCTCCATCATTCTCGTAATGTTCCAAAAGTTCGCTGCATACCGTTTTTCTTGTTTCTTTGTGAGCCACTGTCAACATCCTGGGAACCCACCTGGCACAAACCTTTTTTAACGTCAACCCTTTCAGTATTCTGCAAACACTTCCTTCCCCTATTCCAACGTAATATGACAATGTGTTTATCTGCTCTGCATAGTAACTAACAGTTCTTGATAAAACTTTACGTAGTTTTCGTGTTAGATTTCTTAGTGTTTTCTTGATCGTTTAGAACAGAAAGCGCCCTAAAACCGTCTTTTGTTTGTTTCGCGGCCGTTAGCCACTAGTCACCTGAATCAGCAGTTGTCTTGTGACAGCCAGAGCGACAGCACCAGCAGCAGCGAGTACTGTTTGTATAAAGCGTTTATTTTGCATTTTGTTTACGACCTTCCACTAAGGAAGGGATTCTATTTGTGTTTATCTGCTCTGCATAGTAACTAACAGTTCTTGATAAAACTTTACGTAGTTTTCGTGTTAGATTTCTTAGTGTTTTCTTGATCGTTTAGAACAGAAAGCGCCCTAAAACCGTCTTTTGTTTGTTTCGCGGCCGTTAGCCACTAGTCACCTGAATCAGCAGTTGTCTTGTGACAGCCAGAGCGACAGCACCAGCAGCAGCGAGTACTGTTTGTATAAAGCGTTTTTGTACTTATTTGCTGCACTTAGCTTTTAAATAGTTTTTCTGGGAAAACCTAGCGTAGTTTTCGCGTCTCGTATTTCAGTGAGTGTTTCTTGATTATCAGAGTAGCTCATCAGAAGATTATCTTGGGAATTTCACCTTATAGAGTAGGGTAAACATAGTCATGTGTAGGGACTGTGGTTGTTCTGAGCGGACGCAAGGAGAATTGGCCACTCTTCGGGGGCAGGTGGAGGCTTTGTCTGTTAGGCTCATCGAGCTCGAGGCGCAGGCGTCGGCTCATAGTGGCGTTGGGGCAACTGTGGTGAGACCTATGCCTACTTCGGTGGCCTTGGAATCACATGGAACCCCTGATGTCGCTGCGTCTTCCGGCAGTGAGCATCTTACCGGTCAGCCATCACTCCAGGGTGAATGGCGGACAGTGGTGGGTTCGCGCGTGCCTGGCCGAAAGGCGAAGGTGGGATCTGGCCGCGTGGCAGCTGCCTTACCCCTTTCCAACAGATACGGGGTGCTTCCTAGTGGTGATGACATCGTTTCCGAGCCACCACAGGGTGCCTCGCCTGTTGGGCCAGTGGCCGATTCTCCGGCAAGGTCCCGACAGTCACAGAGGGCGGGCCTATTAGTTATAGGGAGCTCCAACGTTAGGCGGGTTATGGAGCCCCTCAGGAAAATAGCGGGTAGGTCGGGGAAGAATGCCAGTGTGCACTCGGTGTGCTTGCCGGGGGGTCTCGTCCGTAATGTGGAGGAGGCCCTTCCGGCAGCTATTGAACGCACTGGGTGTGACCGGCTGCAGATAGTAGCACATGTCGGAACGAATGACGCCTGCCGCTTGGGTTCTGAGGCCATCCTTGGTTCCTTCCGGCGGCTGGCTGATTTGGTGAAGACAACCAGCATCGCACGCGGAGTGCAAGCTGAGCTTAATATCTGCAGCATAGTGCCCAGAGTCGATCGCGGTCCTCTGGTTTGGAGCCGTGTGGAGGGTCTAAACCAGAGGCTCAGACGACTCTGCGACTATAATGGTTGCAAATTCATCGACCTCCGTTATTGGGTGGAGAACTGTAGGGCCCCCCTAGACAGGTCAGGCGTGCACTACACACCGGAAGCAGCTACTAGGGTAGCAGAGTACGTGTGGCGTGCACACGGGGGTTTTTTAGGTTAGAGGGACCCCCCCTTGGGCGAAACGATAAAATACCTGACGGCTTACCAGAGAGGGCATTATCATCGTTGATAAAGAATGTCCGTCCTCGGAGACCAAAAACAGGAAAAGTTAACGTAATATTGGTAAACTGCAGGAGTATCCAGGGCAAGGTTCCTGAATTAGTATCTCTTATTGAAGGAAATAGTGCGCATATAGTATTAGGAACGGAAAGTTGGTTAAAACCGGAAGTGAACAGTAACGAAATCCTAGACACAGAATGGAATATATACCGCAAGGATAGGATAAACGCCAATGGTGGAGGAGTATTTATAGCAGTAAAGAATTCAATAATATCCAGTGAAGTTATTAGCGAATGCGAATGTGAAATAATCTGGGTTAAGTTAAGTATCAAAGGTGGGTCAGATATGATAGTCGGATGCTTCTATAGACCACCTGCATCAGCAACCGTAGTAGTTGAGCGCCTCAGAGAGAACCTGCAGAACGTCGTGAAGAAGTTTCGTGATCATACTATTGTAATAGGGGGAGACTTCAATCTACCAGGTATAGAATGGGATAGTCACACAATCAGAACTGGAGCCAGGGACAGAGACTCTTGTGACATTATCCTGACTGCCTTGTCCGAGAATTACTTCGAGCAGATAGTTAGAGAACCAACTCGTGAAGCTAACGTTTTAGACCTCATAGCAACAAATAGACCGGAACTTTTCGACTCCGTGAATGTAGAAGAGGGTATCAGTGATCATAAGTCAGTGGTTGCATCAATGACTACAAGTGTAATAAGAAATGCCAAGAAAGGAAGGAAAATATATTTGCTTAACAAGAGTGATAGGGCACAAATCGCAGAATATCTGAGTGACCACCATCAAACGTTCATTTCTGAGGAAGAGGATGTGGAACAAAAATGGAAAAAATTCAGAAACATCGTCCAGTACGCCTTAGATAAGTTCGTACCGACTAAGGTCCAAAGCGAGGGGAAAGATCCACCGTGGCATAACAATCATGTACGAAAGGTACTACGGAAACAAAGAAAGCTTCATCATAGGTTTAAGAGTAGTCGAATCATAGCTGATAAGGAAAAGCTGAACGAAGCGAAAAAGAGCGTAAAGAGAGCAATGAGAGAAGCATTCAACGAATTCGAACATAAAACATTGGCAAACAATCTAAACAAGAACCCTAAAAAGTTTTGGTCATATGTAAAATCGGTAAGCGGATCTAAATCCCCTATTCAGTCACTCGTTGACCACGATGGCACCGAAACAGAGGACGACCGAAGAAAGGCAGAAATACTGAATTCAGTGTTCCGAAACTGTTTCACTGCGGAAAATCGTAACACGGTCCCTGACTTCAGCCGTCGCACGGACGCCAAAATGGAAAATATTGAAATAAACGATATCGGAATTGAAAAACAACTGCTATCACTTAGTAGCGGAAAAGCATCCGGACCAGACGAGATACCCTTAAGATTCTACAGTGATTATGCTAAAGAACTTGCCCCCTTTCTATCAGCAATTTATCGTAGATCGCTGGAAGAACGTAAAGTACCTAGCGACTGGAAGAAAGCGCAGGTCGTTCCCATTTTCAAGAAGGGTCATAAATCAGATGCGAATAATTATAGGCCTATTTCGCTTACGTCAATCTGTTGTAGAATAATGGAACATGTTTTGTGTTCTCGTATTATGACGTTCTTAGATAATACAAATCTCCTTCATCATAACCAACATGGATTCCGCAAACAGAGATCATGTGAAACTCAGCTCGCCCTATTTGCCCAAGAAATTCACAGTGCCGTAGACACTGGCGAGCAGATTGATGCCGTATTCCTGGACTTCAGGAAGGCATTTGATACCGTTCCGCACTTACGTTTAGTGAAAAAAATACGAGCTTACGGAATATCGGACCAGGTTTGTGATTGGATTCAGGATTTCCTAGAAGAAAGAACACAACATGTCATTCTTAACGGTTCAAAATCTGCAGATGTAGAGGTAATTTCGGGAGTACCGCAGGGAAGCGTGATAGGACCTTTATTGTTTACAATATACATAAATGACTTAGTTGACAACATCGGTAGCTCCGTGAGGCTATTTGCAGATGACACGGTTGTCTACAAGAAAGTAGCAACATCAGAAGACTCGTACGTACTCCAGGAGGACCTGCAGAGGATTAATGCATGGTGCGAAAGCTGGCAGCTTTCCCTAAACGTAGATAAATGTAATATAATGCGCATACATAGGGGCAGAAATCCATTCCAGTACGATTATGCCATAGGTGGTAAATCATTGGAAGCGGTAACGACCGTAAAATACTTAGGAGTTACTATCCGGAGCGATCTGAAGTGGAATGATCACATAAAACAAATAGTGGGAAAAGCAGGCGCCAGGTTGAGATTCATAGGAAGAATTCTAAGAAAATGTGACTCATCGACGAAAGAAGTAGCTTACAAAACGCTTGTTCGTCCGATTCTTGAGTATTGCTCATCAGTATGGGACCCCTACCAGGTTGGATTAATAGAAGAGATAGACATGATCCAGCGAAAAGCAGCGCGATTCGTCATGGGGACATTTAGTCAGCGCGAGAGCGTTACGGAGATGCTGAACAAGCTCCAGTGGCGGACACTTCAAGAAAGGCGTTACGCAATACGGAGAGGTTTATTATCGAAATTACGAGAGAGCACATTCCGGGAAGAGATGGGCAACATATTACTACCGCCCACATATATCTCGCGTAATGATCACAACGAAAAGATCCGAGAAATTAGAGCAAATACGGAGACTTACAAGCAGTCGTTCTTTCCACGCACAATTCGTGAATGGAACAGGGAAGGGGGGATCAGATAGTGGTACAATAAGTACCCTCCGCCACACACCGTAAGGTGGCTCGCGGAGTATAGATGTAGATGTAGATTCGTTCACTGTGATGTGTCTGTCAGCAGTTACCAATTCGTTAACACTCTGCACATTGTCTGGAGTGTGTGCAGTACGAGGCCTGCCACTGCCGCTTTCATCACGTAACCTGCTTGCCCACCGACTAACTGTACTGCGATCGACAGCACCATCTATATACACCTTTTTCAACCTCTTGTGCATGTTTCCCACTGTCTCGTTTTCACAGCACAGGAATTCTATGACAGCACGTTGCTTCTGACGAACGTTAAGTGTAGCAGCCATCTTGAAGACATGCTGCGACGGCGCCACTCACTCACTCATGGGAACAGGTTGAACTAAGTTTGAAAACAAGCGGGGAGGATGTATCTACACACATGCAGAATGAAAACTGTATTTTTACAAAAATAGTGTGCAAATTTTTTTTGGAGTGACCCTCATATTAATTAAACTGTAAAACATAGAACTATGAAACTTGGGACACATTTACGAATCACTGAAGTCTAGATTTAAGGTATTCAGTATGTCTTTCATCAACTACAGAATTGGCGTTAACAGACGAGAGGGATATCGCACAAAACACACTGACTTTGAGTGAATCTCTTGCGTGTTCAATGTGTGCGGGAGGGTTCTGTAGATCCCAAATTCGAACACTGTGTTTACTTTTCCACTAGGGCCGAAAGTCGCTTCGTTACTGAATACGATGAGTTGTACGAAAACTTGTTGTTGTCAGTATCATTCAGAAGCTCGTCAGAAAATGCTACACGTTTGCGTTTGTCGTCACGAAGTAGAGCCTGTAACAGCTGTCACTTGCACGGCTTTATTGCCAACCGACGTCTCAAAACACACCAAACTGTTTTTTTGTAGGCAGCTGTAACTCCCGACAAGCACGACAAGTTGATTCAAGGACACGTTGGAAAACTGTTTATATTCGAGCGACATTTTCGTCGGAAACACGAGGGCGGCCAAGACTCTCCATTACATACAAATCCTGTGTCTATAGACTGTAAATACCACCTGCGAATGTTCCATCTGCGAATGTGGTTCATCTCCAAGTAGTAATCGTTTGTTTTCCTTGATTCAAAAACCAGGAGACTGTTCTGTACGAAAGCAGATGATGTTCCAGCATACAAGCCAACAATTTCTGCGTCCTTTACCACGCGAACACCAGTACTTCCACATATACTGCCACCTGTCCTTTTCTGGCGGAATGCCCAGCTTTTATCCACGTGTCATCGAGCCACAATATCCTCAACCGGCACTCCTACACTGTCTCTTAAAAATAGATAATGCCATGCAAAAATATCACTTATGTCTATTATAATTTTGCGTCCATTAATTTTTTGTACCGAAAACCAAGGCTCTGACAACTAATACAAGCGATATCTTGCTGCCGTGGAATAATACTGCCTCGTGAAGAGTAACGCAGTTTTTCTTATAGTTCGATGTTCTTTTCTCTCGTAACGTCCATACACCTGATTGCCGCGCGAGATTAGCCGAGCGGTCTTGGGCGCTGCAGTCATGGGCTGTGCGGCTGGTCCCGGCGGAGGTTCGAGTCCTCCCTTGGGCATGGGTGTGTGTGTGTTTGTCCTTGGGATAATTAAGGTTAAGTAGTGTGTAAGCTTAGGGACTGATGACCTTAGCATTTAAGTCCCATAACATTTCACACACATTTGAACATTTCTGAACCACCTGCTTAATAGGTTGTTCCGACAGTTTTTTTGGCAGGTTTGTGGACGTATCTGGCATTACATGTCTACGCACAGGTCATGTTATTCGCGTGATTAATAGGCCACTGATTTGCCTCAAATAGCGACCCAGATGGGTTCCATATGATTTACATCACGTGAAATCGGTCACCGAGACATCAACACGAATTCACTATAATGCTCCTCAAACCACTGCAGCACGGTTCTGGCTCCAAGATAAGGACAATGGTACTGCTGAAAGATGACATCGCCGTCGGGGGGACATCAAGCATGAAGGGAAGCAGGTGGTTCACTGCTATTCGCTTGTCTCTGTTACTACGAGAGCCACTCCAAAAGAAATGCACACTATTTTTGTAAAAATACAGCTTTCATTCTGCATGTGTGAAAGTTTTACAGTGTGTAGACATATCCTTCCCGCTTGTTTTCAAACTTCGTTCAACCTGTTCCCGTGAGTGGTGCCATCACAGCATGTCTTCAAGATGGCTGCTACACTTTACGTTCGTCAGAAGCAACGTGCTGTCATAGAATTCCTGTGCTGTGAAAACGAGACAGTGGGAAACATCCACACGGGGTTGAAAAAGGTGTATGGAGATGCTGCTGCCGATCGCAGTGCAGTTAGTCGGTGGGCAAGTAGGTTACGTGATGAAAGCGGGCACGGCAATTTTGAGGATTGTCCTCGCAGCGGCAGGTCTCGTACTGCACACACTCCAGACAATGTGCAGGGTGTTAACAAATTGATGACTGCTGACAGACGCATCACAGTGAACGAATTGTCACGCTGCATTGGGATAGGGGAAGGAAGTGTTTGCAGAATACTGCCATCTTGAAGACATGCTGTGACGGAGCCACTCACGGGAACAGGTTGAACCAAGTTTGAAAACAAGCGGATGTATCTACGCACTGTAAAACTTTCACACATGCAGATTGAAAACTATTTTTACAAAAATAGTGTGCATTTCTTTTGGAGTGACCATTGTAGTTGGTAATGGCTGATGACATCTGTTAACTATTGTATGAAATTATTTTCCTGGTTATCATACTGTTATAGCTCCTAATGTTACTCCATCACATTCGCAATAAGGATTATACTGAGGAAACAAGATACCGACCTGCATATATATATATATATATATATATATATATATATATATATATATATATACACTCCTGGAAATGGAAAAAAGAACACATTGACACCGGTGTATCAGACCCACCATACTTGCTCCGGACACTGCGAGAGGGCTGTACAAGCAATGATCACACGCACGGCACAGCGGACACACCAGGAACCGCGGTGTTGGCCGTCGAATGGCGCTAGCTGCGCAGCATTTGTGCACCGCCGCCGTCACTGACAGCCAGTTTGCCGTGGCATACGGAGCTCCATCGCAGTCTTTAACACTGGTAGCATGCCGCGTCAGCGTGGACGTGAACCGTATGTGCAGTTGACGGACTTTGAGCGAGGGCGTATAGTGGGCATGCGGGAGGCCGGGTGGACGTACCGCCGAATTGCTCAACACGTGGGGCGTGAGGTCTCCACAGTACATCGATGTTGTCGCCAGTGGTCGGCGGAAGGTGCACGTGCCCGTCGACCTGGGACCGGATCGCAGCGACGCACGGATGCACGCCAAGACCGTAGGATCCTACGCAGTGCCGTAGGGGACCGCACCGCCACTTCCCAGCAAATTAGGGACACTGTTGCTCCTGGGGTATCGGCGAGAACCATTCGCCACCGTCTCCATGAAGCTGGGCTACGGTCCCGCACACCGTTAGGCCGTCTTCCGCTCACGCCCCAACGTCGTGCAGCCCGCCTCCAGTGGTGTCGCGACAGGCGTGAATGGAGGGACGAATGGAGACGTGTCGTCTTCAGCGATGAGAGTCGCTTCTGCCTTGGTGCCAATGATGGTCGTATGCGTGTTTGGCGCCGTGCAGGTGAGCGCCACAATCAGGACTGCATACGACCGAGGCACACAGGGCCAACACCCGGCATCATGGTGTGGGGAGCGATCTCCTACACTGGCTGTACACCACTGGTGATCGTCGAGGGGACACTGAATAGTGCACGGTACATCCAAACCGTCATCGAACCCATCGTTCTACCATTCCTAGACCGGCAAGGGAACTTGCTGTTCCAACAGGACAATGCACGTCCGCATGTATCCCGTGCCACCCAACGCGCTCTAGAAGGTGTAAGTCAACTACCCTGGCCAGCAGATCTCCGGATCTGTCCCCCATTGAGCATGTTTGGGACTGGATGAAGCGTCGTCTCACGCGGTCTGCACGTCCAGCACGAACGCTGGTCCAACTGAGGCGCCAGGTGGAAATGGCATGGCAAGCCGCTCCACAGGACTACATCCAGCATCTCTACGATCGTCTCCATGGGAGAACAGCAGCCTGCATTGCTGCGAAAGGTGGATATACACTGTACTAGTGCCGACATTGTGCATGCTCTGTTGCCTGTGTCTATGTGCCTGTGGTTCTGTCAGTGTGATCATGTGATGTACCTGACCCCAGGAATGTGTCAATAAAGTTTCCCCTTCCTGGGACAATGAATTCACGGTGTTCTTATTTCAATTTCCTGGAGTGTGTATATATATATATACAGGGTTATTACAAATGATTGAAGCTATTTCACAGCTCTACAATAACTTTATTATTTGAGATATTTTCACAATGCTTTGCACACAGATACAAAAACTCAAAAAGTTTTTTTAGGCATTCACAAATGTTCGATATGTGCCCCTTTAGTGATTCGGCAGACAACAAGCCGATAATCAAGTTCCTCCCACACTCGGCGCAGCATGTCCCCATCAATGAGTTCGAAGTGGTAAGGCTTCTGCTTTAGCCTTTTCCATAAGATTTTCCAAACCGTCGGCTGTGGTACGTTTAGCTCCCTGCTTGCTTTATTCGTCGACTTCCGCGGGCTACGCGTGAAACTTGCCCGCGCGCGTTCAACCGTTTCTTCGCTCACTGCAGGCCGACCCGTTGATTTCCCCTTACAGAGGCATCCAGAAGCTTTAAACTGCGCATACCATCGTCGAATGGAGTTAGCAGTTGGTGGATCTTTGTTGAACTTCGTCCTGAAGTGTCGTTGCACTGTTATGACTGACTGATGCGAGTGCATTTCAAGCACGACATATGCTTTCTCGTCTCCTGTCGCCATTTTGTCTCACTGCGCTCTCGAGCGCTCTGGCGGCAGAAACCTGAAGTGCGGCTTCAGTCGAACAAAACTTTGTGAGTTTTTCTACGTATCTGTAGTGTGTCGTGACCATATGTCAATGAATGGAGCTACAGTGAATTTATGAAATCGCTTCAATCATTTGTAATAGCCCTGTAGATGACTGTAGTATCACACACACACACGTTATACAAGGGTAGTACATTGGCGGAGCTGTCAGTTGTACTCAGGTGATTAGTGCGAAAACGTTTCTGACGTGATTGTGGTCGCACGACAGGAAGTAACGGACTTCGAACGCGCAATAGTAGTTGGAGCTTGACGCATGGGACGTTCCATTTCGGATATAGTTGGGGAATTAAATATTTCGCGATACAGTGTCAAGCGTGTGCCGAGAATACCAAATTTCAGGCAGTACCTCTCACCATGGACAAGGCAGTGAGCGACGGCCTTCACTTAACGACAGAACAGCGGCATTTGTGTAGAGTTGTCAGTGCTAACAGACAAGGAACACTGCGTGGAACAATCGCAGAAATCATTGTGGGACGTACGATCAACGTATTCGTTAGGACAGTGTGGCGAAATTTGGCATTAATGCGCTATGACAGGAGACAACTGTCGCAAGTGTGTCTTAACAGCACGACATGGCCTGCAGCGCTCGTGATCATATCAGTTGGACCCTACACGACTGGAAAACCGTGGCCTAGTCAGATGAGTCCCGGTTTCGGTTGGTAAGAACTCATAGTAAGGTTCGGGTGTGGCACAGACCCCATGAAGCCATGGACCCAAATTGTCAACAACGCACTGTGAAAGCTAGTGGTGGCTCCAAAATGGTGTGTGCTGTGTTTACATGGAACTGACTGGTTCCTCTGGTCCAATTGAACCGATCATTGACTGGAGATCACTTGCAACCTTTCATGGACTTCATGTTCCCCAACAACGATGGAATTTTGTGGATGACTGTGTGCCAATGTCACCAGCCCGACATTAATCCCATCGAACATTTACTGGACATAATTGATATACCAGTTCGTGCTCAAAATCCTGTACTGGCAACACTTTCGCCGTTATAGACGGCAACAGAGGCACAGAATGGCTCGATACTTCTGGAGGGGACTTCGAACTACGAGGGTAACTCCATAAGAAATGTACACAATTTTTTTAAAAATCCGTCTTTTATTCTACATGTTTGAAAGTTTTACAGTGTGTAGATACATCCTTTAGGAACAATATTTTCATTTTTCCACATAATTTTTATCCCTCTCAACTGCCTTACGCCATCTTGGAACCAGCTCCTGTGTACCTGCAAGGTAAAATTCTGGACCAACCTGTTGGAGCCACTGTTTTGCAGCGTGCACAAGGGGGGAGTCATCTTCAAACCTTGTTCCATAAAGAGAGTCTTTCAGTTTCCCAAAGAGATGATAGTCACATGATGCTAGGTCAGGACTGTAAGGCGGATGTTTCAGTGTTGTCTATCCGAGTTTTGTGATTGCTTCCATGGTTTTATGACTGACATGTGGTCGTGCATTGTCGTGCAACAGCAAAACATCCTGCTTTTGCCGATGTGGTCGAACATGACTCAGTCAAGCTTGAAGTTTCTTCAGTGACATAACATATGCATCAGAATTTATGGTGGTTCCACTTGGCATGATGTCGACAAGCTAGAGTCCTTCGGAATCGAAAAACACTGTAGCCATAACTTTTCCAGTAGGTGTGGTTTTGAATTTTTTTTTCCTTGGGTGAATTTGCCTCTTCGTCTCTGGTGAAAAATGATGGAGCCATGTTTCATCACCTGTCACAATTCTTCCAAGAAATTCATCTCCACCATTCTCGTACTGTTCCAAAAGTTTGCTGCATACCGTTTTTCTTGTTTCTTTGTGAGCCACTGTCAACATCCTGGGAACCCACCTGGCACGAACCTTTTTTAACGCCAACACTTTCAGTATTCTGCAAACACTTCCTTCCCTTATCCCAATGTAGCGTGACAATTCGTTCACTGTGATGCAGTCGGCAGTCACCAATTCGTTAACACTCTGCACATTGTCTGGAGTGTGTGCAGTACGGGACCTGCCGCTGCAAGGACAATCATCAATATTGCCGTGCCCGCTTTCATCACGTAACCTGTTGCCCACCGACTAACTGTACTGCGATCGACAGCAGCATCTCCATACACCTTTTTCAACCTCTTGTGGATGTTTCCCACTGTTTCGTTTTCCTGCACAGGAATTCTATGACAGCACGTTGCTTCTCACGAACGTCAAGTGTAGCAGCCATCTTGAAGACATGCTGCGACGGTGCCACTCACGGGAACAGGTTGAACTAAGTTTGAAAAGAAGCGGGAAGAATGTATCTACACACTGTAAAACTTTCACACATGCAGAATGAAAACAGTATTTTAAAAAAAAATAGTGTGCATTTCTTTTGGAGTGACCCTCGTACTTGTTGAGTCCCATGCTATGTCGAGTTACTGTAATACGACGGGCAAAAGGAGGTCTCAAAATATTAGGAGGTATCCCATGACTTGTCACATCAGTGGCCTCTAACTGTTTACAGTGCAATCTTCTGGTCTGCTGGTGGTAATAAGATGTTTTTAAATGTTCTGTTTTAAGCGGTGGTATTCGCTGAGTCATCGACTATTTTATTATATTTAATGTTAGCATGTTGCCATGTTGCAAGAGGCATTGATATGCCTTGGAACAGCCCGCCCTCCTCCGTAAGAGCAGAAAATAAATGCAAAAAAAAAAAAAAAAAAAAAACAACTGACGACTAGTGTCATGTAGCACCTGATGCTGGCCATGTGACACGTCATCGAAGTATAGTGCAAGGTAGATGATATCCGGCACTGCAACCGACGCCTCAAGAATGACATTCACTATGTTGTGATGCACTTCATGTGTCACATACAACTACATTTTCGTCAGAAACTATAGTCTTTGTAAGTACGAAATATATTGTGTTTAGACAACTACAATCTATGTGACGTGGTATGCTGCTACTGGTCCGGCAATGGTTGGGATGAAACTTGCAGCGTTGCATAGACTCGCCGAGCCATGTGCAACACGGTTTTCGTTCAATTCTTGCTACACCGAGCAGCATGGAGGTAAGTGATTCATCTTAATGACAATAGATGAATATGGTGTATGTATTCAAGAGAACGACTTTCCGTTCATTCAGGAACGTCCAAAAAATGCCGAGCTCCGTCAGTGTTCAGCAGGAATGCTAAAGTTTCGCGAAGGTCAGATGCCGAAAAGAAACCTTTCACCAAAAATGCATACATCCCAGCGTCAGTGTGTGAGTACAGATCATCTAGTGAAATCTGGAAATTCAACCAGTAACAGACGACCAAGTCCACATCGAATATGAATTAGCGGCAAACTGTGAAATAGCATCCAATGAAGTATGTACAAGAATGATAGCCGAATTATTGGATCAGCTGAATTTAAAACCACCTCAGGTGAAACCAACAAGATCATCACCCATTCGGGATTTGAATTTATCAAAATTAGAGTTCACAACTAGCCGGCCTCTGTGACCCAGCGGTTCTAGGCGCTTCAGTCCGGATCCGTGCTGCTGCTACAGTCGCAGGTTCGAATCCTGCCTCGGACATGGATGTGTGTAATGTCCTTATGTCAGTTAGATTTAAATAGTTCTAAGTCTAGGGGGACTGATGACCTGAGATGTTAAGTCCCATAGTGCTTAGAGCCAGTTGAACCAGTTCACAACTTACCATTTGAATCTTCCAACGAGGCAATCAAAGAAGTCTATGTACGATGAAATCTTGGAAGTGCAGCAGCAAATGTAAATAACGCGCGCCTTCATGCATTAAACATGTTCTGGGTTGTACTAGTAATGCTTCCAAAGTACACTACTGGCCATTAAAATTGCTACACAACGCAGATAGCGTGCTACAGACGCGAAATTTAACCGACACGAAGAAGATGCTGTGGTGTGAAAATGATTAGCTTTTCAGAGCATTCACACAAGGTTGGCGCCAGTGGCGACACCTACAACGTGCTGACATGAGGAAAGTTTCCAACCGATTTCTCATTCACAAACAGCAGTTGACCGGCGTTGCCTGGTGAAACGTTGTTGTGATGCCTCGTCTAAGGAGGAGAAATGCGTACCATCACGTTTCCGACTTTGATAAAGGTCGGATTGTAGCCTATCGAGATTGCGGTTTATCGTATAGCGACATTGCTGCTCGCGTTGGTCGAGATCCAATGACTGTTAGCAGAATATGGAATCGGTGGATTCAGGAGGATAATACGGAACGCCGTGCTGGATCCCAACGGCCTCGTATCACTAGCAGTCTAGGTGACAGGCGTCTTATCAACATGGATGTAACGCATCGTGCAGCCACGTCTTGATCCCTGAGTCAACAGATGGGGACGTTGCAAGACAACAACCATCTGCACGAACAGTTCGACGACGTTTGCAGCAACATGGCCTATCAGCTCGGAGACCATGGATGTGGTTACCATTGACGCAGCATCACAGACTGGAGCGCCTGCGATGGTGTACTCAATGACGAACCTGGATGCACGAATGGCAAAACGTCATTTTTTCGGATGAATCCAGGTTCTGTTTACAGCATCATGATAGTCACATCCGTGTTTGGCGACATTGTGGTGAACGCACATTGGAAGTGTGTATTCGTCATCGCCATACTGGCGTATAACCCTTCGTGATGGTATGGGGTGCCATTGGTTACACGTCTCGGTGACCTCTTGTTCGCATTGACGGCACTTTGAACAGTGGACGTTACATTTCAGATGTGTTACGTCCAGTGGCTCTACCCTTCATTCGATCCCTGCGAAACCCTACATTTCAGCAGGATAACGCACGACCGTATGTCCTGTACGGGCCTTTCTGGATACAGAAAATATTCGACTGCTGCCCTGGTCAGCACATTCTCCAGATCTCTCACCAATTGAAAACGTCTGGTCAATGGTGGCCGAGCAGCTGGCTCGTCATAATACGCCAGTCACTACTCTTGATGAACTGTGGTATCGTGTTGAAGCTGCATGGGCAGCTGTACTTGTACACGCCATCCAAGCTCTCTTTGACTCAATGCCCAAGCGCATCGAGGCCGTCATTACGGCCAGAGGTGGTTGTTCTGGGTACTGATTTCTCAGGATCTATACACCCAAATTGCGTGAATATGCAATCATGTGTCAGCTCTAGTATAATATATTTGTCCAATGAATACCCGTTTGTCATCAGCATTTCTTCTTGGTGAAGCAATTTTAATGGCCAGTAGTGTATATTCCCTCTCTCAAAGGGAATCTTCATAGGTCGCTCTGTGACACTGAAGAAACTTCGCACGGTAAAAGTAGTCTGAAAGTAAAGGGACACCTAGTTTTGCTTAGGTGCCGTAACTCAATAGTTTCCAAGAAAATGAGGATTCAAGTCTACATTTTATCAGACTGCTCGTGCAACGTAAAACAGAGTTGGTAGCACGATTTGGAATTATTTCAACCCATTTCCAATATTCTGTTTTTTTATTTTTTGTCGTTAGGAAAGTATGTGACATCAGAAATTATTGAGAGATCGTAAAATACTATGGAATTATTGACACAAGCATTTCAAAACTTATTAAAAACTGTTTTTATGATCAGAAGTCTGACATTATATCTACAGTAACTGAACATTCAAAACATAACATCTAGAATTAAAATTTTTGCTTTTATTTTTACTTTCATGCTTCAAGAGAACCAGTGCGTTCCTCATGTCGATATCGCAAAAACATTCAAAGCATAAAATTTCGGAGCACTACGAGCGACGCGAGAAGGCATATATACCGTAGACATTTTTAGTTCGAAAATCATTAGGAACAGCAACCTCGTTGACGTTGCTAAAAAACTCGATCTGGCGATAATTCGCACATGGCGGTTAGAGTTTGAGTCTCATTGTTTCTTTTCCAGGTTTTCCACTGAACTGCTGAATCCGTGACAATAAGGATGTCGAACTGATTTGCCGCGTATTGAAGGACTTTCTTAACTGCAATATCTTCGACAGTGAAGATGCGGGCTTCCGTCGGTAGCTTAAACATAGTCAAAGACAGTGGATCTCCACAGAAGCAAGCAAAGCCGGTGCTCCCTCTTGTTTTGGAGCCATCATTGAAATTTTTACCAATGAGTGCCATGTTGATGCAATCAGACGGAAAATGCCAGTAGAAATAGAGAATGTTCGATCCGATTCTCTGGGATGGTAGAAGATTGTGGGCTGGTAGTTTACTAAGTCGTATTTCAAGCGAAATGCAGGAGGTAAAAATTCTTTTAGGACGAGGGCTATCACATATCTTGAAACGGTACAGTAGTTTCCGCTCCAAAAGCAGCAGGTTTCGCTGCTCGCTCGCACAGGGAAATACAAACGGGACGCGGCCGGCCGCGGGTGCAACAGAATCCATGTGGACGGGTGGAAAGAAATGTCAGGCTTCATAATACGTATTTATATGTGTCGTGTATTATGGATTTCTTGTATGTGAATGTGAATCTGCACTTGAACTCACCTAATCCTCCTCACACCTTTCCATAAAGCGTGGCCAAATCTTGGTTGGGAAGTAGTTCTGTAGTATGGCAGTGCCAACCTTATTCCTGGGTAGGGGATCAGAGTGACAGCACAGGCACGTAAAAGTCAAAGACGTTCCAGTGTCACAAGATTTGGGGTGGAGAGGTTGGTCACAGTCAAGTAGTTCGGCCATCCCCTCCACCGGGGCCAAGGAAGACCTCTGGGTGCCCGCCATATTCTGGGAGTGTTACAGAAGACGGGTAAGTGAGCAGACATGCCCTCAGAGCGTCTGTCTCGATGTTCAGAATATTTGCACTAATTCTTTTATTTCCAGCTTCAGATTGTGTAAGGAAATGAATGTTCTCGTTTAACTTTGGAAATTTGACCCCTGTGTTAATGTATCTGGTCCCCAGTTTGCCCATTATCCTCCTCACCTACTGGATGTCCCATGTAAAATATTGGGAGATTTTGGGTGGTATACATTTGGCCGTAGAAATGTGCGTGCAGATTAGTATATAATATACCCGAGCTATAAGTTTTAAAATTGTAATTTCTGTAAACTGGAACAATGGCTGCAATCGCTGTAAAGTCGAGTGATAATGTTTATAATAAATAGGTAATCAATTGTCATCAATCTTTAACATATCCCAAAAATCACATAGGGGTCAAGTTAAAGGAATTCATTTAAAATAAAAGATATAGAATGCAGGGACCCACACATCAGCGTGTGAGCCCTCCAGCCCCCTGTCTAGTATCATAGAGAAAGGGCACGCTCTCTAGGTAGCGCTCTCAAGCTCCCCTCCCCAGTTATCCGTTGCGCAATTTTCATTCAGGGCTTGACGACATCAACTTGCATCTGGCGTCCCTAGGCAAGGAGGTTTGACGGTAATCTTTCAATCTTTACTGCCTGAAACTTTGAACCTGGAGAACCCTCCTTCGAATCCTATCGCGAACCCTTTGTCATCTATGAAGCAGTTAAGATTTTGGAGAAGGGTGTGAACTGTTTGCGCTGCGCCACTAAGGGAGACTTTCTGACGAAGTGTGTCCTCCGGAATTGAAGGCGCATCTCTGTTGCCTCCACCTAAAGCGCATTCACTGGGGTGGAATTTATTGCCCAAGGACACTTGCGTATGGCACGATACTGCACAGTATCGATCTCTTTTAGTAGATATGTCGAGGCATTGCCATATAACGTGCACCCATGACCCAGTGTAGGCCGAAACGTGTCAAGGTATAGAGTGAGTAAAACTGTACCAGCAGCTCCCCACCGATCATAGGATTGTGAGTGGTCGACCGACCTTCGAAATCAAATATTCCATATGGCTTGCCCACGTCAGTCTGCAGTAGGCAAAGAGTCCAAGCCATTCGACTGAGCTCCTTACCAGAATAGTAAAGGGCCCTAATCATAACTCGGGCGTTGTTATCGTCCATATCTGCCGTGTAAAGGCAGCAGCCGAATGTTTCATTTTTAGTTCAAGCACTCCAAAGTCTTGTGTGAAGTGTTATGTAACTCACGATCACAAACACTGCCGCTTCCGCTGCACGAAATGGCGATAGTGCCATGAAGTGGACGAGCAACAGTATGGTGTGTGGGTGAAGTTGGAGTTGCAAGGAACTTACCATGAGGAGCTGGCGCCAGATGGTAAGCGACGGTTCCCCCGCCTCAGCACAGATGCTAGGTATGAGACTGGTCAGATAAGCACCTGTTGCCAGCCGAATCCCCTTATGATGGACAGCGTCAATGATCCTGAAGTAACACCGCTTCCATGACCCATAAACCGTGCAACCATAGTTCAGCCGCGAACGCACAAAAACCCGATAAAACTGAAAGAGAAGCGCCCTGTCCGCTCCGCAAGACCTGTGGCTAAGGTACTTGATGATGTTGACTGCCTTCAGGGTTCTGGCTTTCAGGTCTCGCAGGTGTGGTAACCACGACAATCGGGAGTCAAAAATGAGGCCCAGAAACCACACTGCGTGACTAAAATGTAGGATGGTGTCCCCCATATTCAAGGTAGGCAAATTAAAAATACGACGAGAACAATTAAAATGGACACACACACACACTTATCAGCAGAAAACTGGAATCTCATCTTAGCAGCCCATTCCTCTAACCTTCGCACTGTAAGTTGCAACTGACTGCTCACCGTTGCATCACTGGAGGAGGAACGGAAAACAGCAAAATCGTCTACAAATAAGGAGCACTGTACAGGACTGCTTACCGTATGTGTGTTCATGGATTAGAACGGCGGAAACATCTCTGTTCTTTGGACGTGCACAGTGCAAGCAAAATATAGGAATATGACATCAGTGCCATAGAATGTAGTTCAGTCAAGATCGAGTCCAGATATTTTTGGAATGGGTGCATTCATCAGTTGTGTGCAAAATGTGGAAATTTGTTCGATGGCGCACTGGGACATGCAATGAATTTTCGTGCACACATTACAGTCAAGGTTAATGCTCAACCCAAGTTTTACCAAGCACATCTAGATCTACATCCATACTCCGCAAGCCACCTGACGGTGTGTGGCGGAGGGTACCTTGAGTTCGTGGAAAGAAAGATTGTCAGTATGCCTCTGTGTGGGCTCTAATCTCTCTGATTTTATCCTCGTGGTCTCTTCGCGAGATATACGTAGGTGGGAGCAATATACTGCTTGACTCCTCGGTGAAGGTATGTTCTCGAAACTTCAACAAAAGCCCGTACCGAGCTACTGAGCGTCTGTCTTGCAGAGTCTTCCACTGGAGTTTATCTATCATCTCCGTAACGCTTTCGCGATTACTAAATGATCCTGTAACGAAGCGCGCTGCTCTCCGTTGGATCTTTTCTATCTCTTCTATCAACCCTACCTGGTACGGATCCCACACTGATGAGCAATATTCAAGCAGTGGGCGAACAAGTGTACTGTAACCTACTTCCTTTGTTTTCGTATTGCATTTCCTTAGGATTCTTCCAATGACTCTCACTCTGGCATCTGCTTTACCGACTATCAACTTTATATGATAATTCCATTTTAAATCACTCCTAATGCCTACTCTCAGATAATTTATGGAATTAACTGCTTCCAGTTGCTGACCTGCTATATTGTAGCTAAATGATAAAGGATCTTTCTTTCTGTGTATTCGCAGCACATTACACTTGTCTACATTGAGATTCAATTGTCATTCCCTGCACCATGCGTCAATTCGTTGCAGATCCTCCTGCATTTCAGTACAATTTTCCATTGTTACAACCTCTCGATATACTACAGCATCGTCCGCAAAAAGCCTCAGTGAACTTCCGATGTTATCCACAAGGTCATTTATGTATATTGTGAATAGCAACAGTCTTACGACACTCCCCTGCGGCACACCTGAAATCACTCTTACTTCCGAAGACTTCTCTTCATTGAGAATGACATGTTGCGTTCTGTTATCTAGGAACTCTTCAATCGTACAATTGGTCTGATAGTCCATATGCTCTTACTTTGTTCATTAAACGACTGTGGGGAACTGTATCGAACGCCTTGCGGAAGTCAAGAAACATGGCATCTACCTGGGAACCCGTGTCTATGGCCCTCTCAGTCTCGTGGACGAATCCAGTATCTTGTACCATTCGCGAGAAAGTTCTCTTAACAGTTTGGAACAAATCAGTGTTGTGAAAACCATTTCTCCAAATCAGTCAGCATCGCCACTTGTTACCATAAGATTATTATTATTATTATTATTATTATTATTATTATTATTATTATTATTATTATTATTATTATTATATTATTGTGTGTTTAAAGGGACTAAATTGAGTCGTCAGTCCATTTCATGAAACATGTAAAAAGGGGTGGGGGCAAAAGGGGGGACCTGGCTGCTCCAACTACACAAGCAAGTCAATGAAAAAGGGTGTGACAGAAGCTTTGGCACTATAGGTAAAGAACGAAAGAAAACCCAGGCAGTATCTTGCACAAGGCGGTCGCATGCCACAACAAAGTGAGGGGGGTATAATGAACCAGCAGCCGCATGGGGGGTTACCGCCTTAGGAGGTTGCTCTCCCCTCCACACACACCCCTAACACGTAAAGTGGAGGAATATTTTAGTTTAGTGTAAAATCTACTCTCCCTCAGGAAATTTAACACTTTAGTTGTGGCTATCTCATCATCTGCTAGCATCTGAGGTAGTGAGGTAAGCAAGCTGAGAGTATGCCATTGATCGGCAACTGGGGCGCACTCAACAAGAACATGCGCTAACGTCAGTAATTACCATAGCTGCAGTGAGGAGGATAATTCCGATGCAGAAGGAACTCGTGGGTGAGTCGTGTGGGTGATGCGTATTCAGTGCAACACAATGGCATCTTTCAGAGAAGCCTGGAAAGATGTGTGTCACACCTTAGTGAACCCTTTAATCGTTGTCGACTTGCTTCGGAACGTAGTAACCTGCCATTCCAATTCCCAGAATCTCAAAATATTGCGTCGAAGACGTAATCTTGAGTCGGTGTCATGTATTCCGACGTTAATCTGATCTCCTCTAGTGGAGTCTTTAGCTAGACGGTCGGCAAGTTAATTCCCTGGAATGCCTAGGTGGCTAGGGGTCCAGATGAAAGTCACTGTCTTTCTAGAACCGTAGAGGTCAGCCAGTAGGTCCTGGATGTTGTTGACCATAAGATTTTTGGAATAGCATCGGGATATGCCTTTTAAGCAACTCATGGGACTGCTACAGATCAAAAAGTTCGTTGTGGCTAGGGATTTGACGTACCACAATGCCTGAGATATGGCAACCAACTCTGTACTGAATACACAGCAGGCACTTGGCAGAGAGTGCTTCTCGTATCCCCTTGCATGTGCAAAAGATAACCAACCCGATCAGGCTGTTTGAGGTCCTTCAGTAGAGTATAGAGTCGGATCTAGAAAGAAGGATCCTTTATTGTATGATTATATGATAGCGGAACAAACACTGGTAGCAGTTACATCTGTAAAATATTTAGGAGTATGCGTGCGGAACGATTTGAAGTGGAATGATCATGTAAAATTAATTGTTGGTAAGGTGGGTGCCAGGTTGAGATTCATTGGGAGAGTCCTTAGAAAATGTAGACCATCAACAAAGGAGGTGGCTTACAAATCACGCGTTCGACCTATACTTGAGTACTGCTCATCAGTGTGGGATCCGTACCAGGTCGGGTTGACAGAGGAGATAGAGAAGATCCAAAGAAGAGCGGCGCGTTTCGCCACAGGGTTATTTGGTAAGCGTGATAGCGTTACGGAGATGTTTAGCAAACTCAAGTGGCAGACTCTGCAAGAGAGGCGCTCTACATCGCGGTGTAGCTTGCTGTCCAGGTTTCGAGAGGGTGCGTTTCTGGATGAGGTATCGAATATATTGCTTCCCCCTACTTATACCACTCGAGGAGATCACGAATGTAAAATTAGAGAGACTCGAGCGCGCACGGAGGCTTTCCGGCAGTCGTTCTTCCCACGAACGATACGCGACTGGAACAGGAAAGGGAAGTAATGACAGTGGCACATAAAGTGCCCTCCGCCACATACCGTTGGGTGGCTTGCGGAGTATAAATGTAGATCTCAGCTGGTCTACACAGTTTTTCGCGATGCGCAAGCAGTCTGAACTGTTGGTTGTGGAACAGAGTTGAGTGACATGCGTGAGTAGGTATCTTACAGTTTCTGACTGTGTAATTTGCCAGAAGCTGCTGTCATCTAACCCGCAGCAGTGGGACACTTGCTTCCGCTAGAAGGCTGTCAACAGGGCTCATAAGGAAGGTCCCCACTGTCAACGGCAAGCCAGTGTGGTGAACAGGGTCCAGCAATCCTAGGAAGGACGGTGCTGCCTATACATAGGCAACACCTCCGTAGTCCAAAGGGGATAAATTCAGCGCTTTGTAAAATCTGAGAACAAATGTGCATTCCGTGCCCGTGAAGGTGTTACTAAGAAAATGTGGAGCATTTAGCTTTTCATGCAAGTTGCCTCGAGCCGGCTAACGTCTCGCAGGCAAGTTAGCTTATTGTCAAATGAAATACCTAAAAATTGAAAAGGTTCAATGAGTTGAGGTAACTGGTCACCAAGATAAAGTTCTCTGTGTGGGTGCACAGTCTGGAGTCAGCAAAAATACAGGAGAAAATCTATAGCTGTGATTCGGCTCCCAGTCATGTACACTCCAGACAGCCCCTGCAGTTAGCAGTGCGCAGTTATATAATACAGGCAAAGATCATTCACATAGAGTGACAGACTGTGGGGCCCACTGCATTTATGATACCGTTGATGGCGACAGTGAACAGCATTATGCTCAGAACCAATCCCTGAAGGACTCCAGTTTCCTATATATATTGGTCGCTGACTGCCGAACCTATCGAGACCTGAAATAGCCATAGAAAGGAAATTCTGGATAAAAATGTGTAAACTACCCTGGAAGCCCCACTCATGAGTGTAGATAAGATGTGTGACACCGCCGGGTGGTATCTTATGCCTTCCGTAGGTCAAAGAACACAACAATCAGATGTTGGTGATGTGCAAAAGCGTTTCAGACTGTAGATTCCAGATGAAACAGGTGATATATGGTGTACTGGAAAGCCCAAAAGCCACTTTGGAATCTTGATATATGCTGTGCGGCTTCGGGGCACAAACAAAGAGCGCTTCCACATGAGAGGAGCGGGAGGGGGCTGTTTCTTCTCAGGCAGGGGGGAGGGGACCGATGTCCCCTGCATTTGAGGGGCCTCACTCCCGAGGTAGGTGCTTTGGGAGCAACAGAGGAAGATTTGCCCCCTTCCACCAAGGGGGCGGACGTATTGGCCCGGGGGGCCCACTGCTAATGGCACAGAGTGAGGAACTACTGGCACTTGGGACAGTGATGGTGATGTAGCTGCAGCGTATGTCAACGTCAAGAGAATGGGGTGTAATCTTTCGAATTTACATTTAGCCTCTGTGTAAGTCAACTGGTCTAGGGTCTTGTATTCCATAATTTTCCGCTCCTTTTGGAGTAGGGGGCAGTCTGGCGAGCAGGGGGAGTGGTGCTCTCCACAGTTGATGCAGGTGGGAGGTGGCGCACATGGAGTATCTGGGTGCAGTGGATGCCCACAGTCTCGATATGTGGCGCTGCAAATGCAGCAGGAAGACATGTGCCCGAACTTCCAGCACTTAAAGCACCGCATAGGGGGAGGGACGTATGGTTTAACGTCACAGCAGTGAACCATCACCTTGACCTTTTCAGGTAATGAATCAGCCTCAAAGGCCAAGATGAAGGCACCAGTTGCAACCCTGTTGTCTTTGGATCCCCATTAAACGCACCAGATGAAATAAACACCCTGCCATTCTAAACTGGTGGGGAGCTCGTCGTCACACTGCAAGAGGAGGTCACGATGGAAAATATTCCCCTGGACCGTGTTGAGGCTTTTATGGGGAGTGACGGAAACAGGAATATCACCCAGCTTGTCACAGGAGAGTAACGCTCGGAATTGGGATGGGGATGCTCTCTGAATTAAGACTGCGCCGTTTCGCATCTTGGACAGCGCTGTCACTTGGTTCAAATGGCTCTGAGCACTATGCGACTCAACATCTGTGGTCATCAGTCCCCTAGAACTTAGAACTACTTAAACCTAACTAACCTAAGGACATCACACACATCCATGCCCGAGGCAGGATTCGAACCTGCGACCGTAGCGGTCACGCGGTTCCAAACTGACGCGCCTAGAACCGCACGGCCACCACTGTTACTTCTCCAAACTTATCTTCAATGTGTTCAACGAAAAATTGAGGCTTAATCGATAGAAAAGAAACCCCATCGGTTCTGCTACAGACTAAAAAACGAGGCGAATATGGTTCTCTCCATTCTGTAGCGCTACGTTCCTCCCATGGTGTAGCAAGGGAGGGAAACGATTTAGGGTCATACCTGTCGACATTGTATTCCATCTTGCCCTCCTTAGAGACTGCTGGTGCCATACGGTCACCAGCAAGAGATGACTTAGTCCGCCTCATTGCGGGTCATCCAGCCTGATGCCACCCAATCCGATTAGGGGCTCTTCCCATGGGCGCCATCCAGCCACAGCAAAGGCCAACTGGCATGATGGCTGTTGCCAGGAGTCCTGATGCCCCAGGAAGAGAAGCGTCTACTCCTTGGCATACATGGGGAGTTTACAGCTCAGGCATCAGCAGTGCGATCCCTGTATTGTCAGGGGGCTACCACCAAATGGGTACATGACTGCCCCACCACAACGGACTGGCTATTGTGCTGGATATTGGGTGCAGTGAATCCAATATTTTCAGAGGGGCGAAAGAGGACAGGAGACAACAGAAGAAGATGACATATCCCGGAAAGTGTCATGACCCGAATAGTTGAATCCCAGGTGAAGATGGAAAGCCATGACAAGAGATTCAGGAGATCAAATCTAAGGGCACAATAGATAACTCGTGCACCACCTAAGGCGTCCTTTCCCATATGGCCCGCACTTCTGTAGAATTTGGAAAGTGGCAGGTCAAACCACGGAATGGGACCTGAACTCATAGGGCCGAAAAGTGAGCGACTCCTTTTAGTCGCCTCTTTCGACATGCAGGAATACCTCAGACCTATTCTAACCCCCGGACCCGCAGGGGGGCCCATCTAGACCCGGAATAATCAGAGGAATAGGAAATTTTGAATACAAATGTGTGAACAGCCCCAAAAGCACTACTCAAGCAGTGTAGGCGGAATATGAAGGCACCAGATGGTATCGTGTGCCTTCTGTAGCTCAAAGAACACAGTGTTCAGATGTTGACGATGCGTGAAAGTATTGCGCATTGCAGTCTCCAGACTGATTAGTTCGTCTGTGTTGGCCATGAAATCCCAGAATGCAAATTAGAGCTGAAGCAGCAGAATTTGGTTTTATTTCCTATTTATTGTTCTTGTCCCTGTGACATTTCAGTTTCTGTGAGGCTTTTCCCGTTGGACTTCTGGGACAGAACAGAGCTGCTCTCTTTTACGACCCGCAGCCTGTGACTGTTGGTCACTGGGTGGTGGTAGGCTACAGGTCTGTCTCGTCCTGGGAGGGGGGTGGCCAACCTCAAGATGTGCAACATCGTGCGAATTTGAATAGTCACGGCGTCATGGTTGTTTGGTCACGGTGTTGGACTGTGAAGGGGGAGATCAGTGTTCAGATCTCCCTCGTGCCTTATCATCTTCAGTCCCGAAGATAAAGTATGGAAAAATATTTCAGTTGCTTTTCTTGGTGCAGTTGGTCTCACAGCAGCACAAAGAAATTAATTTTGAAATTTTATTTTAAATAATGTTTGAATAACTGAATGTTCACATATGTGAACATTGGGTCGTAACAGAGAAAAAAAAATGCCGATCTCGTAGTACAGGGTTATTCAAAAAGAATACCACAACTTTAGGAATTTAAAACTCTGCAACGACAAAAGGCAGAGCTAAGCACTATCTGTCGGCGAATTAAGGGAGCTATAAAGTTTCATTTAGTTGTACATTTGTTTGCCATTTCAGTCAATAAAGTTTTTGGTCCCTTTTTCTTCGAAGGTGCTACTGTAACTGGACTACAGTATCTGGAGATGTTAGAGAATTGGCTGTTCCCTCAGCTCGAACAAGAAGCACAACAATTCATGTTTCAGCAGGATGGAGCGCCACCACATTGGCACTTATCTATCCGTAACTACCTGAACGTCAACTACCCGAGGCGATGGATCGGCCGCCAGGCAGCCCGTGACATAGCACTTCATCACTGGCCTCCAAGAAGCCCTGATCTTACCCCCTGCGATTTTTTCTTATGGGGGTATGTTAAGGATATGGTGTTTCGGCCACCTCTCCCAGCCACCATTGATGATTTGAAACGAGAAATAACAGCAGCTATCCAAACTGTTACGCCTGATGTGCTACAGAGAGTGTGGAACGAGTTGGAGTATCGGGTTGATATTGCTCGTGTGTCTGGAGGGGGCCATATTGAACATCTCTGAACTTGTTTTTGAGTGAAAAAAAAACCTTTTTAAATATTCTTTGTAATGATGTATAACAGAAGGTTATATTATGTTTCTTTCATTAAATACACATTTTTAAAGTTGTGGTATTCTTTTTGAATCACCCTGTACTTCCATATTTTTATTTACAATGAAAACTGTTCACATTACTTCTCATTTTCATTTTCATGTACCTATTACAATTTATGAACACATTACTTCTCATGTTTATGGAATTTAGCAAAACAATTGTTTTTAATACGCACAAATAAACTTTGCACTTTCCACGCAGTATGCGAGAAAGTGACTTGCACCTTGGTAGCCGACACATTGAGGCCAAAATACTCTCAATATATTCAGGAAGGTGGCCAACCCTGCCACATTTGCTTTCTCTAGTTGGCTTTGGCACAGTTCATCTTCGTTTTGTGTGGTTTGATGCTCCTCCTCATCATCAGAACTGCTGCTATTCTCCTGTGTTACACTCGGAGAAATTTCTTTCGACAGTTCCAGTGAGTCTACTATTTTTGAAGACTTCACTAAGTCGTCAGCCAAGTACATTCTGAAGTTAATGAGAGACCTCCATTTCTGTTTTGATATCGCTTCATCTTGACAACACCTTTTGTACATAATTCATGAATTAATAACGGCACACCAATACGTTCAGGTGGAGTCGGAAGTTCATCAACAAAATCCTTGTCTGCGTCTGACAAGGTACTCAAGTCACTCGTCTCAAGTAGTTACATAATTTCATCATCTGTCAGAGCTGAGAAGCGAAAATTAAATAAAGTGAAGGTAACTGTTGAAGTAATTGATAAAGAAATGGAAGTGAACCTAATAACGAAACTAAAAATTTTACAGCTTCTACTGAGATTTGTACCCAGAACCTATAGATTGCATGCCCATCATGCTACCCGGAACACCCACAACGACTTTGCTCCTACTCTACCGTTTTAGTAGCTAAACTTTCAGATTTTAATTTACATTACGTTTTATATTACGATTTCACAGTGAGATCCGTCTTAGTACCACTACATGTTGTGAGCTAAGGCCTGATGTACACAAATGTGTATTTCAAATTCAACAGTCCATGTTTGTAAAACTACGAAACTATGGTTTTAATTCTATGCACATATCACTTCCTTGATGCCTTGTTTGGAGTAAGATACGATAAAAACAGCAATACAATTAAAAAACGAACATTGAAACTGAATTTATCTTTCTTGCGTGTCGCAGATGACGCCACCCTTAGGATCGGAAGATTCAGGATGCGAGAAACCCCACCAAAACTGACTTGCGTGCGACCTAGTGGCAAAACCAGAAACCACATGATGTGCACAGTCATGCACATCAGGTCTGAATTCGGGAAAATGCCACTTGGCAGGATGACACTACAAAGACCTGATGTGCACATATGTGTACGTGGGGACTGAAGAGGTTGTTTGTTTGTTTATTTATTTTTTCACAAAATTATGAACTGTCCGTCCGTTCATTGACGCGTCTGATCGCTGTTCAAATTTGTGTCTGTGTCACGGTCGAACGTCTGTTTGCAAAAGCTAGGTGTAACGAAGAGACCCCCAGACGTACGTACCTCCTGTTTGTTCTACACAAGTACTACATGCTGCGTCCCGTTTTGGAAGTTCTCTCTCTCGAATTCCTTTGTTGAGACATTTGTTGTCATTTTTGTGGGAGGTCTCCGCAGCATCTCACATGCTCTTTTCGACGGTAATTTATTCTTACCACACGATTCATATTCTACAACCAGTTTAGGACATAAGACACGTCTATTTCGTAATTTTGTGAAAAAAATTATATAGGTCACGACGGAGATTTGAACGCGTGCTTTGTAGTCCAACAGCGTGACCACAGAACCACGACGCCGTGGTTCTCGCATTTCGCTCGATTTTGCACATTTTGAGCCTGGACCGTTCACTGTTCCAGTTTTGCTTCGTTTTTCGATTTTCAGTAGACCTTTGTCCTGTTTCCACACTTTATCTGTGTTCAGTTTTTGACGGGCTATCCAGTGGGGCATTTTACTACTAAATCAGATGGGGGGGGGGGGGGGGTATGCGATGGAGAGTTTCTATTAGCTTTTGATGAGACAGGGGGCCGAGAGTTTTATATACCTGGATTTTTCCCGCCTTGAAAACGGAACACGTCAGCGAAGGAGAGAAGGGGGAGGGTGGTGGAATCCTGGACAGTTTACACAAGAAGTGGCTTGTTCGCAAGAACTTCCCTCATGCATTGCCTTCCTACATGCTTCACAAGTAGCCTCATTAGTACAGCAGAGCGCCACGCGTCGAAACCTTTGGCACCGGAAACACCTCATAGGAGGAGGACAATAGGGCTTGAAATCGCATCTATTAACCATGACTAACTTTCTTAGGTAAAACACTTCTATCGAAGGTTAGCATGAAAGCTTCAGTGTCAACCCCATTAGCCGTAGGTCCTCTGAAAGTGACGAGCAAAATGGACTCGACACCTAGTAAGTTAGCATGCAGTTGCCCGTCTGTTCGCAGCATTAGGTCCCAATGGAAGTTGACACCTTGAATCTTGTGGAGTTTGTTAGGAGGAGAGATGGTAAGTAATATATCCCCGAGCTTGGCACCGCCCAGTGCCTGTGATTGATTAACATTCAATGTTTCGATCACAAAGATCTACATCTTCATCTACATACATACTCCCCAATCCACCATACGGTGTGTGGCGGAGGGTACCTCGTACCACAACTAGCATCTCTCCCTGTTCCACTCCCAAACAGAACGAGGGAAAAATGACTGCCTATATGCCTCTGTACGAGCCCTAATCTCTCTTATCTTTGTGGTCTTTCCGCGAAATGAAATTTGGCGGCAGTAAAATTGTACTGCAATCAGCCTCAAATGCTGGTTCTCTAAATTTACTCATTAGCGATTCACGAAAAGAACGCCTCCGTTCTTCTAGAATCTCCCACCCGAGTTCCTGAAGCATTTCCGTAACACTCGCGTGATGATCAAACCTACCAGTAACAAATCTAGCAGCCCGCCTCTGAATTGCTTCTATGTCCTCCCTCAATCCGACCTGACAGGGATCCCAAACGCTCGAGCAGTACTCAAGAATAGGTCGTATTAGTGTTTTATAAGCGGTGTCCCTTACAGATGAACCACATCTTCCCAAAATTCTACCAATGAACCGAAGACGACTATCCGCCTTCCCCACAACTGTCATTACATGCTTGTCCCACTTCATATCGCTCTGCAATGTTACGCCCAAATATTTAATCGACGTGACTGTGTCAAGCGCTACACTACTAATGGAGTATTCAAACATTACAGGAGTCTTTTTCCTATTCATCTGCATTAATTTACATTTATCTATATTTGGAGTGAGCTGCCATTCTTTACACCAATCACAAATCCTGTCCAAGTCATCTTGTATCCTCCTACAGTCACTCAACGACGACACCTTCCCGTACACCACAGCATCATCAGCAAACAGCCGCACATTGCTATCCACCCTATCCAAAATGATCATTTATGTAGATAGAAAACAACAGCGGACCTACCACACTTCCCTGGGGCACTCCAGATGATACCCTCACCTTCGATGAACACTCACCATCGAGGAAAATGTACTGGATTCTATTACTTAAGAAGTCTTTGAGCCACTCACATACTTGGGAACCAATCCCATATGCTCATAAAGATCCATTTTTCTTTTCTGTTGCAGCAACTTTTCCCAAAAAATCCTCTATATTGTCAATTAAAAACCATCTCTTTGTTGTTGCAAAAGACTGTCAGTTTTGAAGCATACCAACAACTGGTCGATATGTTCACCTCCCTTTCTCCTCGCCTGGCTCTTATACCATGGAGTGGACAAGGACGTTAACGCTATGGGGATTGTAAGCCTCTGCAATAAAATTTTGCTGTCTGTCCGCTAAGACTACTGTGGTAGGACTGCCAGTGGAATGCATGAGTCTGACGCGGTGCCACAACACCAAAGCAAAGGCTACGTGGCATAGTAGCATTTCCCGGTGCCCCAGATTGGACAGGCACCTGCTCATCGGCTTATATGAGGTTACAGCTCAGGCATCAGCAGTGCTATTCCTTTGCGATCAGGAATCCACTCTAATAGGTGCAGTTACGAACCATGTAAGGTTACTGTGGTGTCACCGCCAGACACCACACTTGCTAGGTGGTAGCTTTAAATCGGCCGCGGTCCATTAGTACATGTCGGACCCGCGTGTCGCCACTGTGTGATCGCAGACCGAGCGCCACCACAAGGCAGGTCTCGAGATAAGGAATAGCACTCGCCCCAGTTGTACGGACGACTTTGCTAGCGACTACATGGACGACGCATTGCTCATTAGCCGAGCCAATAGTTAGAATAGCCTTCAGCTAAGTCAATGGCTACGACCTAGCAAGGCGCCATTAGTAACATTGCATGTATCTAAAGAGTCTCACTTGTATCGCCACAATCTCCAGATGTACCAAAAAGGATGGATTAAAGTTAAGTATTCCAGAAGCTACGTACTTTTCTTTATAGCATTCATTACGTATCCTGTTTCAGACCTCACGCCATCCAGCTTTACCTTAGCGCGTGCCTTTCGGTTTCCTCTCATTGTGTCTAGGCTGTCTTGTCTAGACACAACATTTTTGGCGACGAGTCAACGGAAAGGGTCTTGTTCTTTCTAATTGCTTACATTTACTTGTGTCATGGCTTCGCCAGATGTACTGTCCGAATTTTATCGCTTGCAGAATCAGCAGACGCAGGCGTTATTGGATGCCCTTGGACAGCTCGTCCCGGGTCAACGTGCACTGCAAAACGATGCGGCAGCCGCCGCTTCACCGCTACCGCAGCCACAACATGCTGTTGCACCCCCGTTCCGGACATTTGACCCAGCTAAGGAGACATGGACGGAGCGATCACGCCAGTTTGGATTTCATCTCGCCGCCTACAGAATTCAAGGTAACGATCGGCAGCCTCATTTATTGGCGTGTGTAGGGGTGCAAACGTACCGTGTGATAGTGAAATTATTTCCCCGATGCGACGTATTAACTCTGTCCTACGAAGAAATTTTGTCTGCTTTAGATGCCTATTTCAAGGAAACAGTTAATGCAGTTGCAAAAAGGTATACTTACTTTCGTACAAAACATACGGCCGGTCAAACTAATAGGGAGTGGGTTGCAACATTGCAAGGCCTTACAAGAGATTGTGCTTTTGAGTGTGCATGTGGACTCCCTTATTCAGATACTATGGTACGTGATGCAATAGCACAGAACGTTTCTGATGTTCGCATACGGGAACAGATTTTGAAACTCGTCAATCCCTCCCTTCAACAAGTGATAGACATATTGGATAGACAAGACACGCTTGACTTTGCTCAGGAATCATTTGCAACTTCGCCAGCCGTGTGTCACATTAACCGGCCCGCCGGGCGCGCTGCGCGGACCGATAAACTGCCGTCGCGCACGTCCACGCAGATGCCGCCACGCTCTAAACCAGGTGTGCCGCGCCAGCATACAAATGCAGTGAAATCATGCCCGCGGTGTGCTACTAGACATTCGCGTGAAAATTGCCCGTCACGCCAAGCTATTTGCTTTTTCTGTAATAAAAAAGGACATGTTCAAAGTGTTTGCCAGAAAAAGCTCAGATCAGACAATCACAACCATTCCAGGCCCTTTGCTTCGCGCCGGAATCGAACCAAGAATACTCAGGCTCGTGAACCTTCGCCCATGGACATTCATGTAGTTAATTCCATCCCGTCCAGTGCCACTTTCTCAAACAGTGACAGTGTTCGTCCCACACAAAGTGTGCGTCAACGTCGTCGGAAATCCCGTCAGATCGCAAGTGCTTCTGTACCTGTCTCAGTTCAAATTGCACGAGACAGTCGCTCTTGTCGTCAGCAGGACAATAAACTTTTTGTAGATTTGGACATTCATGGCCACGTGATAGCATTCCAGCTCGATACCGGGGCTGCTGTTTCATTGATCAATCACGACACGTACAAACAACTGGGCAAACCTCCGTTGCGTGCCACAAATGTTCAGCTCACTAGTTATTCAGGACAGCATATCCCTGTGTTAGGACAGTGCAGCCTTCTTGCAACATACAAGGGACAAACAAAACTTGTGTCATTTTACGTTCTTCATTCTTCTTCTGCAGTGAACTTGTTTGGTTTAGATTTATTTCAGTTGTTTAACATGTCTATAGTAAATCAGGTCCTATCAGTGAATCAGACTGTACCTTCAGACAGTGTTTCTCGTCTGTGTGAAGAATTTGCAGACATTTTTGCGCCGGGCCTTGGTTGCGCTAAGAACTATGAAGCACATGTGGAACTGAAAGCCAACGCGCAACCGAAATTTTTCAGAGCGCGCAATGTTCCCCACGCATTGCGTGATGAGGTCGCAAGAACATTACACGATTTAGACTCACAAGGTGTGAGTGAATGTGCGCAATGCCTCTTCCATTTCAGCTCCGCTTCATCACTTACGCCGTATAGGTGTTCCGTTCGTCTGGACGACGGAATGCGACCGCGCCTTTCGCCAGTTGAAATCGGCGTTGCTTTCTAATAGTTGCCTTACGCCATTCGATCCCCAGAAACCCCTTTTGTTGATGGTAGATGCATCGGATTTTGGGATCGGTGCTGTGCTTGCGCACAAAGATGGATCACATGATCGCCCTATTGCCTTTGCGTCCAACTCGCTCTAGTCTGCGCAAAGAAATTATTCACAGATAGAGAAAGAAGCTTTGGCTCTCGTGTTGGTGTTACTAAGTTCCATGATTTCTTGTATGGTCGTCACTTTACCATCATCACAGACCACAAACCTTTGACGTCGCTTTTTCATCCGAACAAGCCTGTACCTCCGCGTACAGCACAGAAATTCATTCGCTGGTCTGTTTTCCTCTCGCAGTACCACTACGATATCTTGTATCGGTCCACTGCTAAGCACGGAAACGCCGATGCGTTGTCCCGTTTGCCTGTTGCTGAGGATAGAGCATTCGATTCTTCCGAACTTGCTTGTAGGTTCATTGATGCGGAAACCGATGAAGTGGTCGAATCGTTTCCGTTTGATTTTCGTCGTGTAGCTACAGCCACAGCTGCTGACCCTGTCCTTGCTACCGTTTTGCGTTTTGTTGCTACGCAATGGCCTTTGTCAAAGTCTCGGATCGAGGATCCGTTGGTTCGCCGATTTTTTGCTCACAAGGAGAGACTTTTTGTTCGACGTGGTGTATTGTTGTTGCGTTCTGATAATGATCAGTCTAGAGTCGTGGTCCCACGTTCGTTACAGTCCTCTGTTTTACGGCTTCTTCACCAAGGACATTGGGGTATAGTGCGAATGAAACAACTTCCTCGTCAGCACTGTACTTGGTTCGGAATCGATGCTGCGATTACGAATATGTGCTCTTCTTGCATGGTGTGTGCCGAACAACAATCCGCACCGCCGCGGAAAGTCCTTGCATGGCCGAAAGCCACTTCTCCTTGGCAACGCTTGCACATCGATTTTGCTGGTCCATTCTGGAATGCTCGATGGTTGGTTCTGGTAGATGCTTTCAGTAATTTTCCTTTTGTTGTCCGGATGTCTTCCACGACGTCATCTGCCACCATCCAAGCGTTGTCTGCTATCTTTTGCAATGAAGGTCTTCCGCAGACTATTGTTTCCGACAATGGCCCACAATTCATGTCCGCAGAATTTCAGTCATTCTGCCAAGCCAATGGTATTCAACATCTGACATCCGCGCCGTTTTCGCCTCAGTCAAACGGTGCTGCTGAACGACTGGTCCGGACTTTCAAGTCACAGGTGTTGAAGTTGAAAGAGTCGCATTCGCGGGAGGACGCGTTATTGCTCTTTTTGTCTTCGTATCGATCTCAGCCCCGAGATGGTCGCCCGCCGGCTGAGTTGCTCCATGGTCGTCCTCATCGAACCTTGATGTCTTTGCTGCATCCGCCGCATCAGGTTCCTGTGCAGCGGCAGCCACCAGCTTTTGCTCCAGGCGACGTTGTATAATGTCGCAACTATCGCGGTTCACGGCGTTGGCTCGCAGGGCGCATTCTTCGCTGCCTCGGCCGCGCGATGTATTTGGTTTTTGGGGCCTCTGGTGAGGTGCGTCGGCATCTCAATCAGCTGCGCCTCTGTCGTCGCCTGGGTTCTGCCGCTCCTCGTCTGCTTTCAGCGACGGTGCCGTCCGGTCAGCGCCCTGGGGACCCATCTACTGGCTCGCCTCAGCCCCAGGTGTTACCGACGCTGCCTTCCACTTTGCCCCATGGCGACGCGTCGCCGCCGCCGCCGCCGCCGCCTCCGCCGCCTGTCCTCCAGCCGGCGCCGCCCGCAGTGGGCGCCACGCTGCAGCCGCCAAGCGCCTACCTGGGTCATGCGCCGCCGATCGCTTACCGTGACCAGCCGTCCTCCGCCATGGAACTCTTGCCCGCTCCGGACCACATGGCGTCTTCGTGCGTCGGGTACCCCGACGCAATGGAGGTCGACCCTTCGGCCCCTCCTGTCTCTTTACGGGCGCATACACCGCATGTTGACGTGCACCCTGGACAAGGTTATCAGGCGTTTCCTAGCTCCCCTCGGACCGAATGGCCGGGTGCGGGTGGCACAGCCTCAGCTGTTGTTAGGCTCCCCACCTCATCGCATACGTCAACATGGGGTCCTCCCCACGGCGGGCGGAAGCCTTATAACACGACCGTTCGTCGATTTGCGGGGGAGGAATGTGGTGTCACCACCAGACACCACACTTGCTAGGTGGTAGCTTTAAATCGGCCGCGGTCCATTAGTACATGTCGGACTCGCGTGTCGCCACTGTGTGATCGCAGACCGAGCGCCACCACAAGGCAGGTCTCGAGATACGGGATAGCACTCGCCCCAGTTGTACGGACGACTTTGCTAGCGACTACATGGACGACGCATTGCTCATTAGCCGAGCCAATAGTTAGAATAGCCTTCAGCTAAGTCAATGGCTACGACCTAGCAAGGCGCCATTAGTAACATTGCATGTATCTAAAGAGTCTCACTTGTATCGCCACAATCTCCAGATGTACCAAAAAGGATGGATTAAAGTTAAGTATTCCAGAAGCTACGTACTTTTCTTTACAGCATTCATTACGTATCCTGTTTCAGACCTCACGCCATCCAGCTTTACCTTAGTGCGTGCCTTTCGGTTTCCTCTCATTGTGTCTAGGCTGTCTTGTCTAGACACAACAGTTACCTTCCCGAAACGGTCCGAACTTCTGCGACATTAGAAAAGTAGAGAACAAACCCTAAAACGGAACAGTTAGTAATTAAACCAAAAACATAGGGGGAGCATTGTAAAACGAGCTAAAACTGAAGTGTGTCCTAATGACAACCGATTCGTCAACGTAATAGCTGTCGGACACGTGGAGCCTGCATCGGGCATACAGTCTTCGGGCGTCGACAGTAGCGCCAAATCTGTGCCCACCTATGTCGCTGGATAAACGTACTCAATCCGGTGATTTGCAAGGCGAATGTTTAGAGCCTATCAGTTACAAAACCACTGAAAGGCTCCTAGCATTACCAAAGTTATGTACCTCTCATGTTCCAACTTCTACATATTGTAAATATGTAAAAATTCATATTTTATTCATGTCATAGATGTCGTGCTGAGCTACATCGTAAACTAGGGATAACATATCCTACCTATGGAGATATAGTTATGATATCTGAAAATGTCCAGTTCATTATTTTAGCTCCTTCAAAACACCACGCCAAAATCTCAAGGTGCAATATCTGAGCTGATATATGTTGCTGTTGTGGTCTTCAGTCCTGAGACTGGTTTGATGCAGCTCTCCATGCTACTCTATCCTGTGCAAGCTTCTTCATCTCCCAGTACCTACAGCAACCTACATCCTTTTGAATCTGCTTAGTGTATTCATCTCTTGGTCTCCATCTACGATTTTTACCATTCACGCTGCCCTCAAATACTAAATCGGTGATCCCTTGATGCCTCAGAACATGTCCTATCAACCGATCCCTTCTTCTAGTCAAGTTGTGCCACAAACTTCTCTTCTCCCCAGTCCTATTCAATACCTCCTCATTAGTAATGTGATCTACCCATCTAATCTTCAGCATTCTTCTGTAGCACCACATTTCTAAAGCTTCTATTCTCTTCTTGTCCCAACTATTTATCTTTTTTTTTCTTTTTTTGGTGGGGTTTAAGGGCGCTCAACTACTGAGGTCATTAGCGCCCAGTCACTGTTGTTAGAGCACATGGAATCTAGTAAAACTCAAGGGGAAGGGGGACACCAGAAATACCCGACAAAGATGCAGATAAAATAAGTAAAAAGGTTACATGTCTTTGGACAAGCCAGTCAAAGTTATAAAACGCAGAACACGAGCAGCTGCTCGAGCGTCATCAGCTAAAATATCCAGTAAAGTAGATGGCAGGGACAGGACAACACGAGATTGACTAAAGCGGGGACACGACAATAAAACATGGCGCTCTGTTAATGCCTGACCAGAAGGGCACTGCGGGGCTGGGTCACCAGAGAGCAGGTAGCGGTGGCTAAACCGGCAATGCCCAATCCGCAACCTGGTCAGAAGGACTTCCTCTCGCCGAGATGGTCGGGAGGAGGTTGTCCAAGCAGTTGGGAGCGGTTTTACTGCCCGGAGCTTGTTTCCTTGGAGGGATGACCAAGCATCCCACCACAACGACACAAGCCTCTTACAACCATCCCCACGAACGTCAGATGATGGGACACAATGGGAGGCTGGCCGAGGCAGGAGGACTGCAGCCTTGGCTGCAGCATCTGCAGCCTCATTCCCAGGCACTCCTACATGCCTGGGAACCCACAGAAAGCTGACAGGAGAACCATTATCAGCGAAAGAATGGAGGGACTGCTGTATCCGTTGAACCAAGGGATGGACCGGATAGGGAGCTCCAAGGCTCTGAAGAGCACTGAGTGAGTCAGAGCAAAGTACATACGACGAATGGCGGTGGCGGCGGGCATACTGAACGGCCTGATGGAGAGCAAAAAGCTCGGCCGTAAAGCTGGAACATTGGTCGAGAAGCCGGTATTTAAAGGTGGCGGCCCCGACGTCAAAGGCACAGCCGACACCATCGCCAGTTTTGGAGCCATCGGTGTAAATAAAGGTGTGACCGGCAAGTCGAGCACGAAGTTCGACAAACCGTGAGCAATACACTGCAGCCAGAGTACCCTCCTTCGGGAGTGAGCTGAGGTCGAGATAAATATGAACTGGAGTCTGGAGCCAAGGTGGTGTCGGGCTCTCACCCTCTCTGAAGGTGGTAGGGAGGGCAAAATCCAATTGTCGAAGCAGACGACGGAAGCGGACTCCGGGGGGCAGCAGGGCAGACACATACAACCCGTACTGACGGTCGAGAGAATCGGCGAAGAAGGACTGGTAAGAGGGGTAGTCGGGCATAGACAACAGCCGGCAGGCATACCGACACAGCAGTACGTCGCGCCGGTAGGTCAATGGTAATTCGGCAGCTTCAGCATAAAGACTCTCGACAGGACTAGTGTAGAAGGCTCCGGTCGCAAGACGTAACCCCCGATGGTGGATGGAGTTGAGATAGCGTTAGAGGGATGGCCGAGCAGACAAGTAGACGAAGCTCCCATAATCCAGCTTCGATTGGACTATGGACTGATACAAGCGAAGCAGGACCGTGCGATCCACTCCCCAAGATGAACCACTAAGAACTCTGAGGACATTAAGGGAACGTGTACAACGAGCAGCCAAATAAGAGACATGCGGAGACCAACACAGTTTCCTGTCCAACGTGAGCCCTAGAAACTTAGTTGTTTCCACGAATGGGAGAACAACGGGACCGAGATGTAAGGATGGCGGAAGGAACGCTTTACATCGCCAAAAGTTGATGCAAACCGTCTTCTCTTCAGAGAACCGGAAGCCATTAGCCGCACTCCATGAATATAGGCTGTCTAGACAATGCTGATGGCAGCGCTCCAGGAGGCATGTTCTCTGGGCACTGCAGTAGATCGCGAAGTCATCGACAAAGAGAGAGCCTGAGACATTAGGTGGAATGCAATCCATAATTGGATTGATCGCGATGGCAAAAAGGGCTACACTCAAGACGGAGCCCTGAGGCACTCCATTCTCCTGGAGGAAGACGTTGGACAATACGGAACCCACACGTACCCTAAACTTCCGATCCGTTAAAAAGGAATCAATAGGAAGGGGCAGGCGACCGCGTAGGCCCCACCTGTGCATAGTGCGGAGGATACCTCCTCTCCAACAGGTATCATAAGCCTTCTCCAAATCGAGGAACACGGCTACCGTTTGGCGCCTTCGCAAAAAGTTGTTCATGATGAATGTCGACAAGGTCACAAGGTGGTCAACAGCGGAGCGGCGGCGACGAAAGCCGCATTGGACATTGGTAACCAGCCATTGAGATTGAAGAATCCAGGCTAACCGAGCATTACCCATGCGCTTTATCACCTTACAGACACAGCTTGTAAGAGAAATCGAGCGGTAACTAGAAGGAAGGTGTCTATCCTTCCCGGGTTTGGGTATAGGAACAACGACGGCGTCACGCCAACGCATGGGGACCTGACCTTCGGTCCAGATGCGATTGTAGGTATGAAGAAGGAAGCTTTTGCCCGCCGGAGAAAGGTGTGCCAGCATCTGAACGTGAATGGCATCTGGCCCCGGAGCAGAGGACCGGGACAGTGCAAGCGCACGTTCGAGTTCCAGCATAGTAAAGGGGGCATTATAAGTTTCCAGATTCAGCGAGTGGAAGGAAGGTCGCCGAGCCTCTTCTGCCTCTTTCCTGGGAAGGAAGGCAGGGTGGTAATGCTCGGAGCTTGAAACCTCCGTGAAAAACCGGCCGAAGGCGTTGGAGACAGCCACAGGATCAACAAGGACCTTATTACCTGAGGTCAGGCCAGGTACCGAGGAGTGGGCCTTAATGCCCGACAGCCGGCGTGGGCCACCCCATACGACAGAAGAGGGAGTAAAACTGTTAAAGGAGCTGGCGAAAGAGGCCCAACAAGCTTTTTTGCTGTCTTTGATGACTCTACGGCATTGCGCTCGGAGTCGTTTGTATGCAATACAATTCGCCAATGTAGGATGGCGGCGAAAGGTGCGTAAAGCACGTCGTCGAGCACGGATAGCGTCTCTACAAGCCTCATTCCACCAGGGGACGGAAACACGACGTGAAGAAGAGGTAGTACGAGGAATGGAACGTTTGGCAGCATTGATGATAACAGCCGTGAGATAGTCGACCTGACTGTCACAACTGAGAAAATCGTGGTCCGGGAAGGTCGCCAGGGAGGAGTAAAGTCCCCAGTCAGCTTTCGGTATGTTCCAGCTCGAAGGATGTGGGGATGGGATGTGGTGCAGGAGACGAACGACACAGGGGAAGTGGTCGCTCGAATAGGTGTCAGAAAGGACATACCACTCGAACCGACGGGCAAGTGTGGTAGAACAGATCGAGAGGTCCAAGTGGGAGTAGGTATGAGTAGAGTCCGAGATAAAAGTCGGGGCGCCAGTATTGAGGCAGACAAGATTGAGATGGTTGAAGACATCCGCCAAGAGTGAGCCTCTTTGACAGGATGCAGGAGAGCCCCAAAGGGGATGATGGGCATTTGAAGTCGCCAAACAATAAAAACGGCGGGGGAAGGTGAACAATCAGGTGCATCATGTCAGCCCGACTAATAGCGGATGACGATGGAGTGTAGATGGTACAAACTGAAAAAGTAAAAGCAGAAAGAGTAATACGGACAGCTATTGCTTGGAGTGGGGTGGTCAATGGGATGGGATGGTAATAGAAATCGTCCCGAACGAGCAACGTGACCCCACCATGAGCTGGGATACCGTCCACAGGGGTGAGGTCATACCGCTCCCAGGTATAGTGGGTAAAGGCAATACTGTCAGTCAGGCGCAACTTGGTTTCCTGGAGACCAAGGACGAGCGGACAGTGCGGGCGGAGGAGCAGTTGTAATTCCTCCCAATTAGATCGAATACCTCGTATGTTCCAATGTAACAAAGCCATCGCTAGTCAAAAAAGAGGGGGAACGAGATGGGGGAAGAGCTGGTCACCTCGACGGCCGCGGAGGGCCAGGTTTCGAGGGAACAACGCTTCAACCGGCGGGAGGCGGATCCTGTTCCATCGAGTCGTCGCCAGCTGCGGCCACTGTCCCTGGTGGTGTAGGAGGGGCAGCATCATTTGCCGATGAGAGGCCAGCTGAGCGCCTGGCAGCAGAGCGTCCCAGCGAAACTGATGACGGCCAGGAGCAGCGACTCACGGATGGAGCGTCAGACGAAACGCGCCAGGGCGGGGAGGGGGATAGAGACTTCTTCTTGGAGGCCTTCTTGGAAGTCCGAGGAGGCACAGGGATGGTGGGCTGGACCCGAAGAAGGTCCTCACGCGCGGGGTCCGTTTTGGAACGCCGGACCTCGGAAGCTGTGGTCCGGAACGTTTCCCCGATGGACGTCTGAGAAGAGGATCACTTCTTTGGCGGCGGGGGGGGGGGGGGGGGGGGAGGAGGAGGAAGGGTGGCCCCCGGGGCAGAGGGGGCGGGGGCCACAGGGGAGGAGGATTTGGAAGGGAGGGATTTGGGAGGCGGAGGCAGAGACCCCAGATGGGGGGAGGAGGCAGAGGAGGGACAGGATAGGGGTGAGGATACCGCGGAAGGAGTGGACACAACTGAGGCAAACGAAGTGGTCAACGGCATGGGGTGGAGGCGGTCATACTTATTCCTGGCCACAGAATAAGAGAGACGATCCAAAGTTTTGAGTTCTTATATCTTCTTCTTCTGATATCTGATATGCGGGGCAGTCTGAGGATCTAGGCGAGTGGATGCCAGGACAATTAACGCACCGAGGTGGCGGGGTGCATGTATGTTCCTCAAGAAGAGGATGTCCACAATCGCCACAAAGGGGCTCAGCCTCACACCGTGACGACATGTGCCCAAAGCGCAAACACCGAAAACAGCGCGTTGGAGGCGGGATGTAAGGGCGCACGTCGCACCGGTAGCACATCACCTTAACCTTCTCTGGGAGAACGTCCCCCTCGAAGGCGAGGATAAAGGCCCCGGTGTCCATGCGACGGTATTTGGGGCCGAGCTGGACTCGCCGGATGAAATGCACGCCTCGGCGCTCCAGGTTGGCAATGAGCTCCTCATCAGATTGCAGCAGGAGGTCCCGATGAAAAATAACCCCCTGCGTCCTATTTAGTGCCAAATGTGGGACAATGGACACTGGGATGTCCCCTAGGCGGTCGCACGCCTGGAGCGCCGCCGACTGTGTGGCGGAGGTGGTCTTTATAAGACCGGACCACGAACGCATCTTACTGAGAGCCTCGATTTCCCCGAAGATGTCCTCAATGTACTGAACAAAGAACATGGGCTTGGAGGTGGCGAACGTCCCCCCATCCGTTCGAGAACAGACCAAATAGCGGGGGAAGTACTTCGCCCCAAGGGAGTGGCCAAGGGGGAAAGGGCAGGAGAACCAGAACTAGAGACAGTACCTTTCCTTTTGAAAGACTCGGTCGCAGAGCGACCCGATACGTGTTGACGTTTCATCTGCGAAACGTCCGCCCCGATACCACCCACTCCGACCAGGGGCTCTCCCCACGGGTGCCACCCAGCCTCAGCAAGGGCCACCTGGTAGGGTGACCGTTGCCGGGAGCCCTGATGCCCCAAGGAGACGGGCATCTACTCCTTGGCCGACGTGGGGAGGGTGCAGCTCAGGTATCGGCAGTACGATCCCTGTGTTGTCAGGGGGCTACAACCTAGAGGGTACATGACGACCCCACCACAACGGGCTGGCTACCGTGCTGGATTTCTGGTGCCATGGAAAGTCCATCATGATCGTAGGTGCAGATGGGGACGCACTATGGGCGTAACTTGTACAACCCATCAGGCGTTTATGCCCAATTTGAGGAATTGTGGGTATGGTTACAACGCCGGTACAATGCTGAGTGCCAAGGTCTTAGTGCACTGAGGACCAGTGGTAAACCACGTAAGGCGCCCTTCCCCAAAAGGCTCGTACTTCTGTAGAATTTTGAAAAATGGAGGTCAAACCCCAAGGGGGACCATCACATGGAAGGCCGAAACGGTTGAAACTCCTTTTAGTCGCCTCTTACGACAGGCAGGAATACCTCGGGCCTATTCTTACCCCGGACCCGCAGGGGGGAAACTATTTATCGTCCATGTTTCACTTCCATACATGGCCACACTCCATACAAATACTTTCAGAAATGACTTCCTGACACTTAAATCAATATTCGATGTTAAGAAATTTCTCTTCTTCAGAAACGCTTTCCTTGCCATTGCCAGTCTACATTTTATATCCTCTCTACTTCGACCATCATCAGTTATTTTGCTCCCCAAATAGCAAAACTCCTTTACTACTTTAAGTGTCTCATTTCCTAATCTAATTCCCTCAGCATCACCTGATTTAATTTAACTACATTCCATTATCCTCGTTTTGCTTTTGTTGATGTTCATCTTATATCCTTGTTTCAAGACACTGTCCATTCCGTTCAACTGCTCTTCCAAGTCCTTTGCTGTCTCTGACAGAATTACAATGTCATCGGTGAACCTCAAAGTTTTTATTTCTTCTCCATGGATTTTAACACCTACTCTGAATTTTTCTTTTGTTTCCTTTACTGCTTGCTCAATATAAAGATTGAATAACATCGGTGATAGGCTTATATATTTACATGCCTATTACATTGGTTGGTAACTTCAATTACGTCCTGTCTAAAGAAGACCAGACGTCGAAACTTAACGTTAGTAAGGAACTGCAACTTTTGACTGCCGAATTACAGTTGGACACCTCTACACTACGACTTAAGCGACAGCTTCTTCGGCAAGAAAAGAAATAGAATTTACGCTCAACATGTACGCCTTGACAACGTGCGAACATGTGAGTTGTAACCTATGTACTTACGAATCATTCAACCTACCTTTATACATACAGATTTACACCGGAAAGCAAATACAGAAAACGTGGCCATTGAATTTCTCCTTGCTCTGTGACACTATTACGGAGAGAGATCAGAAGTGTGGCAGAAGGTAAATATTATTCGAACCAAGCAAGGAGTCTGACGATAGACTTAACACTCCAAACTTAAATGAATTCATGTCTCGAAGCACAAAGAAAAGGCTATTTGGCAAACATGCAGTAAAATTATTTCATAATCGTAAGGCTCCTGTACAGCGACCCTAGTCATTTAACTGAATTTGTCGAAAAACGAGTCATGTATAAAACCACTAACCTACCTACAAAAATCTCTAGCACGACACAGAATTCGAGCGCATGAATTTACGAACGGAAGTACATAAGATGCTAATGAAACTGGTCCCAATATACGAAGATACACTGAATCAGATGTTCAAATGTGTGTGAATTCATAAGGGCTCAAATTGCTGAGGTCATCGGTATCTAGACTCACACACTACTTAAACTAACTTATGCTAAGAACAGCACACACACACACACACACACACACACACACACACACACACACACACACACACACACACACACACACACACACACACACACACACACATGCCCGAGGGAGGACTCGAACCTCCGGCGGGAGGGACCTATACTGAATCAATAGGACTCCTCAGATACCATTTCTGACACCTTGACAAATTTTGGAAGAACAGAATCAGTATTTACCAACCCGAAGACGATTGATGAGGTTGAAACCATACCAAAATATGTGTCATGAAACAAATTAACCGAAGTAGACGGCCTGCTGGCAGAATTGTACGTGATGGTTGGTTGGTTTGTGGGATTAAAGGGTCCAGACTGCAACGGTCATCGGTCCCTTGTTCCGAAACTTAAAAACTACCACACAGGTTAAAAAAAAAAAGAAAACGGATAATAGAGACCACAGACAACACAGGACAAGAAAAACTCAGACAAAGAACAGACATAATAAGTTAAAATCACACGGAGTGTGGCGGTGGTTGGCCGACCATAGAATAAAAAAAGGAAAAGCCAACCACCGAGAACACATTAACAACCGTAGGCCAAAGGCCAGAATCAACACAAAACAAAAAAATAAAACAAACACTCATATTAAATAATAAAACCCCCCTGCTCGAATAAAACGTAAAACTAAGCCAGCCATAGCAGGGTCATCAGTTAAAAGGGTAGGGAGCGTATCAGGCAGCGCAAATGTCTGCCTGACCACAGCTAAAAGGGGGCAGGCCAACAAAATGTGGGCCACTGTCAAAGCCGCCCCGCAGCGGCACAGAGGAGGGTCCTCCCGACGCAGTAAGTAACTGTGTGTCAGCTGGGAGTGTCCAATGCGGAGCCTACAAAGGGCAACTGAGTCCCTGCGGTTAGCTCGCATGGATGACCGCCACACAGTCGTCGTCTCCTTAATGGCACAGAGTTTATTGGGCGTGATCCGATCGCACCACTCAGCGTCCCAAAGCGCAAAAACTTTTCGGCGGAGGACTGCTCGCAAATCCATCTCTGGGAGGCCAACTTCCAGAGATGGTTTACTGATGGCCACTTTCGCCAGGCGGTCAACATATTCATTGCCCGGGATACCGACATGACCGGGGGTCCACACAAAGACCACAGAGTGGCCGCAATGGGCAAGAGTATGCAGGGACTCCTGGATAGCCATCACCAGGCGAGAACGAGGGAAACACTGGTCGAGAGCTCGTAAACCGCTCAGGGAATCGCTACAGATAACAAAGGACTCACCTGAGCAGGAGCGGATATACTCTAGGCCACGAAAGATGGCGATCAGCTCAGCAGTGTAAACACTGCAGCCATCCGGCAAGGAACGTTGTTCGGAATGGTCCCGTAGAGTTAGCACATAATCGACACGACCAGCAACCATCGAACCGTCAGTGTATACAATGCCAGATACGGGGCCAGGATGGAATAAAAGCGGCGGCGGAAGGCCTCTGGAGTGACTGAGTCCTTCGGGCCCTGTGCCAAGTCGAGTCGAAGGCAAGGGCGAGGAACACACCATGGGGGTGTATGCAAAGTGGCCCGGAAAGGAGGTGGAACAGTGAAAACCCTAAGCCCGGAGAGAAGCTCTTTGACGCAGACCGCGATCGTACAACCTGACCGGGGCCGACGTTCTGGCAGATGAACGACCGATTGCGGGAACACGAGACGATAGTTGGGATGCCCGGGAAAGCTAAAAACATGGACAGCATAAGCGGCCAGTAAACGTTGGCGCCGTAACCGCAGGGGAGGGACACCTGCCTTCACTAGTATGCTGTCCACAGGGCTGGTCCGGAAGGCACCAGTGGCAAGTCGTATTCCGCTGTGTAAGATTGGTCCAGCACCCACAACGCAGACGGGGATGCTGAGCCATAAGCTAGGTTCCCATAATCCAGACGAGACTGGATCAATGCCTGGTAGAGCCGTAACAGGGTAGATCGGTTGGCGCCCCAGCTGGTGTGGCTCAAGCATCGCAGAGCATTTAGATGCCGCCAACATGCCTGTTTAAGCTGCCGAATATGAGGCAGCCAAGTCAGCCGGGCATCAAAAACTACACCCAAAAACCTGTGGGTCTCCACCACAGCAAGAAGTTCGCCATCAAGAGAAAGCCGCGGCTCAGGATGGACCGTTTGGCGCCGGCAGAAATGCATAACGCGGTTTTGGCAGCCAAAAACTGATAACCATGTGCTACAGCCCAAGACTGCGCCTTGCGGATTGCGCCCTGTAGCTGAAGTTCAGCAGCTGCAATGCCAATAGAGCTATAGTAAAGGCAGAAGTCGTCAGCATACAGGGAAGCGCAGACAGAACATCCCACCGCTGCAGCGAGACCGTTTATTGCAATTAAAAACAGGCAGACACTGAGGACAGATCCCTGTGGTACCCCATTCTCCTGGACTCGGGAGGAACTATGGGAGGCTGCGACTTGGACGCGGAAGGTACGATACGACAGAAAATTGCGGATAAAGATCGGCAGAGGGCCCCGAAGACCCAATCCATGAAGCGTAGAAAGGATGTGATGATGCCATGTCGTATCGTACGCCTTCCGCATGTTGAAAAAGACAGCGACCAGGTGCTGACGGCAGGCAAAGGCAGTACGGATGGCCGACTCCAGACTCACCAGATTGTCGGCGGCGGAGCGGCCTTTACGGAACCCACCCTGAGACGGAGCCAGAAGGCCCTGTGACTCCAGTACCCAGTTCAACCGCCGGCTCACCATCCATTCAAGCAACTTGCAAAGAACGTTGGTGAGGCTAATGGGACGGTAGCTGTCCACCTCCAAAAGGTTCTTCTCAGGTTTCAGAATGGGGAACACAATACTTTCCCTCCATTGCGACGGAAACTCACCCTCTACCCAAATGTGGTTGTAAAGGTCGAGGAGCCGTCGCTGGCAGTCCACTGAAAGGTGTTTCAGCATCTGACAGTGGATGCTATCTGGCCCAGGAGCGGTATCAGGACAAGCGGCGAGGGCACTGCGAAATTCCGACTCACTGAATGGAACATTTTAAGATTCAGGATGGTGGGTGCGAAAAGAAAGGCTCCGAAATTCCATCCGCTCTTTAATGGAGCGGAAGGCCAGTGGGTAATTGGAAGAAGCGGAACTCAGAGCAAAATGCTCTGACAAGCTGTTGGCAATTTCGTCGGAGTTTGTACAAACTGCTCCATTCAGTGAGAGCGCAGGGACGCTGACAGGGGTCCGATAGCCATACAGGCGTCGGATCTTGGCCCAGTCCTGCGATGGAGGGACATGGAGGCCAATGGTGGACACATACCGCTCCCAGCATTTCTGCTTGCTTTGGCGGATAAGGCGGCGGGCCCGCGCACGCAGACGTTTGAAGGTAATGAGGTGTTCAATGCAGGGATGTCGCTTGTCACGCTGGAGCGCCCGCCGGCGATCTTTAATCGCTTCAGCGATCTCAGGCACAGTCCGCCGCCGAGGGGACCCAGAAGATCGGGGAATGGCAGATTCGGCGGCAGTAACGATGCCCGTGGTGACCGATTGAACCACCGCATGAATGCCATCATTAGAGAGAGGCTCAATAGCGGCAATGGAGGAAAACAAGTCCCAGTCAGCCTGATTATGGGCGTTGAAGTCGCCCAGTAATAAGAAAGGTGGCGGTAATTGGGCTATCAGCGCAGCCAGGACATGCTGTGCGACATCACCCTCCAGTGGAAGGTAAAGACTGCAGACGGTAACAGCCTGTGGCGTCCACACCCGAACAGCGACAGCCTCTAAAGCTGTTTGTAGAGGGATAGACTCGCTGTGAAGAGAGTTAAGGACATATATGCAGACGCCACCAGACACCCTTTCATAAGCTGCCCGGTTCTTATAATAACCCCGATAGCCACGGAGGGCGGGGGTTCGCATTGCTGGAAACCAAGTTTCCTGAATAGCAATGCAGAAGAAAGGGTGAAGGCTGATAAGCTGTCGGAGCTCAGCTAGATGGTGGAAGAAACCGCTGCAGTTCCATTGGAGGATGATATTGTCCATGGCCGAAAAAGGCGTGAAGGGACTGGGAAGGCAAATTACGCCGCTGGGTCACCTGCTGCCTCCGATGGGGCACCTGGGCAAGTGCTAACTATTGCGCCTGAGGGACTGGCGAGATCAAGGTCCTCAGTGGACGCAAGAATCTCCACCACATCCTTAGACGCAGAGCTTGTAGGTAGCGCTGGAGTAGGTGCCACTGCAGGTGCCTGGTCTTACGGGTTTTCAGTGTCGCTTTGTCTCGCTGTTCCTTTGGTTGCCGTTGCTGAGAGGGCTTATTGGAGTCAGTCTCCGGGACCGAAGACGATCGCAAAGCTCGACGACCAGCGACCTGTGGCTTCTTCAGCCACTGGTTGGTGTTTGCCGTGCCGCTGGTAGGAACCTGGGAAGGGAGTGACCCAAGGGATCCCTTCCGAGCGAGAGAAGCCGAAGAAGACTTACGCTTCTCCGGCTTAGAAGTGGGGACCTGTGTCCCGGGTGGTTTAGTGGGTGCTGCTCCCGAGGTAGATGGTGTGGGAGCAACAGCGAGAGAAGGAGCCCCCATCATCAAGGGGGCAGGTGAGGTCCTCTGACTCCGAGAGCTGACTGTTTGTGGTGCAGCTAAAGGAACTGGAGCAGGAGTGACAGTTCAGGCATAAGATGCCATCAAGCGCACGGGATGCAGCCGTTCAAATTTCCGCTTAGCCTCAGGGTAAGTCAGTCGGTCCACGGTCTTAAATTCCATGATTTTGCGTTCTTTCTGTAAGATCCTGCAATCTGGCGAGCAAGGGGAATGAGGCTCTCCACAGTTGACACAGATGGGAGGCGGAGCACATGGAGTATCGGGATGAGATGGGCGTCCGCAATCTCGACATGTGAGGCTGGAAGTGCAGCGGGAAGACATATGGCCGAACTTCCAGCACTTAAAGCACTGCATTGGGGGAGGGATATAGGGCTTGACGTCACAATGGTAGACCATCACCTTGACCTTCTCCGGTAATGTATCACCCTCGAAGGTCAAGATGAAGGCACCGGTAGCAACCTGATTGTCCCTTGGACCCCGATGAACGCGCCGGACAAAATGAACACCTCTACGCTCTACGTTGGTGCGCAGCTTGTCATCAGACTGCAAAAGTAGGTCCCTATGGAAAATAACACCCTCGACCATATTTAAACTCTTATGTGGTGTGATGGTAATGTTAACATCCCCCAACTTGTCACAAGCAAGTAACCTGCGTGACTGGGCGGAGGATGCCGTTTTTATCAAAACTGACCCAGAGCGCATTTTGGACAAGCCCTCCACCTCCCCAAACTTGTCCTCTAAATGCTCTACAAAGAACTGAGGCTTCAGGGATACAAAGGATTCCCCATCAGCTCTGGTACAGACGAGATACCTGGGCGAATACGTGTCACTGTCATTCATTGCCTTTCGTTCCTCCCACGGTGTGGCCAGGGAGGGGAATGATTTGGTGTCATAAACGTTACCTTTAAAATGAGCCCTCGAACTCTTAGAGACTGCTGGCGGCTGGCTACCAGCGAGAGACGATGTACCACGCTTCATTGCGGGTCATCCGCCCTGATGCCACCTACTCCGACCAAGGGCCCTCCCCACGGGCGCCACCCAGCCACAGCAAAGGTCACCTGGCAGGATGGCCATTGCCAGGAGTCCCGATGCCCCAGGGAGATGGGCATCTACTCCTTGGCATACGTGGGGAGTTAACGGCGCAGGCATCAGTAGAGCGATCCCTGTGTTGTCAGGGGGGCTACAACCAACAGGGTACATGGCGGCCCCACCACAACGGACTGGCTACCATGCTGGATATTAGGTAACATGTGGTCCACGGGCGCCGTCAGTGCAGAAAGAGGCACTGCACAGTGCAAGGTGTAATCTGCACGCAGGAACGTAGTCATGCCCAAGAGATGGAGAGCGGGCAGGACTGCAAATCAACGGCGAATAAGCTGGCGAAAGGTCTGATCACAAGATGGACACAATGCACCAAGTAAGGCGCTCTTCCCCAATCGGCTCGCTCTTCGGAAAATTTTGAGAGATGGAGGTCAAACCCAACAGGGGACCATCACATAAGGCCGAAAAGTTTGAGACTCCTTTTAGTCGCCTCTTACGACAGGCAGGAATACCGCGGGCCTATTCTAGCCCCCGAACCCGCAGGGGGTAATTGTACGTGAAACACCGGTCAATATTAGAGCAGTTGACCCATATCCACAACGCATTCACAGAAGGCGTCCGCCAGGCCCCGAATTTACGGAGCAATGACAGCACTAATAAACAGCAGAATGACAGCAAACAACATAAGGTGAAAATTCTTACTTAACCGCAGAACACCAAAATGGGGGAAAATGTTAATTGTTACTAAACCATCGTACATTTTACTACTACCTATTTTATTCAAAGGAAGTTATAATTTATGCGCTAGTTAATGACAAAGGTCTCAAATAGGATGTCATATAGGAAATATGTGCAAACTGTCCTTTTTTACACCATGTACTGACAACATCAAGTTGGCGGGAACCGAGAATTAATACCAAATGAATTCGCAGATTTTGCGAGGGCTTAGTAATTTAGGGCTAGTGCAGATTTCCAAATTGTCACTGCACCCTAAGAACGCACAAATTATATCTTATTATAGGTCCTTATCAAGCGAGTGCGGTTCTCAGTTTTGGCCGGTGAAACGCCTCTTGCGATGACCTTTTAAACTTTGAAAAGGTTTATGATAAAAGTGACTACGTATGTCTTTACTGCAGTGACGAACGTTTGTTAGATAATTTGTAAATGTCCGAAAAAAAAATTGCAGTCAGTGCTCTCTAGCCAGGATAAAAAATACGTTAACGGAATGCATCCCTATTCAATAGGCATGTACGCGGGGTTGTTCCTATGTTCCACTTTATATGTGATTACAATGAAGCATATGTGACTACTCCGGTCTACAAGGAATTAATTATGAGGCATTAGAACCGATACACAATTATGAGGACGATTTCAGCGACATAGTAGCCAATCGAGAATATGAGACACTTGCGCAGATTTTAGACCAGTAATATCAAGTGACAGCGGAGAAATATAAATTAAAATAAATCTATTGTAGTAACATTGCGAAAGGGGGAAACTACGTCAAACCTGCCTACCGAACGTTGCCTCTAGGGCAGACGGATGTATACCTCATCATATCCTCAGGAAATCTTTTCTCACAACTGGATTCTCGAGGTACATATAATAATAGCACTCATATGAGAACACGTGAAAACCACATCACCTCCAAAAGGCTTACTATGTTAACACCTACAGCCCATCCAAAGTACACCTCTTTGGTAACTATTTTTTTCCAATGATAGTCAACGATTGCGAGAGCGAGGTGGTTACCTCTCCGGAGCAGTACTGCACTAGTTGTGTTGAACATGGCTTAATATAGCAATGGTCCATGACCTACTCCACTAATAGCGCCGTATTTGCATTATTAATTTTTGGGAAAAAATGTGGAAAACTAACTCGTTACGTATGTACAGAGAAACCAGCTCCGTAAAGCAACAAATCAAGTATTTTGGCCAATGCGCCGTCTCAGTGTTATTCACATCCTGCCAATTATGCAGAGACCTTTCTTGAGAGTATTACGAATCAATTTTAGAATGAGATCACGAACTACATAGGCACTCCTGGAAAATGGATTACCTGAAATGTTCCTGCTCAGCCTTCGTGATACCCCTAACATGGTTTTTCTAGAACTCCGTCTATATTATACGTATTATTGCAGGGAGAAAATTAATTATTGTCAGCTACGTAGTGAAGATTTTTATAGTGTTGATTAGTTTTTTTATGGAAACTCGAATTCCATTTCATTATAAAATTATTCCATATGGTTTCTGGCCAACAGAATTTCACTCACAGTAAAATTTGTGAGGAAATCCGAAGGGTTCTTCAGAAAATACACGTAATGGACTTTCTGAAACTGCAAGCACAGAAGGTAACATGGAGGGAACTCTTATGTTGATAGTCGGCAATTAACGCGGTATGAAACAGCTGACACCATGGCATGTGAAAAAAGAACGGAACATTTTACATTAATTAACGAAACTTACTACCATTGCATTTGCGTAGTTCTTAACATAATATGCGAAACTGGCTTTCTGAACAATGGACAGTTAAAAAATCTAATGTGATCTGATTACTGTAAATGCCAGATGCCCAGCCAGTAAAGAAACATCGAAGCTAAGGGTGGAATCCAGTGCCACTGCTTAAAAAAAAAAAAGCTGTTCTATCTCTCCTTTAGTTTGTAATGCGGTAATCTGATGCCCAGAGTTTTCCAGCATGAAAAAGTGTAGCTGGTTACCTTGCAAGGGGTATAGCAAATGACCAGTAACAGGCGGCCTTTGGTAACAAAGAGTATGAAAGATTAAGGAAGGTCACCTTTCCCAAAAAAAAAAGCATCTCCCGAAATATTTTCTGTAGCAAAGATGGAAGTGCAGTGTGTCAAAAACAAATTCTTACAACTAACTACAACTTAATACTAATTATCAGATCCGGCAAACTGATTTTCATGTATTCCCAAATCTCAACTTAAGATCTGAGAAGCAGTTCATTGATGTTTTGGCAGCTGTACTGCTATACTTTGCAAATCTCCCAGAGTCTGCAGGTGAAGAATGGACTTTATCGAATGGAAACGTGTGAAAAGACGACGACCTGAAATCGTAGTATGATAAATGTTCCCGTCTCTACACCAACGAGGAGACTAAAATGTAGAAAAAATGGTGTATATCTGAAATATGGATGATATCTTCCGTTAAAAGCCATTAATTCACGAAAATATGCCATATACAAAAAAGCAGTAGGCAACACGTATAGCTGACCAACCAATTACACAAGCGCACTGGGTAAGTACTAAGCAAAATTCGTGCTCGCCAAGTTAGCCGAGCAGTCTAAAGCACGGCTATCCGGAGTGGGAAGGAGCTCCTGGTCGCCGGCAGGAATCCGACAGGCGGACTTGTGTTGAGGTCCAGTAAGCCGGCCAGTCTGTGGATGGTTTTTAGGCGGTTTTCCATCTGTCTCGGCGAATGCAGGCTGGTTTCCCTTATTCCTCCTAAGCGACACTGTGTCGGCGATTGCTGCACAAACAAGTTCTCCAAGTACGCGTACACCACCATTACTCTACCACGCAAACATAGGGGTTACACTCGTCTGGTGTGAGACGTTCCCTCGGGGGAGGGGGGGGGGGGGGGATCCACCGCGGGCCGAACCGCACGATTACCCTGGGTTCGGCGTGGGGCGGCGGTGGGGTGAAGTGGACTGCGGTAGTCGTCGTGGGGTTGCGGACCACTGCGGCTGCGGCGGGGACGGAGCATCTCCGTCGTTTCTAGGTGCCCAGTTAACATACAATACAATACAATACAAGCAAAATTTGTAGATGCTAAATGTAAGCTGCGATAAGGTTCTATGGTCAGCATAGAGCAGATATGCAATAGTTACGTGAAACGTGCGCAACGTCGTACCACTTCTCGGAATGGTTTACGACTCGAGCTGCTTCGTGACATTTATTGGCTTTGCCAACTCTCAACCAAACTGTCAGCTTTATACTTATGCTAGACCTCGAACTACGCTACAGATTTATCACAACATACACTCGAAAAAAAAATATTGAAAATAAACGCTGACCATTTTCAATCCGATTTCGAAAAGTAAATAATTTACGGTTTAACGTCCCACTGACAAAAAATCATTAGAGACGGAGCACAAGCACGGATTGTGTCTTTAAGGATAGGAAATCTACCCTGCCTTTTGAAGAACCATCCTAGCATTTGTCTGGATCGATTTAGGGAAATCACGGAATACTTAAATCTGGATGGCCGAACTCGGATTTGAACCACCACCCTCCCCAAAGCGAGTCGAGAGTACTGACCGCTGCGCCACCTCACTCGGTATCCGCTTTCGAATGCCCTCTCGCACAGCACCCGTGTCGTAAGGACACAGTGCTAGTATGTACCGGGTGATCAAAAAGTCAATATAAATTTGAAAACTGAATAAATCACGGAATAATGTAGATAGAGAGGCACAAAGTGACACACATGATTGGAATGACATGGGGTTTTATTAGAACCAAGAACATAAAAACGTTCAAAAAATATCCGACAGATATATCCTTCATCTGATCAGAATAGTAATAATTAGCATAACAAAGTAAGACAAAGCAAAGATGATGTTCTTTACAGGAAATGCTCAATATGTCCATCATTCCTCAACAATAGCTGTAGTCGAGGAATGATGTGAACAGCACTGTAAAGCATGTCCGGAGTTATGGTGAGGAATTTGCGTCGGATGTTGTCTTTCAGCATCCCTAGAGATGTCGGTCGATCACGATACACTTGAGACTTCAGGTAACCCAAAAGCCAATAATCGCACGGACTGAGGTCTGGGGACCTGGGAGGCCAAGCATGACGAAAGTGGCGGCTGAGCACACGATCACCACCAAACGACGCGCGCAAGAGGTCTTTCACGCCTATAGCAATACTTTTTTTTGTTCTAATAAAACCCCATGTCATTCCAAGCATGTGTGTCAATTTTTACCTCTCAATCTACATAATACCGTGGTTTATTAATTTTTCTGATTTATACTGACTTTTTGATCACCCGGTATATTTTCAGGAAAAGGCGCTACCACTGTTTCTACAGTCGCCAAATTTTCTTCCATCTGTATGTTTAGGTTGACCCAACAAGGAAAGAATTTCATGTGATCTTTGCGCAATAACTCGCAATTTCGGGTATGCTTGAGCATTTAAATACCTTATGTAACACTGCAAGCGGAGAAGGAATTTGACAGTGTGAGCCCAATCAACGGTAGTCTGCCTCAGTTCCACCGAACATTGCTGTTCGGAAAAGTTAATTGCATGTTACTTCGTCGAACTAAGGGAAAGTAATGTTGGTTCCTGCTCAGGTGGGTTGTCCGGCCGAATTAAGCTGATAACGGCTTGAAGTTAAAGTCAATTTTTTCGAGGATTACAAGTCCCGCTGTTATATAGGGTGTAACAAGAATCTGCGGCACGAACTACAGGACAGATTCATCACACGTAGACGAAGAAATTGTGTTGTAGGAACATAGGTCTGGAAAAGCTTTGTTTTCGTGCTACAACTCTTTTCTCCATCTCCAATTATGGGAAACACACAAGAACAGAACGCACCATCATATTACATGCGACCCTTTCTCACAGGAGATGTCCAATACGACCCTCGGGGGCACTGATACACTCATCAACCCGTCTTCGTAGTGAAACTCGGATGCGCTGACGTATCCTTGGAGTACTGTGTATGGATTCACAGCTTTCCATGACATGGGCACGGAGACTGAACATCTTATAATGGGGTTCCATACACAACAGCTTTCAAATGCCCCACAAATAAAAGCCCGGTCGGTTTAGGTCCGGATGGCGTGGAGGCGAGGCAATTGGTCCATTTCTACCGATCCATCCGTCACCAAATCTGTTATTTAGAAGCCAATGGACATTAACACTAAAATGGGGAGGTGCTCCATCGTGAGCGAAGTGCGTGTTTGCGTGTTTTGTCGCACTGCTAAAGACATCTGTTAACAGATCAGGTAGAACACTCTCTAGGAAATTATAACTTCGTCCATTCAGCCTGGGTGGAAGAAAGTGAGGCCCTGTCAAACAGTCACCAACAATACCGGCCCAACCACTGATAAAAAATCTTTGTTGATGACTTGGTTCAATAGCTGCGTGAGGACTGATGTCTGCCCATACACGCTGATCGTGAAAATTTACAATCTGATATCGTTGAAATTATACCTCATATGTGAACAGCACCGTACACTACAATTAGCGTTGGAAATTTGTTAAATAAAGAGTACAAGTGTAGGAAAGTCAGCTGCTGATAGTTTCTGCATGCGCTGTAAATGGTCTGGATACAGCTCATCCTCGTATAACACTCGTCAGACAGTCATGTGGTCAACATTCAGTGTTGCAGCTACATGTCTTGTACTGACACGAGGGTGGTCGTGAACTGCATGAACAATTCCCGCTTCCGTTGCGGTGTCCTCGTCCTTCTAAGCCTCCCCAGGCGTAAATGCCCCATGTTCCTTAAGATGACGATCAATGGCTTCAGACGTATTCCTATCGGGGCACCTTCGTCCTGGAAATCTCTCCTGGTACAAACGTTGCGCGCGAACGCCATTGTCGTCAGCTACTCCAGACATCAAATGAGCATCTGGCATCTACATTTGTGTACATCGCCATTGCACGAGCCAAGTTTGATTAACTCTACGTAGTAAACCGTGTGCTTGCAACGGTCGTACTGATCGCTGGAACAGTTGATGTGACCTGTAAATGAGCAGTGACGTACGTCGCGTGGCAACAGGGACATGTGAAACAAAACACTGGCGGCGCATGTTCCCCATGATTCTAACGCTCTTTTCTTGTGTGCTTCTCATGTTTTATGAGTTAGAGAAAATGAGTTTTAACAGGGAAACAAAGCATTTCCAGGCCTATGTTCATACAAAATAATTGCTTCGTCTACATCTGAGGAAAGTGTCCTGCAATTTCTACCGTAAAATTTCTGTTACACCCTATAGAGATACTTGATAATATATTTCAGAGTAGAAGGGCTGGATTTCAGCCATTAACTTTCTCTATCAGAACTGCCGGTTTCGCGGGGCCAATTAAGGGGACCACACCGTGGTTCAAGTGGAAAAAATCGATTTTCGGTTTTCATCATATTTCGATAGATTAAGGTTTCATTTAAATACTCTGAAAAGGATTTTGGAAAAAAAAATTTTTAGACCATTTAAAGAGTATTTTCTTACCACGTGTGTATGTGCCACGCCCACTTTTCTGTCACCCACTGTCAACTCTAAGCCATATGGAGATGCCAGTATTAGCAAAATAGAATGTGTAGTCTTTGTTCAAAAACGTTTGGGAGCAAGGCTAAGAAAACTAACTCTTGATATGAGAGGAAAAAAATAAGAAGATGGGAAAGTGTTGACCGGACAGGGGCGGTTAACTAAAACTGAAATAGAAAATTTGCAGGTATACTATGGGCAGGCAATTAGGAGAAATAAAGAAAATCTGGAGGCAATGAAGAGAGATGTTTCGGCCACATTCTTCCACAATCCGTCTACTGATAAGCCATGTCATGGATTGTGTCCATCAGGAGAAAATTCGTGGTGCAAATACAATAGGGCTCAGACAACTGGAGAATCTTATTCTCACCAGCATTCTCTTCCTGCTGCTGTTATTACAGCAATTAATCCTATTTTCACAGACTTGCCTCATCCTGACCTAAGGAAATGTCTGCACGGGCAGAGACAGAACCCAAATGAATGTTTCAACAGCATAATTTGGAACCGCCTTCCAAAAACTGTATTTGTAGGTATGTATACAATGAAACTAGGAGTTCATGATGCTGTTATTACATTCAATTGCGGTAATATTGGAAAGTGTTGAGTACTGAAAACGCTGGGAATTAATCCTAGTGAAAATTTGATCATTGGGCTGCAACATTGCGATAAAATGAAGATAGCCGATGTATACAGGTTTGCATCCAATATGGCCAAGAAAGTAAGACAAACATCCAAAAAGGTGAAAATGAGCTGGAAGACCTGCTAGAGGTCAAAGAAGGGCCATCATATGCAGCAGGACAGTTTTAATTAACTGTAAGTAACAAATTTCAAAAGGTTTTTGTTTAAAGGCAGTTTCCCGCAAACTAAAATGTTCAGTACATAAGCCCCATATCAGAAACTGTCATAGATAAATGAATCAAATTTTCAAAAGCTCTGCATAACATAAAAAGCCACCTCTGGTAGTACATTAACAAAAAATATTTTCTGCAGAAAAAACTTAATACTTTTTGTTAATAAATTTAAAAAAGTATTTCTTAAAAACCATAAAACGGATAAAATAGATTTTAGTACAGTTGACTATTAGCATCATGTAACATACAGTAAAAGTATTAAGGCCCTGCATCAAATAGTTTTTTTCAGAAATGGGTCAAATACTTGCCTAAATTAACATGGGTTGGATAGGCAGGGTGTGGTCCCCTTAAATGCCTGTTCCTCTGTACTATATCCATCCTTACTGATCTCAGTACCGACGAACGAATGATAGGTCCACAGGTATATGTAACTAAGTAGTTGTGTTACACTTCGTTTTTTAAAGCAGATTGGGGGGGGGGGGGTTCGGGGAGGAGACCAGACAGCGAGGTCATCGGTCTCATCAGATGAGGGAAGGAAGTCGGCCGTGCCCATTCAAAGGAACCATCCCGAAATTTGCCTGGAGCGATTTAGGGAAATCACAGAAAACCTAAATCAGGATGGCCGGACGCGGGATTGAACCGTCGTCCTCCCGAATGCGAGTCCAGTGTGCTAGCAAGTGTGCTAGCCACTGCGCCATCTCGGTCGGTCTGTTTTTTTACAATTTATGTTATTTAGTAGCGTGTACGACCAAACAAACTTATATCTGCGTGCCACAGTATATTAATCCTAAATCTGCATGTCCTAAATAAGCTGGGAGGACTTTTCCGAAGCTGAAGACACATTAGCAACAGAATGATAAGCAGAAACTTCATGCAACCTACATTGATCCACATTATCGCCTGCGGCTTCCACAAAAACATACATTATTATACGGACAGTATATCGCGGCAATCGGCCGCGACCGTAAACACACGAGAACTTCGATTGCCCGAGGGGAAAGGAGCGGTGTGCGGGAATAAACCCCGATTCCCTCTTTAAGGACTGCCATCCTACGTCAGCGTTCTGTGCTTTCACGGAAGCAGAACTGATATAACGGCCATAGGGATCGCTGATTCCTTTTGTTTCGGTGAGATGCATTCGACTCCTTTTATGCACCAGGATTGCTTTCTCCACTCATTTCAAAAATACGAAAAGAAAACAAGCAGTCCACACCACAAAATGAATTGGAATACACAAAGCATTTGGTAGTTGCTTCAACGCAGTTGTTTGCTGCGGTTGGCAGTGGTGGTTTAGGTCTGACCTGTACTGTTATCTTACGCAACCATAGTTCAAAACACTCCCACCTAAAACTGCCACAATATAATGTCAACATAATACCAGAACGAGCATACTAGTTCACATTCTACTTGAAACAAATACGTAGTATAATTTACTATGCCTGAGAACTCTGTAACAAGTGTCAGAACAAACACTTCATTTCATAATTCACAGCTATCGGCAAAGGCAGGAATCCGCTATTTAAAAGCGTTGTTGTAGTCTTCTCGATATCAAACAATTCGCCACCAGCAATGGGATCAGACATGGTCAGATCACTGAAACTTTACCTTTAGCATAATTTGAACAAGGTGATGTGTGCTACGTTAAATGCCGATATAACTTCATCAATGTAGCAGCCGGTTCGTAAACAGACTATATTCAAAAAGACGAAATATTCCACACCAGTACCACAGTACTAAGGCAGGCGGGCAAAATCCACGCAGTTCATCTGAACACAGAGCTCAGCAGAGGAGATGACAACTTACGAAATACAATTTTATTTGCTGCTACGTTTACTGGATTAAAAAGGACTTGCTAAACTTTGGTTGGAATACATGGCACTATTACTACCCTGAATGATAACGTAGTACACAATTCTTTCAGAGAGAGATATATAACTTACCATGAACAAGTTGTAATATTTCGTACACAGTGAAGCGTCTAGAAACCTTCCTAAACAGCAAACAAACAACGCTCCCTTGTTGACTGGGCCAAAGTGTGTCAAAGATTACTATCAACAGGTACTCCCGAAGCAAAGATTAAATCTAGCCTCTTAGAAATGCTTCATTTGATAGTTCAGTTTATCTTTGTAAGCATGATGTAACTCATTATTACAAACAAAGTAACGGATGACACACCTTCAGAAATCAGTGTATTTATGGTTGTAATGTCAAACAACTGACAGTAATTACAAGGACAACACTACTTCAGATTACTTCATATTTCAGAAATTGCTACACACCTTTTAAAAACACCGGGGAAGTTTTTCAACACATAACTGAGTTGGTTGTAGTACTATTTTAAAGGGAAATACTATTCCCTGTAGCCTTGGTGGGGAATTCGTGGTGACGCTGAGCTTTCGACTCTGAAGTATTAATACATCAGAAGGAAAGAAGGAAGGAAGATTAGGGTTTAATTCTCATCGACGAAGAAGTTATTAGAGACGAAGCGCAATCTCGGATAGTGGAGGAAAGACAAGAGGTCACCTTCATCGACTTAGGGGAGCAATGGAAAATACAAATGTGCATGATTGAACGGAGGTTTGAACTCCTCTTCACGAGAATGCGGATAAACTCTGTGCTGCCTTACTGGATAAAGCCCATTACACTACGTTGCAGGTGGTCGAATCTATTTAAGTTCTCAGAGTTAAGGAACGTATGGCTGAAGGATGCATCTTCATTTACAGGAGCACAAGCTCAAGTAACACAATGACAGGGAAGGAAATAAAATGTGTCTGTTTAATTATAAACACCGTTCAGTATATGGTAGAAGGTAATTGCACCACTATTAAACATCACTTCTCCTTTCTTATTTTATTCTGTTGGCTTATGGCCCGAGGGAATAATGAGTATACAGGGTGGTCCATTGATCGTGACCGGGCCAAATATCTCACGAGATAAGCATCAAACGAAAAAACTACAAAGAACGAAATTTGTCTAGCTTTAAGGGGGAAACCAGATGGAGCTTTGGTTGGTCCACTAGATGGCGCTGCCATAGGTCAAACGGATATCAACTACGTTTTTTTAAAAATAGGAACCCCCATTTTTATCACACATTCGTGTAGTACGTAAAGAAGTATGAATGTTTTAGTTGGACCACTTTTTTCGCTTTGTGATGGATGGCGCTGTAATAGTCACAAATATATGGCTCACAATTTTAGACGAACATCTGGTAACAGGCAGGTTTTTTACATTAAAATACTGAACGTAGGTACGTTTGAACATTTTATTTCGGTTGTTCCAATGTGATACATGTACCTTTATGAACTTATCATTTCTGCGAACGCATGCTGTTACAGCGTGATTACCTGTAACTACCACATTAATGCAATAAATGCTCCAAATAATGTCCGTCAACATCAATGCATTTAGCAATACTTGTAACGACATTCCTCTCAACAGCGAGTAGTTCGCCTTCCGTAGTGTTCGCACATGCATTGACAATGCGCTGACACATGTTGTCAGGCGTTGTCGGTGGATCACGATAGCAAATATCATTCAACTTTCCCCACAGAAAGAAATCCGGGGACGTCAGATCCGGTGAACGTGCGAGCCATGGTATGGTGCTTCGACGACCAATCCACCCGTCATGAAATATGCTATTCAATACCGTTTCAACCGCACGTGAGCTATGTGCCGGACATCCACATGTTGGAAGTACACCGCCATTCTGTCATGCAGTGAAACATCTTGTAGTAACATCGGTAGCACATTACGTAGGAAAACAGAATACATTGCACCATTTAGATTGCCATCGATAAAATGGGGGCCAATTATCCTTCCTCCCATAATGCCGCACCGTACATTAACCCACCAAGGTCGCTGATGTTCCACTTGTCGCAGCCATCGTGGATTTTCTGTTGCCCAATAATGCATATTATGCCGGTTTACGTTACCGCTGTTGGTGAACGACGCTTCGTCGCTAAATAGAACGCGTGCAAAAAATCTGTCATCGTCCCGTAATTTCTCTTGTGCCCAATGGCAGAACTGCACACGACGTTCAAAGTCGTCGCCATGCAATTCCTGGAGCATAGAAATTTGGTACGGGTGCAATCGATGTTGATGTAGCATTCTCAACGCCGACGTTTTTAAGATTCCCGATTCTCACGCAATTTGTCTGCTACTGATGTGCGGATTAGCCCCGACAGCAGCTAAAACACCTACTTGGGCATCATCATTTGTTGAGGGTCGTGTTTGACGTTTCTTATGTGGCTGAACACTTCCTGTTTCCTTAAATAACGTAATTATTCGGCGAACGGTCCGAACACTTGGATGATGTCGTCCAGGATACCGAGCAGCATACATAGCACACGCCCGTTGGGCATTTTGATCACAATAGCGATACATCAACAAGATATCGACCTTTTCCGTAATTGGTAAACGGTCCATTTTAACACGAGTAATGTATCACGAAGCAAATACCATCGACACTGGCGGAATGTTACGTGATACCACGTACTTATACGTTTGTGACTATTACAGCGCCATCTATCACATAGCGAAAAAAGTCGTCCAACTAAAACATTCATATTTCTTTACGTACTACACGAATATGTAATAAGAAATGGGGGTTCCCATTAAAAAAAAAACCCCAGTTGATATCAGTTTGACTTATGGCAGAGCCATCTAGCGGGCCAACCATAGCGCCATCTGGTTTCCCCCTTCAAGCTAGACGAGTTTCGTACTTTGTAGTTTTTTCGTTTGATGCTTATTTCGTTAGATATTTGGCCCAGTCACTATCAATGGACTACCCTGTGTATGCTTCTTCCATTCCAGCACAAATTCCTGCTATCTTATTACAGTCTGTATCCGAAACATACGATGGAGATAGCTTTGTTCTTACACAGTGATCCTCGATTGTTAGTTCTCCAGATTAATCTCAAACAACTGGGGAGAACAAAGTCATCTTTCTATCAAACTTTTATTTTGAAGATCGATGGTCATTTGCGTTACACTTTCGTATGAGCGGTACAGAACTTTAGGACCCATAACTGCACATACGTGAACTCGCTTGACATCTTGAAAAGGACTCCGAACAATGGGACAGAAAATTTCCATTAGGATTACTTCTTATAGATATCGCGCTCCCGATTCATTTCCATTGCTTCAGAGTGTAATAACTAGATACTTAAACAATGCGGCAGGTTACAAGAGTTTACCAGTAATTTTGCAATGTGAGAATGTCGGGCTCGTCCATCTATTTATCTATTTTTAAGTTGCTAGAATTGTTAGTGGATCAACATGGACTGTCCACTGTGATTACAAGGGATGGTGAACCAATCACAGTCGTGTATCACGGTGTAAGAACAGTGGTCGAAAAAGATCTGAACTGAAAGGGACTGGAGAGGAGTATACGCCTTGTCGATGGCACTCGATTCCAAACCCGAGAGGAATTGCTGATGACAGTCAATGCAGGTCCATTTCAGCCAGTTTTCGAGCGAACATTTCCAAGGGAAGTTCATGCAATTGGTCTGATCTCTCAGGATTTCTTGGTGTGTCCGATTGATGGTCTGCTACAGGGTGTACAGCCGAGTTATTTCCATTTGGTACACTATATTTCGAGCACAGTACCAGTCGTTTTCTCAGGTGTTGCGAGTTGTTCTGTTATCTGTACTCGCTGCCTGGGCCCAGTCAGACAGTGAGCTATTGTTGGCCTCCGGCCGTTATTTATATTTGACCATTCTTCTGGTGGAGCACACTATAATCAGTCGCGTACACGAGAAATGAACTCGCTTCCTACTAGGGGGGGGGGGGGGGGGGGGATGTTCCGCAACATACACACGTACTCCGTAAGGAAGCTCGAATAAAATAATATGATGGTCTTGCAACCAATCGATCAACTACAACAATCATTACTCGTCTCTCATATCGATCTCTTTGTTTTTGTATCTATGAAATACACCTACATTTGTAAAAATTATAAAACTTTGACTAACATATGTGACTAAAATGAACTTCATGCTATTGATTAAGTGCACTATAATCAATTGATTAGTAGGCTTGCACAACTGTACATGATCCCTAACTTTGCGAATTCAGTATTGCGTAAAGACCCACATTATGCACTAGTCTCTAAATGAGGGACGTAGAAACAGAGAGGCCTAATACTTGTTCCTAGAGAGTTCCTTCTGTTTCCACACCAATTCAAAAGACAGCACTGGATGCTGGATGACAGTAAGTAACAAGTTACTGACGAGTCATTTCCCAGAGAGCTCCAGTGACCATGTTTCAGATGACCATGCAGGCTAGGGATCTGTGGTACATGTCAGTCTCCGAAGGAGACTTACACAATATGCACAACGTGTGGCAAAACACTGTTCTGCCAGAATATAGCTCCTGATGTTGCCATAGGGTATGTGGATTGAGTTTTATCGAGAGAAAGTATATTTCGACAAATATATTTTGTAAATATTTCGAATCTCTCGTTTAATAGTCTGTCTATAACACCGAGATATCCTGAATGTAAGTACTTTAAATTGTCTTTGTAAACCTGGAAAACGTGAAGGCACTCACAGACATGAGGAAACTTAAAAGAGTAGTTAAGTAGTCATCCTTAACCGAGAAAGTATATGGCACAAGAGATATACCATTTATGTTGACTATACTGCAAGACAGTTCACAAACAATTTGCCACCATTTGAATAGTTTTCATATCAAAGCGGTACTTGGTTATGTTTCTGTACTTTCTCACCTACAACATGGAGAGACCCTGTTTGAAGGTACGTAAAAAGTCTGTACATTGGTTTATGAAGATAAACGATACACAGAATTTGTCTGATTTATCGATTGTACACACATCAAAAAAGGTTTTGCATCTCCACGGTTCCGAGAGTTCCGGAACCTGTACAGAAAACGGGAATAGAGATCAACATAAACATCATTTCCACCCTTGTTATTGCTCATGAAAAGCACACATTGCATGTTGTACCACCATATAGCGAGACCTACAGAGGTGATGGTCCAGATTACTGTACACACCGGTACCTATAATAGCTAGTAGCACATCCTCTTGCATTGATACATGCCTGTATTCGTCGTGGCATCCTATCCACAAGCTCATCAAGGCACTGTAGGTCCAGATTGCCCCACTCCTCAACGGCGATTCGGCGTAGATCCGTCAGAGTGCTTGGTGGGTCACGTCGTCCATAAACAGCCCTTTTGAATCTATCTCAGGCATGTTCGATAGGGCTCATGTCTGGAGAACATGCTGGTCACTCTAGTCGAGCGATGTCGTTATCGTGAAGGAAGTCATTCACAAGACGTGCGCGATGGGGGCGCGAATTGTCGTCCATGAAGACGAATGCCTCGCCAATATGCTGCCGATATGGTTGCACTATCGGTCAGAGGCCGGAATTCATGTATCGTACAGCCGTTATGGCCCCTTCCATGACCACCAGCGGCGTACGTCGGCCCCACACAAAGCCACCCCAAAACAGCAGGGAACCTCCACCATGCTGCACTCTCCACTCGCTGGACACTATGTCTGAAGTGGACTGACAAGGCAGCCAGTCCACAGTGACGGGTAGCCGAAAGAAAGGCACGCGTACACACACACGCCGACGGGCGTCAAGTACTGGAACAGGCTACGTAATTAATGCTATGAAGAAAAGTACGTAGCTGGATTAATACTTATCTTTAATCAATCATTGTGGTACATCGCTCTTGACTATACACAGGAGACTTTAATTACAATCACTGTAAGGCTAATGGCGCCTTGCTAGTTCGTAGCCATTAACTTAGCTGAAGGCTATTCTGTCTCTCGGCTAATGAGAGAGAAAGGCTTCGTACATCTAGTCGCTAGCTAGGTCGTCCGTACAACTGGGACGAGTGCTTGTTCGTATCACGAGACCTGCCTTGTGGTGGCGCTAGGTCTGCGATCACACAGTGGCGACACGCGGGTCCGACATGAACTAAATGGACCGCGGCCGATTTAATCTACCACCTAGCAAGTGTGGTGTCTGGCGGTGACACCACAATGTCTATGGCGTTCAGCCTGATCGGGTTGCCTCCAAACGCGTCTCCGACAGTTGTCTGGTTGAAGGCGTATGCAACACTCAGCGGTGAAGAGAACATGATGCCAATCCTGAGCGATCCATTCGGCATGTTGTTGGGCCCATCTGCATGGTGTCGTGGTAGCAAAGATGGACCTCGCTATGGACGACAGGAGCGAAGTTGCGCATCAGGCAGCCTATTGCGCACAGTTTGAGTCATAACACGACGTCCTGTGGCTACACGAAAAGCATTATTCAACATGGTGGCGTTGCTGTCAGGGTTCCTCCGAGCCATAATCCGTAGGTAGCGGTCATCCACTGCAGTAGTAGTCCTTGGGCGGCCTGAGCGAGGCATATCATCGACAGTTCTCTCTGTGTCTTATCCATGTCCGAACAACATCGCTTTGGTTCGGTCAGAGACGCCTGGACACTTCCCTTGTTGAGAGCCCTTCCTGGCACAAAGTAACAATGCGGGCGCGATCGAACCGCGGTATTGACCGTCTAGCCAAGGTTGAACTCAAACAACACGAGCCGTGTACCTCCTTCCTGGTGGAATGACTAGAACCGATCGGCTGACGGGCCCCCTCCGTCTAATAGGCGCTGCTCATGCATGGTTGTTTACATCTTTGGGTGGGTTTAGCGACATCTCTGAACAATCAGAGGGACTGTGTCTGCGATACAATACCTCCAATCAACGTCTATCTTGAGGAGTTCTGGGAACTGGGGTGATGTCAAACGATTTTTGGTGTGTGTATAATAATTATATGTTTCAGTGGAGTCTAACCTCTAAACAGACAGTGATACCTGAATATCCTTTAGGGGCGTAAATAGCTCGAACTACTGAGGGGCAGTACTAGAACTGATCGTTCACAGTACAGAATATGAGCTGAAATAGGACTGGGGTCAGTAGATCTGGCTCTCCACTGGGATGTATTCCAAACACTGGCAGTGCGGCTGAGGCACCCAGCTGCCTGCGTCGATGCCCCGCAATGCTGATAGAGCACGGAATGGCCGACTGGCGGCATAATACCACTGCTTCCGTGAGCGTCGGCTGACGATCTCCGTCTCAGCGGCTAAGGAACGGTTGACGTCTCAGCGCTGCGACTGCCACGACTCACTATGCATAGAAGCGCTGTGGCCGGCGCACCTATGTCCCAGGGCTCGGCAGACCACGTGGCGGCTTTGTGCTCCATGTCTCAGGGCAGGCTGCCTAGACGCGAGATACGAGGGTGAGTCAAATGAAAACCTTAAATTTGTAATAACAAATCGAAGTTTCGCGCCGTTATCCTGTAAGTTGGTAAGCGTGCTACAAACAGCGTGTAGAATGGACTGTAGGTGGCAGTAGAGATGGGCAAACTGAAACATGTAACTGTTTCGAAACAAATGAAACAGTACAATGAAATGTTTCGATACGCTGTTTCGAAACAGTGAAACAGTTTATGTTTTATATTCTAATAAACCTACACATATTATCATCTTGAATGTCTACTATATAAGTATATCCATATAAACACAAATGAGGTGCGAGAGCGCTAATCATATCGCAGAAAGTATGAAACTATCACTTAGGCGTCTTGGCAGTTTCGTATTTCCTGCAGCAAATGCGCTGCTTTCGTGTCGTGTGACTTTCATACTTTTCAATTGGCTGAGGACAGTCATAGCTGAAGACAGAAAAACCACCACGAACGGAATTGGAGATGGGAGCAAACTGCAGAAACAACGGATATGCTACTGGGATTCCCACATTCCATTAGTATGGGTAATATGGTAAATGGTTCTGAGCACTATGGGACTTAACATCTGTGGTCATCAGTCCCCTAGAACTTAGAACTACTTAAACCTAACTAACCTAAGGACATCACATACATCCATGCCCGAGGCAGGATTCGAACCTGCGACCGTAGCAGTCTCGCAGATCCGGACTGAGCGCCTAGAACCGCTAGACCACCGCGGCCGGCTATGGGTAATATACCCATCCTGCTAATTTCCATGCACGCAAAGGGAATCATTGTGGATAATAGGCACAGTGACTATAGAATCACAAATAACGCCAAATAATTCGAATAAATAACAAAATATAACAGAAAAAAATTTTGTCTTGCAAGGTGTCCCGAATCGTTACTATAAATTCATCACGCTTACCAGCCCTTCCCGTTCACCATTACACTATCACTGATATGTCGAACAGATTGCTTGCAATTATACCTACATCAAATTTATATATATGTCTAATAACTGTCACTCTACGCCTTTTTTTATTCAAAATGTTGTAGGCTTACTTGAGTTTCTTAATATGATTACTGTACATGAACAGAGAAGCGTATGTTATAAAAAAAGTGTAATTTAACTGAACGATTTTCACATATTTATTATTTTGAATGTGAATAATATGCGTTGTTTTATTGTTTGGTTAGTGTTTCTAAAGCAGATGTTACGCCATTTCGGAATAGGACAGTCAGCTAGAAACAAAGCTTTATTTTCGGATATCTTAAGCGTCATGCTATTGCTTGTCAAAAAGATTTCGACACTCTTGAAAGTGTTTCATGAAGTGGTATGTTAAATGTGTTTCAGTACATGTGCCGAGCCCGAATCTCGTCCGACACAGAGCGGAATGAAACATCACTGTTTCGATACAATTAGTCCGTTCCAAGCATAGGTGGACTGAAACAGCCTTATTTTGAAACAACGATACAGTTTCTGTGTCTGGCTCGAGATCGAATCTGGTCCGGTTATCCGAGACAAGGGCGGAATGAAACACCACTGTTTCAAAACAGTGAACCACAGCCGCTCCGAAACATTGAAACAGTTCGACGTATCGATACACTGTATCGAAACATAGAAACACTGGCCAAGTCTAGGTGGCAGCATAGTGCAGATGCACACATACCGTCGCAGTGTCAGTATAAAGATGACCGCTCCACTTGCGACTTGCACCAGGGAAGAACAGCGTTCTGTTATTCGGTTTTTGGGTAGTGAAGGTGTGAAACCTATTGCAATTCATCGACGAATGAAGGTTCTGTACGGTGATGAATGTTTGTCACAGCAGCAAGTCTACGAATGAAGTAGGAAGTTCGCAAATGGTGTGACTTCAGTGGAAGACGCTCCTCGTCCAGGTCAGGCACGACAAGTTGTGACTCCACAGAACATTGCAGCAGTTGAAGCCACAGTGAAGCAAAACCGCCGGGTGACACTGAATGACATTGCAGCATGTTTACAGATTAGTCATGGGTCAGCACACCACATTGTGCATGATGTGCTCCAGTTTCACAAAGTGTCTGCAAGGTGGGTGCCACGGCAGCTGACTCCTGAAATGAGAGAACGACGTGTTGATGCTTGTGAAGAAACTCTTCGGCGCTTTGAACGAGAAGTTGATGGCTTCCTTGCAAGAATCGTTACTGGGGACGAAACCTGGATTCACTTCCACCAACCGGAAACGAAGAGAGCGAGCAAGGAATGGCGCCGTTCCTCATCACCAAAACCAAAGAAGCTTCGAACAGAACCATCAGCAGGGAAGGTTATTCTGACTCTCCTTTGGGACGAAAAAGGCGTAATTTTGGAGCATTACATGCCTAGAGGTACCACTGTCACCAATGTGTCATACACAGATCTCCTAAAAAATCATCTGCGGCCTGCAATAAAATCAAAGCGACGTGGATTGCTGTCAGCAGGTGTCCTTTTGCAACATGACAATGCAAGGCCCCACACTGCCCGTACAACAGTTGCAACAATCACAGACCTGCATTTTGAGTGTCTTCCTCATCCGCCCTACTCACCAGACCTTGCCCCAAGTGATTTCCATATGTTTGGACCACTCAAAGACGCAGTGGGAGGAAAGATGTTCCGTTCTGATGAAAAGGTACACCACGCGGCGCATGAGTGGTTACGCCGTCTACCAAAAGAATTTTATTCTAAAGGAATTTATGCACTTTGTAAGCGCTGGAGGAATTGCATTGAGCGTGGGGGAGATTATGTTGAAAATTGATACAGCTTTGTTCCACTTCTGCACAGTAAATAATATTTTAAGAAATATTTAAGGTATTCATTTGACTCACCCTCGTAGAATTGCGTACCCTATACACCATACCGGACATCGCCTCAAGTGTTACTTTCTATGGTAGTAGTGCTGCGCTACTAACACAAGAATGTTTCAGTACAAAAGTGGCTATGTACTTGTACGCCAGTGGGCTACGCTTGCTTCGGCTTTGCTATTCCTTGCGCCATGTATACTAAACACTTCAGTAGTTGCTGGTATGGAAAGGCTCGTAGTTGGATCTCGGGGACCTTTCGACGTTTAAAGTCTGGTTCTTCCTCGGTCCTCTACCTCTGAAACTAGTGTGACCTCTACATCTACTTCCATTGCCCCGAGGCTGACAACATTTCCGCCTCGCATAACTTGTTTGCCCACAGCTTTAAACTCACATTGGTTGAGAACACTGGTCGTCTAACCCGCACTCCAGTCGACATGTCCCTTTCTTCACATTCTATTGGCAATTTGACAGCTGTGCGCAAATCGGTTGGACCCCTGCCTGTACTTGTCATGACGTCTCTGGCGGTAAATCTTCAAAATGCATCAAGTGTTCTCTGCTCAGCCTCTCGTAAAATCACTTCATTTACATCATTCAGTCCCAGCTCATAAGTACACCACTGATCTGTCTGCACCCTTAGCTGATCATTCAGTCCCAGCTCATAAGTACACCACTGATCTGTCTGCACCCTTAGCTGAGTGGTCCCTGCATCCAACTGCCATGCAACATGCCCGGGTTCGATTCTTGACCATCTGAGATTTTCTCCAGATGGGACTGGTTGTTGTGTTGTCCTCATTATCATTTCATCATAGTCGACGCACAAATCGCCCAGTGAGACGCCAACTGAAAAGACTTACATATCGGTGGCCGAACTTCCCCAGGTGGGGATTCCCAGCCATCAATGTCATACAGTCATCATCATCATCAACCCACTGACCTTTCTTATTGTGCCTGCAAATTCTTCCAGTAACTCTGCATGCTTTTCCGTTACTATGCCCAATTATTCTCTAAAATGTCTGGCACTATTCTGCATCGTTTACCTCTGGACTAACGATTTCTTGAACTACTCAGACGTTCTAGCTCCCTTGAGAGCATCCGTATGCCCCATGTAAGTGTTTGCTTCTCCTGCTAATCTCAGTTTTGCTACTCTTAAAAATTCCGTGTTAGACCATCCTTCCATCTCCAACAAATTCTTAAGATCTTTCATAACTGCTTGCAAATCCTCTGCTGATTTCCCAAACAAAGCGACAACTAAACTTGCAGCTGACAAGTCTATACCTCGATGTGGTGATCGAGGCTCCACTAGACCGCATAACGACGTATTAACTGCTCTAAGCTTTCCGATTATATGCGAAATGCCTCAAGCTCTAACATACATTGCATCTCTGACTCTGCAGAAGACTTGCCCTTCCCGACGCTCATTTTTAAACACCAGCACTCACAAAACAGACAAAATAAAATATATTAACTTAGTTCTTACGTCTCATCATTAACTATTCCGATTCACGACACTCCCTAGCCATACGCCCGTAGCGATTACTGGTACTGCTTCTGTAAACGGCGCTGAATGACCTCCTAAGTTATACTGCATACATCTAAAAGGTACAAGCCAATCATGACTCCCATTACCTCTAAAGTGCAACAAATCTACTGAATTTCTGCTTTTAACAAAATTTACCTTACAAAAAGGACGGCAGTGAAGCCTCTTTTCCATGAATAAACATTCAACAACAGTTACATTTTCTGGACTCACCACACTGTAGGGTGTAGGTTCAACGTCGCTCTAGAAAGGCGACGTCAGTGTCCTGAAATATGTGAAACAGGACTGTGGCCAGTAGATTTGTTCAGTGCTTTCAAATTCCTTTATTGCGGCTCTCCGCTGGGGTACATTTCAAACAGCAGCAGTGTAGCCGGGGCATCCAGCTGCCTCCTGCGTACACTATGTGATCAAAAGTATCCGGACACCTGGCTGAAAACGACTTACAAGTTCGTGGCGCCCTCCATCGGTAATACTGAAATTCAATATGGTGTTGGCCCACCCTTAGCCTTGATGGCAGCTTCCACTCTCGCAGGCATACGTTCAATCAGGTGCTGGAAGGTTTCTTGGGGAATGGAAGCCCATTCTTCACGGAGCGCTGCACTGAGGAGAGGTATCGATGTCGGTCGGTGAGGCCTAGCACAAATTCGTTGCTCCAAAACATCCTAAAGGTGTTCCAGAGGATTCAGGTCAGTACTCTGTGCAGGCCAGTCCATTACAGGCATGTTATTTCCGTGTAACCACTCCGCCACAGGCTGTGCATTATGAACAGGCGCTCGATCGTGTTGAAAGATGCAACCGCCATCCCGAAATTGCTCTTCAACAGTGGGAAGCAAGAAGGTGCTTACAACATCGATATAGACCTGTGCTATGATAGTGCCACGCAACAAGGGGTGCAAGCTCCCTCCATGAAATACACGAGCACACCATGACACCACCGCCTCCGAATTATCCTGTTGGCACTACACACGCTGGCAGAAGATGTTCACCGGGCATTCGCCATACCCACACCCAGCCATCGGATCGCCACACTGTGTACCGTGATTCGTCATTCCACACAACGTGTTTCCACTGTGCAATCGTCCAATGTTTACGCTCCTTACACCAAGCGCGGCGTCGTTTGACATTTACCGGCGTGATTTGTGGCTTATGAGCAGCCGCTCGACCATGAAATGTAAGTTTTCTCACCTCCCGTCTAAATGTCATTGATCCTGATGCAGTTTGGAATTCCTGTGTGATGCTCTGGATAGATGTCTGCCTATTACAAAAATGGTTCAAATGGCTCTGAGCGCTATGGGACTTAACATCTGAGGTCATCAGTCCCCTAGAACTTAGAACTACTTAAACCTAACTAACCTAAGGGCATCACACACAGCCATGCCCGAGGCAGGGTTCGAACCTTCTACCGTAATGGTCGTGCGGTTCCAGACTGAAGCGCCTAGAACCGCTCGGCCACTTCGGCCGGACTGCCTGTTAACACGTTGCGACCCTCTTCAGCTGTCGGCGGTCTCTGTCAGTCAAAAGACGAGATCGGCCTGTACGCTTTTGTGCTGTACGTGTCCCTTCACGTTTCCACATCGGAAACAGTGGACCTAGGGATGTTTAGAAGTGTGAAATTCTCGCGTACAGACGTATGATACAAGTGACACCCAATCAACTGACGACGTTCGAAGTCCCTGATTTCCGAGGAGCGCCCCATTCTGCTATCTCACGATGTCTAGTGTCTACTGAGTCGCTGAAATGGAGTACCTGGCAATAGGTGGCAGCACAATGCACCTACTATTAAAAACGTAAGTTTTTGGTGGTGTCCGGATACTTTTGATCACATAGTCTACGTAACTCATAGTTTCCAGTGGACATCGAGGCCGCAATGCCGCACGTGGCCGGTTTCGCTCGGCTGATGCTGCCGACGCGGCTGGTGACGTCAAACGGCATCTTGTCTCGCCCGGTGCTGCGCTCAAGTTGATATTCCCAAGCGCTGGTCAGTGTTCCACTATCGTTGGTCAGTTTAGTGTCGGACTTCAAAGCAAATAATGCAGTCTCCAAGAATACAGTTTACAATGAATTCTATTAGTTCAGGTTTCTTGTAACGCGGTCTATGATACAGGCTACTTTTACGTTATTACGAAAGAAGTTTTTAATATCTGTGTGAACGAGGATTATCAATATTGTGTCATATACTAATGTGCAGGGTGGTCCATTGATCGTGACCGGGCCAAATATCTCACGAAATAAGCGTCAAACGAAAAAACTGCAAAGAACAAAACTTGTCTAGCTTGAAGGGGGAAACCAGATGGCGCTATGGTTGGTCCGCTAGATGGCGCTGCCATAGGTCAAACGGATATCAACTGCGTTTTTTTAAAATAGGAACCCCCATTTTTATCACACATTCGTGTAGTACGTAAAGAAATATGAATGTTTTAGTTGGAACACTTTTTTCGCTTTGTAATAGTTGGCTCTGTAATAGTCACAAATATATGGCTCACAATTTTAGACAAACAGTTGGTAACAGGTAGGTTTTTTAAATTAAAAAACAGAACGTAGGTACGTTTGAACATTTTATTTCGGTTGTTCCAATGTGATACAAGTACCTTTGTGAACTTATCATTTCTGAGACCGTATGCTGTTACAGCGTGATTACCTGTAAATACCACATTAATGCAATAAATGCTCAAAATGATGTCCGTCGACCTCAATGCATTTGGCAATACGTGTAACGACATTCCTCTCAACAGCGAGTAGTTCGCCTTCCATAATGTTCGCACATACATTGACAATGCGCTGACGCATGTTGTCAGGCGTTGTCAGTGGATCACGATAGCAAATATCCTTCAACTTTCCCCACAGAAAGAAATCCGGAGACGTCAGATCCGGTGAACGTGCGGCTAATGGTATGGTGCTTTGACGACCAATCCATCTGTCATGAAATATGCTATTCAATACCGCATCAACCGCACGCGAGCTATGTGCCGGACAACCATCATGTTGGAAGTACATCGCCATTCTGTCATGCAGTGAAACATCTTATAGTAACATCGGTAGAACATTACGTAGGAAATCAGCATACATTGCACCATGTAGATTGCCATCGATAAAATGGGGGCCAATCACCCTTCCTCCCATAATGCCGCGCCATACATTAACCCGCCAAGGTCGCTGATGTTCCACTTGTCGCAGCCATCGTGGATTTTCCTTCGCCCAGTACTGCATATTATGCCAGTTTACGTTACCGCTGTTGGTGAATGACGCTTCATCGCTAAATAGAACGCGTGCAGAAAATCTGTCATCGTCCCGTAATTTCTCTTGTGCCCAGTGGCAGAACTGCACACGACGTTCAAAGTCGTCGCCATGCAATTCCTGGTGCACAGAAATATGGTACGGGTGCAATCGATGTTGATGTAGCATTCCCAACACCGACGTTTTTGAGATTCTCGATTCTCGTGCAATTGGTCTGCTACTGTTGTGCCGACTAGCCGCGACAGCAGCTAAAATTCTATCTACAGCACGTCGCTTGCAATACTGTCAAGAAAGGCATAATGCGGATTAGATCAGCATCTACTAGACATGATGGCATCACTATCCAGATGCAAAAGCCGGCCGAAGTGGCTGTGCGGTTCTAGGCGCTGCAGTCTGGAACCGCGAGACCGCTACGGTCGCAGGTTCGAATCCTGCCTCGGGCATGGATGTGTGTGATGTCCTTAGGTTAGTTAGGTTTAACTAGTTCTAAGTTCTAGGGGACTAATGACCTCAGAAGTTGAGTCCCATAGTGCTCAGAGCCATTTGAACCATTTGAACCAGATGCTAAAACTTATTATTGATCAACTACTGCCCTCTATAACAGACATTTTCAACGATTAATTAATCACAAGTGTTTTCCCTGAGGCCTGGAAACTGGGACAAATTAAGCCACTGCCTAAAAAGGACATCGCCACAGCATCATCTGACTACCGCCCCATCTGCCTTCTTCCTGCACTATCAAAGGCCTTAGAATATATAGTCCATGACCAGCTCACCAACTACCTAACTACTAACAACCTACTAGACGAATACCAATCAGGTTTCCGTAAACATCGAAGCACAACATCCGAACTGATAAAGGTGACAGATGACCTGAAACTTGCCATGGACAGACAAGAAGCGACTATCATTTTCTTCTTAGATTTCAGCAAAGCATTTGATACTGTCGACTTCGACATCTTACTAGTGAAACTTAGCTGTTGTAAACTTATCAGTCCGTCGCTGACATGGAAGACTGTAAACCTTTTTTCCTTCCCGTCTGGGCAAGCTGTGCAGTGATTAGAATACATGTCAAGCTTACTGGGACAGTGTAAATGCTAGCTACAATGAAGTCGATAATTCGATCGAAATATTGGCATTTTAAATTGATATTCCCCACAACTGACAAAATTTACAAAAAAAAAATGTGAATCTCTTTGTACACCCAGACACTTCTGAGAATGGCACATTAACAATTTGCAATTACGCGCCCCTGTTACCGGCAGCTGCGTTGATAAATACTCGGCACCTGGTAAGGATAACTTCTAGATCGAGAATATTAGGTAAGTTGTTGGAAGTCGCTAGGCGTTGGTGAAAATCTCGCTTCTGAGCACGAAAGGAGCTCTAACCGCAGAACTCTGCACGGAACACGCGTTGGTGCAATGCTGCGATACAGAACGTATATCTCCACTGGGGGCCGAACCGCACAATAACCCTGGGTTCGGTGTGGGGCGGCGGAGGGATGAAGTGGACTGCGGTACTCGTCGTGGGGTTGTGGACCACTGCAGCTGCGGCGGGGACGGAGCCTCTCCGTCGTTTCTAAGCCCCCGGCTAATATACAATACAATATAACGTATTTGTCATGTATTGTCTGTGTCATTTCTATGGCCCTATTTACTGCGTCGTCGATGGATTTATGTGATCGAAAACCAAACTGATGTGGGCTAAAGTCGAAGAGCTGTCGGTCCGACTGAAGTCTGTCGCACAGCAATCTCGCCTGTACCTTTGTCAGAATGAGGCATACTGGTCTGTACGTCTTAGGGACAATCGGGTCTTTGTCCTCCGCTTTCTTGATTATAACTGCATTTGCCGTCCTCCATAAATATTTGGTATTCGTCCTTCTAGCAGAGCATCATTAAGTAAGTCTGTCAGGTATGGTATGATAAGTGGAGCAGCTTGTTTGATGGTTTCGGTGTTGATGCCATCAGGGTCCGGCGCCCTTTTATTCTATATTTTGTGTATTACCAGTGCAACTTTCTCTCGGGCAAAGGGGATGGTGATACCTTCGTTTTCGTATTTGTCACAAAATAGTCTGCTAGGGGCGGTGTGAAGTTGGTTGTCCTGAGTGTGGTTATCGTCAGGAAGTAGTTTGTTTAGGAGATACTGTGCTGTGCATTTCCAGCCTACTGTGGTAGTGCCATCTGGTTTCTCCAGTGTTGATAATACTGCAGGATACGTTCAGTGTGCAATTTAAACGACCCCCCCCCCCCCAGATGTTTTTCTGTAAGTTTGTCCTAACATATGTGTCCCAGTGGTCTTTGCTGGTTTTATGTAGTTCGTCTTTGTATCGTGTTTTAGCGTCATGATAGTGTCGAAGTCTAATTTCTCTTTCCTGTGCAGTCTTTGATTTTTGGTAATATTGTCGTTTATCACGGGTGTCTTTTCTTAGTCTTGTTAATAGCACTGACCATGGTGCCCCTTGTTTGGGTGCGTCGCATGCTGCAGGTATTGCTGTAGCTTGTGCTCTCTGTAAGACATCTGTAAGAACGTGAGCTCTGTAATGCTGCAGGTATTGCTGTAGCTTGTGCTCTCTGTAAGACGTCTGTAAGAACGTGAGCTCTGTAATCTATGCTTCTTTGGGTGCCACATAGAGGAAACTCTTCAGTTACTTGCCTTAGGTTTTGCCAGTTTGCTTTGCGTAGCAGCAACTTTGGATGTTGTAATGTGACTGTGTCTGTGTTTGTTTTTGTGAAAATGTTAATGTTACAATGTTGTTATATACGTATATATACGGACTTTGAGCTGAGGTCTTGTGTTAAAGTGCCACAGCAATGCCTCTGCGACGTGCATGGCGTCGTCGCTGGCGGCGCAGCGTACCTGTTATCGCAGTTTGAAGGCGATTGATATTGACTTGGCTGCGCAGTTTAATAAACAGCAATTGATTGGAGGTCCAAATGTATTTCGTGGACTCCATCTGAACTTCACCTGTGATGTACAAGCAGTGTTTGGAGGCAGTACCTGGTTGACACTTGCTGTTGTATGGGGCAATCAAGCAGATTATGGTGGCCTTGAAGCATTTCCAGATGCTAATATTTTGGCTTGGAAGACATGGAGTATAGCTGAGACTATATATATATATACGTATGCATCGTTTATATTCTTTGAAGTTTGTCTGTCACATGTCTCATAAATTCTTTGGTTCATTTTTTGGTGTAGTTGTGATGATCTCTGGCAACTGTGTGCATAATTGCGTTATTTGCGTTACAGTAATGTTATTGTTTACTACAATGATTTCAACCTTGGCGTTGTTCGTGCCTTGATTTGCATGTGCTGCCTCGGAAGGCCTGTAATTCTTCCATCTCGTGTGTATTGTTCCTGCAGACACAATATGTCCGCACATACCATGTTCACCAACCTACCAAGCTCTGCAGCCACCGTCGTGCTACGCATACAGTTTGGATGCAAGACTTTACGCTATGAAAATTTAGTAAAGACAAAGAACTTCGGCCCGCTCTGGGTGTAATCGAGGTACACGCGTCCATGCGCCCTTACAAGATCCTTGTAGACATTGGCATGCTCAATGTCTTCATTTCTTCGTTCACATGATTTACGTAAAAGATAACAGAGTTCGAGTTTATCTGTTGGTAGGTTTTCGGTTAGTAGAATCATTCTGCCTGTTTGTTCAGTCGTGGGGTATCATACAGCGTCGCTCAATGGGTGATTCAGTCTTGTTGCCAGTCTTGGTGCAGTTTGAAAACTCCTTTCTTTCCCAGTCGACTTAGGTGCAAGTCCTCTTCGATGTCATCGTAGTCTATTTTGTTTCTTACTTCATGGTTCTGCAACTCTGTTTGATTAGCTGCGTCGTGGTTTTTATCTCTTGGTGTAGTTTCCGGTTTCGGGTGATGTTATGTCTCGTCAGCTGAAGATTGTTGTGATTTTTCAGTGTGAGCTTTTCGTGTGTCCATGTTGTTTTTAGTATCCATATGGTGTGTTATCTCTTTTTGTTGTTTGAAGTTTTCTGTTTGCGTTTGTTTCTCATTGATAACTGTTTATTGCACCTGAGTTGTCTTTTCGTGCATATTGCCATTGCAGACGAAATGTTTGCATGTATGGTTTACATTTTGATGTTTCATTATACGGTAACCTGTCCTCTGTCGAGAGAAGAATTAATTTACGTTTATGTTGTTTCCTTGGGTCAAGATGTACTGGTTTTAAGCCTGTGTCATTATCCTTTTCTGCATGGGCTTCACCGCGTCTCGGACGTCTGTTGTCATTGATACGTACTTCTGTTAATTGTGGTGTGTTGTGTTTAACGACTGTCATCGCCCTGCTCTTGGTGGACAACGGTTCAGTCCCGCGTCCGGCCATCCTGATTTAGGTTTTCCGTGATTTCCCTAAATCCCTTCAGGCAAATGCCGGGATGTTTCCTGTGAAAGGACACGGCCGACTTCCTTCCCCGTCCTTCCTTAATCCGATGAGACCGATGACCTCGCTGTCTGGTCTCCTTCCCCAAACAACCAACGAACCTGCTCTTGGTGCGCATGACTATATCTTGAATGTCTACCGTCCTCTTTATGTACTTCTGTTGTGTGTAGTGCGTTGTTTTTAAGATCTTCTTCACTCAGAGCTTCCTCTTCCAGGTCCTCTACTCTGAGACAGGTCGCCGTTTGGAGTGTAGCCCACTGTAAAAATTCGTTTTGATGTGCCTCGCCACATTGTAGTCCATGGCGCCGTAGAAACACGCATCGTCGATGTAATCTGTTAGGCTAAAATATTTTTCTTGGACAATGTTGCAACCACTGGGTCGCCTTCCATTGGAGAGTCTGTGGTAAACATCAGCCCAAGTTGTTGCCTCCAGGCTACTGCACGTCGCCACGCCCTTGTTTTGGTTGCTGGTGATTTGTGTTTCCTTCTGCGAGGTGGGATGCTGGTGTTCATATCTGTGTTTTGTTGAGAGGACGTCTGTACATTTCCGTAGTTAGTACTTGTATTCATATCCCAACTTACATATTCAAAGAATGTTGACTCACTGCTTTCGTTTTGTTGTATGCTAGTTGACATTATTGGTTGCGTCGTACTCCGTTTTTTCTATTGGTATTTTTTAGAGTTCTTTGCAAGTAGGGCATTCTAACCCCCTGGTTCGTTACATGTTCTTTTCATGTTATTGCAAGGAATACAGCTAACAGTTGTTTCTTCATGACATTCGAATTTTTTATGACCGGGTTCCACACATTTCCTGCAGATAGCTTCCCTGTCACATCTTTTCGAAGAATGGCCAAAATTCCAATAGTTGAGGCACTTTTGGACTGACCCATAGTCCCTAATCCGTAAAGAATTAAATTGTATGTACACTCTATTCATCTGTAATAACAGTTATCTGACCCTTGGTGTCACCTCTAGAATATTATTTACCGTTCTTTTTCCTTTCGGACCTATTTTGAATTGTATTTTGACTTCTTGTTTGAAATTCCTCTTTGGTGATGTGGTCGCTGAGATTTATTTCAAACAGTTTTTCTAGAAAGTCTTCATCTGCGAGTGTTGTTGGAACGCCGTGTACTGCCAGTAGTGGTCTTAGTTTTCTGGCTTCTTCGTATCGAATGTTCTTTAAGTTTGATGTTTTTTCAAAAACCTTCCTCTTGTCTGCATGTGTCTCAGTTTCAAGAATTTCTGAGTTTGCTGTGTTCTTCATTGCTTTAACTTTTATTGTATCAAGTCTAGGGTTTATCGCTTTAGTTAAGGTTTCCCTTATGGCTTTTACATCCTGGTTGCTCTCTGATTTAAAATAGAGGACAGTTGCCTGTTTATTTCTTGCTAATTCAATATTTTCTTCAGTCCTGGTTTTCGGCTTGTGATAGGATAACCTGCTGCGACTGAGAGAAAGTCAATAGTGCTGGCCTCGTCTCTGTACGTAATTTTTGATTTTCCTCCTATAGGGCTACGATCTCCATTTCCAAACGATGAATTCTGTCTTTTGCATCAGGGGCATTGGCCGCCGCTAACTCCCTACGCCGTCTTTCGTTTTCAGTTCTTAGTTCGCCATTTTGTCCACGAAGTCTGATATGGCCGAGTGCTAATGCCCATATTTTGTTCCTAACTGGTGCAGTAATAGTGGTGGACATCCTTTTCTGCTTTAGCTCTGCTTGAAAATCCGCCATAATTTCGGCTACAGCTGCCATCATTTTCGATTCCATGTTTCTACGTCTAGCCGGCCGCGGTGGTCTCGCGGTTCTAGGCGCGCAGTCCGGAACCGTGCGACTGCTACGGTCGCAGGTTCGAATCCTGCCTCGGGCATGGATGTGTGTGATGTTCTTAGGTTAGTTAGGTTTAAGTAGTTCTAAGTTCTAGGGGACTGATGACCTCAGATGTTAAGTCCCATAATGCTTAGAGCCATTTGAACCCATGTTGATGTGCTGTCATTCCCGCTTCCGGCTGATGTTATTGTAATGTTTAATTCCGGCGTCTGGCCGCCTTCATCGGTGTTTGACGTAGCGAACGCCAGCTTCGCCCACAATGTATGCTCCAGTGTCCACGTGTTTGCGTGGTCTTGGAGCTTAATATAATGGAGAACCCGATATGCACATGCTCAAAATGTTCCATAAAGTGAGGTAGAGGGAGCCCACGCCAGGCGTTACTTGGTAACTGACAGCCGGCTCCCGAGATCTGGGTCTAATGTAAGTGAAAAACAGTCTTAAGGGGAGCCGGAACGATCCATCTCCTCCATGTAAATAGAAGGAACATATTTTCTAAAACCATTAAACATATTGATCTGAAATTTGGACTACATGTTCAGTGAATATTTCTCTACAAAGGTATAATGCCACGTTAAGAAATATTTATTGGTTTTTGTTTTACAATTTTTTAAAACATATGCTTATTTTTTTCTCTAAAATTTTGCACTTTTTCTTCTATAACTCTTGAATTATACAATATTTTTTACAACTTGTTATAAAAATGAAGGAATAGAAGTAAACAATATTGTGTATAAATTACATAGATATACTGTTAGAAGTTTTTGAGAAAATGTTCCTCAAAGATGAAAATTTTAAAGTTACGGGAAATGGCTTCCAAAGTTGTTTAATACATTCCTGCCCCATATGATGTATTATCAGCATCCTCCTCTTTTCCCAGTGTTAGTTTCCTTTTCACTTGTCTTTTCTTCCCTTTTGCTGCATGTTGTAGGCTTTTGTCTCTTCTTACTGCACCTCTTAGTCTTTCTTCATCAATCAGGCGCATTGTGGAAATGGTGTTGTGTCCTGGTTGGGTCCGCAGCTCGTGGTCGTGCGGTAGCGTTCTCGCTTCCCGCGCCCGGGTTCGCGGGTTCGATTCCCGGTGGGGCCAGGGATTTTCTCTGCCTCGTGATGACTGGGTGTTGTGTGATGTCCTTAGGTTAGTTAGGTTTAAGTAGTTCTAAGTTCTAGGGGACTGATGACCCTAGATGTTAAGTCCCATAGTGCTCAGAGCCATTTGAACCATTTTGTCCTGGTTGGAAACCTAAACGTTTCAGCACATCACATTTGATGATCATACACTCCAAAATGCAATGTTTTTTTCTGTACAAACACTCTTTTAGGAATCCTAATTCAAATTAAATTATTTAAACTTTCATTTGGATTTTGTGTTTTCCCATGTAAACGCTTTTCCAATAAACTTGGCTGTGATAAATCTCTGAATATGGGCTTAATTACATCAACTACAGCGTTTGGCAAACTGTTTTTATGGGCATATTCCTTTCCTGATTGGTACTTACACCATGAGTCATCACCTGTGGGGCACAGTGCATGTTGTTACCTCGAGCAATTAAACAGAGAACCGACTCGTGGAGATAACATCTTGGACCAACTGATAACAAACAGACCCTAACTATTCGACTTTGTATGTGCAGAACAGGGAATCACTGATCATAAGGCCGTTGCAGCATCCCTCAATATTGAAGTTAATAGGAATATAAAAAAGGGAGGAAGGTTTATCTGTTTAGCATGAGTAAGAGAAGGCAGATTTCAGACTACCTAACAGATCAAAACGAAAATTTCTGTTCCGACACTGACAATGTTGAATGTTTATGGAAAAAGTTCAAGGCAATCGTAAAATGCGTTTTAGACAGGTACGTGCCGAGTAAAACTGTGAGGGACGGGAAAAACCCACCGTGGTACAACAACAAAGTTAGGAAACTACTGCGAAAGCAAAGAGAGCTTCACTCCAAGTTTAAACGCAGCCAAAACCTCTCAGACAAACAGAAGCTAAACGATGTCAAAGTTAGCGTAAGGAGGGCTATGCGTGAAGCGTTCATTGAATTCGAAAGTAAAACTCCATGTACCGACTTGACAGAAAATCCTAGGAAGTTCTGGTCTTACGTTAAATCAGTAAGTGGCTCGAAACAGCATATCCAGACACTCCGGGATGATGATGGCATTGAAACAGAGGATGACACGCGTAAAGCTGAAATACTAAACACCTTTTTCCAAAGCTGTCTCACAGAGGAAGACCGCACTGCAGTTCCTTCTTTAAACCCTCGCACAAACGAAAAAATGGCTGACATCGAAATAAGTGTCCAAGGAATAGAAAAGCAACTGGATTCACTCAACAGAGGAAAGTCCACTGGACCTGACGGGAAACCAATTTGATTCTACACAGAATACGCGAAAGAACTTGCCCCCCCTTCTAACAGCCGTGTACCGCAAGTCTCTAGAGGAACGGAAGGTTCCAAATGATTGGAAAAGAGCACAGGTAGTCCCAGTCTTCAAGAAGGGTCGTCGAGCAGATGCGCAAAACTATAGACCTATATCTCTGACGTCGATCTGTTGTAGAATTTTAGAACATGTTTTTTGCTCGAGTATCATGTCGTTTTCGGAAACCCAGAATCTACTCTGTAGGAATCAACATGGATTCCGGAAACAGCGATCGTGTGAGACCCAACTCGCTTTATTTGTTCATGAGACACAGAAAATATTAGATACAGGCTCCCAGGTAGATGCTATTTTTCTTGACTTCCGGAAGGCGTTCGATACAGTTCCGCACTGTAGCGTGATAAACAAAGTAAGAGCCTACAGAATATCAGACCAGCTGTGTGGCTGGATTGAAGAGTTTTTAGCAAACAGAACACAACATGTTGTTATCAATGGAGAGACGTCTACAGACGTTAAAGTAACTTCTGGCGTGCCACAGGGGAGTGTTATGGGACCATTGCTTTTCACAATATATATAAATGACCAAGTAGATAGTGTCGGAAGTTCCATGCGGCTTTTCGCGGATGATGCTGTAGTATACAGAAAAGTTGCAGCATTAGATAATTATAGCGAAATGCAGGAAGATCTGCAGCGCATAGGCACCTGGTGCAGGGAGTGGCAACTGACCCTTAACATAGACAAATGTAATGTATTGCGAATACGTAGAAAGAAGGATCCTTTATTGTATGATTACATGATAGCGGAACAGACACTGGTAGCAGTTACTTCTGTAAAATATCTGGGAGTATGCGTGCGGAACGATTTGAGGTGGAATGGTCATATAAAATTAATTGTTGGTAAGGCGGGTACCAGGTTGTGATTCATTGGGAGAGTCCTTAGAAAATATAGTCCATCAACAAAGGAGGTGGCTTACAAAACACTCGTTCGACCTATACTTGAGTATTGCTCATCAGTGTGGGATCCGTACCAGATCGGGTTGACGGAGGAGATAGAGAAGATCCAAAGAAGAGCGGCGCGTTTCGTCACAGGGTTATTTGGTAACCGTGATAGCGTTACGGAGATGTTTAACAAACTCAAGTGGCAGACTCTGCAAGCGAGGCGCTCTGCATCGCGGTGTAGCTTGTTCGCCAGGTTTCGAGACGGTGCGTTTCTGGATGAGGTATCGAATATATTGCTTCCCCCTACTTATACCACTCGAGGAGATCACGAATGTAAAATTATAGAGATTAGAGGGCGCACGGAGGCTTTCAGACAGTCGTTCTTCCCGCGAACCATACGCGACTGGAACAGGAAAGGGAGGTAATGACAGTGGCACGTAAAGTGCCCTCCGCCACACACCGTTGGGTGGCTTGCGGAGTATAAATGTAGATGTAGATGTACTTTGATGTAGATGTACTTTGCAACTGTCTCCACTGCTAGCTGTCACAACTCCATTTAGAGATTTATGACCTGTACGTTGCCATGATCCATCTAAAGCAACAGTTAAATCGCTACAACTCCCATTATCTGTCACAGCTTCTTCAACTTCTTTCTTCATTGTTGCTTGAGCAATATCTTCAGCAGAAGATCCCACCAATTCATTATAAAATCCAAACTTGGTTGGTGGATCTGGCAAGTTCATAATTCCACATAACCTTGTCCCTGCAGCACTGCCCTTGCCAATGCAATGCAAGCCATACACTAGCCTAACATTTATATCATACACCTTCTTTCCACTATTACCACTATGAGGAATACTGTTAGAATTAGAAAACGAAACTTCTGCAGCACATTTGTTACACTTCAATAACGGTTTACATGCCAAACCAATGTGTGAAGTTATTTTCAATTCCAGTCCTCTTTCTTTGCAAACTTGGCATAATACGTTATGTTTCAAAATATTGGAGAGCAAGGAAATGTTAATTATTTCACTTCTATAGTTTTCAAATTTTTCTTTGCTGTCACAAAGTTTCTTGCTGGAAGAAGTTCTATCACGTTCATTTGGAGTAGTCGGTGAAGCAGTCTGAGCAGCATTTCCTTCCTGTGATGGTTCTTTATTTACGTGACCATTATGGTACTCCAACCCCAGTTCTCGATACCAGTAATATCGTACTACTTTTCTGGGAAGTAACAGACATATTTTTGTGACAATATTCACATTTGGTTTTATTAATGTATAGGTACTCCGATGTATGGATATATTACAGTGATATGGATCTTGTGTGTATTCATTTCTGTGAGACTGTCATAGTCTTTGACTTATTTTTATCCGTTTTGGCGCGAATGCGCACAGAGCAGTCTTTGTTTCACTTTTCAGAAGTTAAGTTGTTATTTCGCTTTGTAAAAGAACAGTCAAGTCTTGTGTTTGGTTAAAGTGGAAATTAAATATATGAAAATTGATACAAAACTGTTTTCTTGATGATGTGACAATTACGAAGAAGTATATGTGAATTCACAAGAAGTTTAATAAAAATGTGGATTGTGAACACCAAGTCAAAAATTAGTTCTACCATACCATTGTTTTGATCTGGGATTGTTTGATCATTAAGAATTTCCTGAAAAACTCATTTGTTGGGTCTTAAAATATTGCTAAAATACAGACCTGGACCTTCTAGCAGTCAAAGTGGAATCAACCTAGAATCAACAAGATGAGCCATAACAACTTCGACGAAATCTACGTGGGAATCCATTCAAGATAAGTGCCAAAATTAATGACTTTTTTACAGTGACTTCATTATTTCCATTCTGACGATACCATCCACAGTCAATAACTTTGTTGTTGCCCGATAAAGCGAACATATGCTGCGTGAGCAACATTATTAGTCTGATTTCTAACCTACTTTGCAAGTGGTGGTATTGTTAGACTTCGAAACAACAAAAGATTTCTAATTCCACTCATTGTGCCTTTTTTTAAACACTCGATTGCTGAAACAGGGCATATTGGTATGCACAAACCAAATACGTTAAGCAGGTACGAGCAAAATTCGTCAAATATGCAAAATTGAACAGCTAAACAACACAAAGCAAGCTCCACAACTCAACACACACAGTAGAGCGTTTATGTTTACCGATATGAACAGTCAATTGTCGCAGAGATAAAGCCCTACAACGTTGGAAAACAAAACACTGTCAAATTCCGCAAAGATATCCTGCTTGCAGCCAGCAAATGGGGTCGTCAGAGGTGACACACCGGGTCGCTGCAACCATTTATGCGGTGCGTCGACTTTGCAGCGATAAAAAACATCCTTAGAATTCACGTAGAAGGGTGAAACCTGAATTGTTTTATTCAGAAAAATTCAAATTATTTTATAATGAAAAAAAAAAACAAAAAAAATTAATTTTGTCATTTTCATCGTTCCGGCTCTCCTTAACTCCTTGTCAACAGTGTTAACTCGGCTTTCGTTCAGGCAGGGTGCCAGTGTGCCACTGTCAAAGAAGCGCAAGGAAATAACAGCCACTCGCCGGCTGAAAATACCTGCAGCCAGCTTTCTGTAAATGGCGTCGGCTGTGTCAGCCGCTGTTGTGTGGAACGTCTGACGCAACGAACAGCTGCAGCTCACGCAGTCAGTCTGCCGCGATCTGCACTGTCCGTGTCCGACATGGCTGCAGCCCGCTGCACGCCGCTCCTTCAGCAGAAAGTGCCAAGCGTCGCCGCCACCAGGGGACAATGGTCACACATCCAGCGACGAAACTTGCCACACGTCTCACAAGAATACGTTCACTATCCCGGAGAAACTAACCGCTCATGGCGAAACTACAGTCACGAACTACACTACTGGCCATGAAAATTGCTACACCACGAAGATGACGTACTACAGACGCGAAATTTAACCGACAGGAAGAAGATGCTGTGATATGCAAATGATTAGCTTTTCAGACCATTCACACAAGGTTGGCGCCGGTGGCGACACCTACAACGTGCTGACATGAGGAAAGTTTCCAACCGATTTCTCATACACAAACAGCAGTTGACCCGTGTTGCCTGGTGAAACGTTGTTGTGATGTCTCGTGTAAGGAGTAGAAATGCGTACCATCACGTTTCCGACTTTGATAAAGGTCAGATTGTAGCCTATCGCGATTACAGTTTATCGTATCGCACAATCGCAACATTGCTGCTCGTGTTGGTCGAGATCCACCGACTGTTAGCAGAATATGGAATCGGTGGGTTCAGGAGGCTAATACGGAACACCGTGCTGGCTCCCAACGGTCTCGTATCACAAGCAGTCGAGATGACATTCATCTTATCCGCATGGCTGTAACGGATCGTGCAGCCACGTCTCGATCCCTGAGTCAACAGACGGGGACGTTTGCAAGACAACAACCACCTGCACGAACAGTTCGACGACGATTGCAGCAGCATGGACTATCAGCTCCGAGACCACGGCTGCGATTACCCTTGACGCTGCATCACAGACAGGAGCGCCTGCGATGGTGTACTCAACGACTAACCTAGTTGCACGAATGGCAAAACGTCATTTTTTCGGATGAATCCAGGTTCTGTTTACAGCATCATGATGGTCGCATCTGTATTTGGCGACATCGCGGTGAACGCACATTGGAAGCGTGTATTCGTCATCACCATACTGGCGTATCACCCGGCGTGATGCTATGGGGTGCCATTGGTTACACGTCTCGGTCACCTCTTGTTCGCATTGACGGCACTTTGAACAGTGGACGTTACATTTCAGATGTGTTACGACCCGTGGCTCTACCCTTCATTCGATCCCTGCGAAACCCTACATTTCAGCAGGATAATGCACGACCGCATGTTGCAGGTCCTGTACGGGCCTTTCTGGATACAGAAAATATTCGACTGCTGCCTTGGCCAGCACATTCTCCAGATCTGTCGCCAATTGAAAACGTCTGGTCAATGGTGGCCGAGCAACTGGCTCGTCACAGGACACCAGTCACTACTCTTGATGAACTGTGGTATCGTGTTGAAGCTGCATGGGCAGCTGTACCTGTACATGCCATCCGAGCTCTGTTTGACTCAATGTCCAGGCGTATCAAGGCCGTTATTACGGCCAGAGGTGGTTGTTCTGGGTACTGATTTCTCAGGATCGATGCACCCAAACTGCGTGAAAATGTAATCACACATCAGTTCTAGTATAATATATTTGTCCAATGAATACCCTTTTATCATCTGCATTTCTTCTTCTTGTAGCAATTTTAATGGCCAGAAGTGTAGTCTTTAATGCGTAACGTGACAGGTTACACCTTCAAATATCCACGCAGAAATTTGCACTGCACTCCAACCACTTTTTCGCACCACAAACACGAGCAACAGAACTGTTACCACGAAAGGTGCAAAAGGTGTAACTATAAAAAACAAGTGGACATGAAAAAATGTACTACACTGTTGTCCTTTCTTGTTGCACTGACGGTACTAAACTTAATCCAATGATCATTTTCAAGCGCAAAACAATGCCGAAATCTTCAGAAATACAATAAGTTGTTGTTCACGTACATGAGAAGGGTTGGATGGACGAAGCTGGTATGAAATTATGGATTAACAGAGTGTAGGAGAAAAGGGAAAAGTGTTACTTAAGAAGAGTTCTCTTCTATGTGCTAGATTAGTTTAGTAGTCATTTGAAAAATTCTTTGTAACGGGAATTAAGACAGGGAAATACAGAGCTTTCTGTTATTCCGGGAGGACTTACGTCACAATTGCAACCTCTTGATGTCTCGATAAATAAACCATTTAAAGTGTATTTGAGAAATAAAGGGAATAAATGGATGATGGGTGCAACCCAACATGAATTCACGCTGAAGGAAGCTTTAAAACGCCCTACAATCAAATAAGTATATCAGTGGATAAAGCAATCGTGGTCTAGAGTGAGGGAAGACATTATTGTAAAATCTTTCAAGAAGTGCGGCATAAGTAACGCTCTCGATGGCAGTGGAGACCATCTTAAATATGAACAGGTCTACAATGACGATGGAGAGAAAGAGGAAGAAGAAGAAAGATCAGATGCCGATTTTCAGCGATTTTAAAGGTCAGTTCGGTTTTATAAATTAAGAATTTCTTTTAGTCTGGCTTTGCCATCTAATAACAAAAACGGTAAAAACGTAATTTTTTAAAATAGTCTGTTTAAAAATGTAAGTGCGTCTTATAGTCTATAGCGTCTTATGGACGTAAAATACAGTATCTAAGAATGAGTTGAGCATAGCAAAATGATCAATGTTATCTTTATGACTTAAGGGATAAAAAGGGGACAGAAGATTACCTAGCCAGCTGGTGTGGCCGAGTGGTTCTAGGCGCTTGAGTCTGGAACCGCGTGACGGCTACAGTCGCAGGTTCGAATCCTGCCTCTGGCATGGATGTATGTGATGTCCTTAGGTTAGTTAGGTTTAAGTAGTTCTAAATTCTAGGGGACAGATGACCTCAGATGTTAAGTCCCATAGTGCTCAGAGCCATTAGAACCATTTTTTTGAAGATTACCTACTATGGCATCATAACAGCCACAATTTCTTCCTCTACTTACACACACTTGCAAAAAATCAACGATGACTGAGACAAAATGAGAAACACAGAGAAATGATCTCTTCAGCAGTGAGACATAGGAAAGCACATGTTGCAGAAGTAAAAGTCTTCAGTATGCCCAATATTAACGTGAAGATTGCGCACAGAATATTCTGAGGTACTTGTATTTAAGCATTAACATGCATTCAGCATCCCAATAGGTATTATATAATATGCAAAATATAAAGTCGCATTAGTAAGAGAGAACAGGGAGAAGTTTATTAGACTTTTCCATACTATGTGTGTACTTTTAAGTATATCCATGTCTCAAATGGGTACGCCAGCAACGTGCTGCAAGGTACAGCAAACGTAAAGTAATCCAACCAGTTCCTCAACAGAGAAAAGGATACGTTGGGTAATAAAGTCCATAAATCAAATACCAAAATAATGTATCTTTCAAGTACGACAACTATCATACATATTAAAAACAGAAATGTGGTGCTACAATTTACAGATCTCTTACTTACGTTATAATAAATATATATAGCATATATAAGTAGGCCTACATAAATGCAACTGGCACATATATAATTACGAGTTTTAACAATATCGAATTAATCATATACATTTGAACATCAGTCTTGAGGATTAAGGGGAGCCGGAGGTGCCTTTGCTGCCCATGTTAAAATCACTAAGTTTGAGGAACATTTATGAAGAAACTACCAAATAGAAAAATTTGAATTTTTTTTTCATATAGAGTGGTTCAGTATTGCAGTTATGACAGAGGGATTTTGGAGTATCTTTTCTAGTATCCTTTCAATTATTTTTTTTATTAATGACCCAAATTTTTTTTTACAAATAATTGCTTTTTAATAAAACTGAAATGAAACTACTGAACATATTGCCAAATGGCTGTGTTACAATGTAAGTTTGACCAGTAGGAGTGCTGTATAAAAATTTCATCTAACTAGCTTGAGTGGATTTTGAGAAAATGTTCCTTATATTCGAAAAATTCTAATTTACGGGAAATGGCTATCAAACTTTCTCAATACATTCCTGCACTATCACTTTTGCACTATCACCACAAGTAGCAGTTACAACCCCATTCAGGGATTTATGACCCCTCTTTTGCCAGGAATCATCTAATGCCACTACCAAATCCCTAGAACCACCATTCATTTCTACAGATTCCTCCACTGATTCCTTCATGGTTTTCAAAGCCACATCTTCAACAGAGGATCCTAACAGTTCACAGTAGTACCCAAATCTGCTTGGAGGCAATGGCAAGTTCACAATACCACAAAACAGTTTACCAGCAGCAGACCCTTTTCCAATGGATCGAAGACCATACACAAGTCGATCATTCACATCAAACACTCTAGATCGTCCATTTTCACCAAAGAGACTGGCATGTGAATTGTAGAAAGTCACTTGATACTTGCAACATGCACAGATTATCTTCATCTCACAAGCTAAACCAAAGTGCTTTGTTATCTCTAGTCCCACTCCTACACTTGAACACATTTTGCACAGAACACTTTCTTTCAGCACAGAAGATAATAATCCAATATGCAGTACTTCGTTAATATCATCACTGTCACTAAAATATTCACGAAATCTGTCACTTCCACCAGTCAGCTTCTTGCTAGAAGATGTCACAGGGCTATGGCCGGCCATGTGTTGCTTAGCAGAAGAACGCACTGTTTCGGTAATTGTAGTATCGCAACTTGGCATTAGTGTTAATTTTCTTTTCCCTACGTTCTTCCTCTTCTTACATACATGGTTACTAAAAAGTGGCATCGTAACCAAAACAAAGCTTTACACAAGAAGTATAATACTACCAATAACAGGCGCAACACTGAACTAATTCGAAACGGTAAACAGCAAAGAGACGATGTTCCGCGCTCGTAGTGCTTCATTTGTCACAAAAAACAATGTGGCCAACCCTTGTACACTCGCTGTATGCGTAACATATGGCGCTGTATGCGTAACAGGCCGAGAAAATCCCAAGCAGTTCGCCAGGAAGTCACGAGAGGGTGTTAGATGCATTCAGCAGCAGCCCATTTCCTCTGCAGGCGAGTAGAACAATAATTCAAAGTTTACATTAAAGAGGAATGTTCCAATTAATTTTCGGTAGCAAAAAAAAAATAAAAAAAAATCGTAAATTTTTGGATTTGACCAACTCTGGCTCCCCTTATAGATTCCTTCAGTATGTATATGGGGTGGACAGGGCAGCACCAGGAGATGATATATGTTTCTTTCCACTGTAACCCTTTCTGTATAAACAATACCCAAACATTCCTATCATCAACAAAATTATAATTGTAAATGAGGTACCACACAACTTTAATTTTAGTATTTCGTTATGATAATGAAAATCCGAAATATAAGCAATTGCCGTTTCCAACGAGATTTGTTCTTTCTTTTTGTATAATCACTGTTCCAAAGAAGTAATTAATCCATCATTAGTAGAATTAGGCAGTTTTGACAAGAGGTCATGATGGTCTAAATCGTACATGACGGAATGGCTACAGCATACTACTCAAAGGGCATCCCAACTGGGCAGAGAATGTAAAGCTGAGGCCGGCAATACCACATTCTGAACTGTTGAAAATCAATCCAATGTCACTCAAGGACAAACGGTAAGTATTCGCAACTAGCGCTTTATCATAACAAGCAATCGAAAGTTGTAGGCGATAGACAGTGGTATATGGCCAACTATTACCGATCTTAGTAAGAATTCGCTGAGTGAGAATGCGTTGATAAGGGGTTACTGCAACTTCAGCTAACCGCAAAGACATATCATAATCAATGTAAAATCTATAGGAAACCATTTGTATAATTATGTAAACGTTTGGTGGTGATCGTAATTCTAAGTGTAAAGCACTTTTAAGGTATAAGCTTATATTAACAACTATGAAACGATCTATTTCAACACTGAATTGTCTATATGGTATCTTAAAATATCTAGTTAGTCGCATACTAATTTGAGAGACAACGCTAGGTAAAATGACCAAATATGGTCCCTTACCCAAATGTGACCACCGTATCTAAACCCTCCGGCAAGTGGCGCCCTCCTGCGGTATTCATATGAACTTCAGACGGCGCTGGTGAGTCGAGTAGAGTGCGTGAAAAAAGAAGCTTTCTCTGCGTCATTCCTGAATCTTGTTTTTTTTTTCAGAGGAGAGGTGAGATTTTGTTAAGTTATAGTTACGTAATGTGTTTCACTGTGTTATATAAGTACCAGAAAGCCAGTTTTTTAATAACAGAAACTCCAAATTCTTTGCTTTATCTTCGATTCGTTGAGTATATTTTACATCAAGTGTCGCTTTGGGTATCACGCGCCATTTGCAGTCCAGGCCATTCTCCTAATATGATCTCCATGCCAGATCTAATTATAGTCCTAGAGCCATTTGAATTTGCTCTTCCTATTTTCAAATGTGGCAACGGCCTTGCCGCAATGGATACACCGGTTCCTGCGAGATCACCGAAGTTAAGCGCTGTTGGGTGTGGCTGGCACTTGGATGGGTGACCATCCAGCTGCCATGCGCTGTTGCCATTTTTCAGGGTGCACTCAACTTCATGATGCCAATTGAGGAGCTACTCGACCGAATAGTAGCGGCTTTGATCAAGAATACCATCATAACGACCAGGACAGCGGTGTGTTGACCCCATGCCCCTCCTATCCGCATCCTCCTCTGAGGATGACACGGCGGTCGGACGGTCCCGGTAGGCCACTCGTGGCCTGAAGACTGAGTGCTAAATTTTCAAATGACAAAAAGGCAAAACTGGGATAAAATGCAACGACCAATGCTACTAAAGTTGTCCTGTTAAACAAATGGAACGTGAATTTTGGATACGAGAACAATACTCAGGATATATTTGAAGACTTAAGTCGCAAAGCGGTGAATCGGCAAATGTTTTGAATGTTGCACTAGGTCGTAAAACTATTTTACCTCTCAAGATAAAGGCTCAGCTCGTCGAATACTGTTAAGAATTGGAGAAAAATTATTGCGGTTTAGATGCCGAGGATGTTAAACGTGTAGGTTTTCACCTAGCCATTGTAAATAATATTGAGCATCCTTCTACGTCTCAACGAGGACTCGCAGGTAAGAAATGGTTGCAACTGTTCATGAGACACCACCCTGTTATCTCCTTCAAATGTTACAGCTGCTCTCTAAAGCTAGAACCCAGGGGTTCTCAAAGTAGAACTTGAACAATTTTTTGCGATTGTAAAAGCAGAACTGGAGAAAATAAAACACAATTCTATGAAAATGTTAAAAGTTGATGAAACAGGCTTGACGATAGCTCACCACAAGTGCAGAAAGGTTGTTGCTGTAAAAGGTAAACGTCATGTTCACCGATTGTCTTCTGCTGAATGTGGTTCTCTCGTGACTCTTGTTACGTGCATGTCCGGTCAGTTTTCCCGCTCATGATGATTTATCCACGCAAGAACCTCAAGGATGAATTACTCGACGGAACTCCTCCAGGTACAATCGCAGCAGCCCGTACTTCTGGGTGTATACAGCTGGACTTGTTCACGAAATTGTTCCAGCACTTCATCAACAATGTCCACCAAAATCATACTATGTCCAATAAATTTCGAAATGTTTGATACGCACGAACACAGGGTTGTTACTCACCATTAAATAGGTGCTCTGATGGGTCATGCTTACACAAGAGCTGAAAATACGTCAACTACCATCAATGGGTTTAGATCAATGCGGATTTTCCCTCTGGATGAAAATATCTTCAGTGGACCTTTTGTGCAATCAGAACCTGCTCCTGAGGTTGATAATCAATGTAAGAGGTTCACTAATAAGTAATGCCCCACATTTTCTTAAAAAACCATTAATATACATAGACAAACGTCCTTGTTGGTGCTTCACATTTGATGTTTGTTCTGAGCGCCGATGAAGTTTCGAACCATTCTGGCAGATGGCAGACCCGTAGTACAGTGTCAAAATGGCGCCTACATACGACTCACGTTACAAGCAGCGTGCTGTTATTGAACTCTTGTGTGCAGAAAAAGAAACCGCGGTGAACATCCGTAAACGTGTGTGTGCAATGTACGGCGATGCTGCAGTTGATAGGAGTATAGTTGGGCGATGGGTAAAGAAAGTTACAGCCTCAGGGAATGCAGAAACAGAGCTCCATGATCAGCCACGCTCGGGACGTCCTGTCACAACCACTAGCCCAGACATGCTGAATCGTGCGGATGCCATTATTCGAGCCAACCGGTGAATCACAACTCGACCTCAACAGTTGTCGGTCAGCATTGGAAGTGCGTCTGCAATGATCGAGACTCTCGGATATTCAAAGAGGTACTCACGATGGGTTCACGAATGCTCAAAGCGGTCCACAAGGACATTGCCTCATCCACCCTAGAGTCCAGACCTGGCACCCTTGTACTTCCATCTCTTTGGGTCGCTTAAAGATTCCCTATGGGGAACAGACTTTGAAGATGACGAGAGTGTCAGTCATACAGTGGAAACATGGCTACGCCTACAGAACAAGAGCTTTTACCAGCGGGGAATACATGATCTTCCACAACATTAGCGTATGACCATAGAACATGATGGAGGCTACGTAGAAAAATAGGACATGGGCAAAACATGTTGATGTATATTGTCACCAAATCCTGACGCTTAACAATGAATATGTTCTGAGAAAAAAAAGTGTGGAGCATTACTTACTGAACGACCCTTGAATATCACCTCAGGAAATTAGATCTGAGCCTGCCATCGAACCAAGCAATTCCAACTGACGAGTTTCAGCTACCCTTATCACAGGCTCACCTCACAAAAATAATATTTTGGAATTGTATCAGAAGAACCAAGGCAAGGAGGAATCATCTGCAAGAAAGAAGACAGGATGTGAGACCCAAAGGGGGAAAAAGTTTCTTTCTCTGAATCCTCTGAAGATTCTGATGTTGAAGAAGTTTTCGATTTAAATTCCGATTACGTAGATCGTAGTGTCGAAAGTGACGACGATGAAGATGCAAAAAATATCCAGTGCGTACAGTACTTTTTGTGCAGACATGAAAAATGCAATGGACGAATTTCGGATAAAACTATAGATATTTGCACGCTTTGTTTGAAACGTAAACGTTAATACTCGAATGTATTCTGGTATTAATAAAATTTTGCAAGTTCTTATTTGTTTAGCGGTTTTATTACCAGCTCTGTGTTTTGCATGCCTTTAATATATTGGTGCCATATTTGTATGATTACGTTTGACATTCTTCATTAAGGTGTTACAAAAGTTGACTTAGCACATGTAGGAAACGTACTTGTGTTCCGACGAAGATCAAGAACGATACAGCAGAGATGGCTGTGAAACGACTTCAACCAATAGCACGTTGACTAGGACGTTTTGAAGCGTCGCCTAGCCGAAGGCTTACTAGAAACCGGGCACTAGCAGACCGGCACTAGAAGAGAGGTCTAGGAAAGTCGCACTAAGAGAGCCGCAGTGATATTAACGATAGCAGTGACTTATGAACTTGTGTGATTTACTTGAATGGAAACTATATACATTGAAGGGCACTGATTATTTGCATGTCGCCAATTGCTTCCGACCCAAAGTTAAGTATTGTCAATCTACTTTACTATAATAAACTCAATTAACAATGATTTGCTTGTATGTTGTCTAGTTAGCCAAGAAACCAGCTTCCTAGGCACCCTATAAGAGACGTGTGGGCAGGATTCCACAACTTTAATGTGAAATGAAGCATGTACTCTACTGTTCTCCAGCATTTTGATGAATTTGCAGATGATAATGAAAAAAGAGGCCATAATTTGGTACTTCACCTTACGCATTCAGAGCGAGAGAATCTAAACAAGAATTTTCAGAATGATGAGAAGTGATGGAAACCTTAGTATGGTCGGCTTACGAAAAAATTTGAGTTAATAACCTTGTACCTAAGGACCATCAGCTTGACTTTCTGATGTTAGTCTGATAATTGCCTGCACCGTCACAAGTATGCGATCATGAAGGAAGAAAATGCCATCGTTAATTACGTTGTCAGGATGAAACTTCCTGGCAGATTAAAACTGTGTGCCGGACCGAGACTCGAACTCGGGACCTTTGCCTTTCTTGGGCAAGTGCTCTACCAACTGAGCTACCCAAGCACGACTCACGCCCCGTCCTCACAGCTTCACTTCTGCCAGTACCTCGTCTCCTACCTTCCAAACTTTACAGAAGCTCTCTTGCGAGGTACTGGCAGAAGTGAAGCTGTGAGGACGGGGCGTGAGTCGTGCTTGGGTAACTCAGTTGGAGCCGGCACGGTAACTCAGCGTGTTCGGTCAGAGGGTTAGCTGCCCTCTGTTATAAGAAAAATGAGTTAATGGATCAATGACGAACTGAAACGGGTGTCTTGCGACGTCCGCCCAGAGCAGATACAAAGAACGAAAACGAACAAAATGAGATTTAAAAAAAAAAAATGTTGGTAGAGCACTTGCCCGCGAAAGGCAAAGGTCCCGAGTTGGAGTCTCCGGCCGGCACACAGTTTTAATCTGCCAGGAAGTTTCATATCAGCGCACACTCCGCTGCAGAGTGAAAATCTCATTCTGAATGTTGTCAGGATGCTTCGAGAATGTTAAAATAAGAGGTAAAAGCCATGCAAAAATGAAATAAGAGTATTTGGCTGGTGGTGGTCGTCCGACAGTGCGTGGTAACGGCAAAAGACCTGAGTTGGAAAGAGAAACAATAACGCGACACTTGCATGCGTCGACGCGGCGTTCCCTGTCAGCTCATTTGCACAACAGTGGACAAATGTTATTTTCACACATGAGTCCAGATTCGGTTTGGAGAGTGATTCTTGACACGATTTCGGGACGTAAACATTGTGGAAAGAGGGCAGTATCGAGGAGGATCCCTAATGCAGTGGGTAGGGATTATGTCGACCAGTCGAACACCTCTTCATAAAATTGTTTGGGTGAATCGGCAAGGCTTCGCTGCTGCCAGGTATCATGGCGAGATCGTCGGACATCATGTGCTGTTGTTATGAGCTGCTGTGGGACCAGACTTCGTACTGAAGGTCGATAATGCTCGACCTCACAGAGCACGGGTGGTTAAGGATTTCTTGGAAACGGAAGATATTGCATGAACGGCGTGGCCTCTTCGCTCTTCCGATTTGAGTACCATAGAGCATATCTGCGATGCACTAGGAAGATGGGTTGCATCATGTCAGCATCCACCAACCACTATCCAAGGCTTGCGTGTAGCTCTGCATGAAGCATGGACGTTATTTCCTCAACATGAGATTTGTGACATCATTCACGGCATGCCCCGTCGTTGTCAGATCTGTATATTACTGCCAGAGGTGATCACACCCCATACTGAGCACATTAACCAGTTGTCGGAATGTATGCCCAAATGCGTTTAGTTGGAAAAAACGAAGAATTTATTTGTCTAGCGTTATGCATGTTGCAGTTATTTACTTTCTGTGTTCTTTACATTGTTCTACTTTACTATCACCTGTTTACACTGTTCCGTGGCAAAATAGAAGCAACCGCGCAAAATTTCCGTTTGTTTCTTTAATTTTGGTCAACAGTGTAGTTACAGCGAAAGAGTACACAATTGAAAATGCCAATAAGAAAGAAGTATATGATATTCTCACTGATTCCTTCTATTTGTTGCACCTGTTTTCTGTTCTTCTGAGAAAACAGGAAAAAATACGGTGGTGCAAATATTAATACTTAAAGATAAACCTTTGAGGTATTATTGCATCGGTAGGAGAAATCTATGAGACAGGAGTTCAGCTAGCCCAGTTGTAGGTCTGTGATGAATTTACAAATCCGCATTGGCCAACAAAGCATAAATGTGAAACCATGGAATCTGATTTCACGATATAAATATTTTAAAAGGTAATAGATATGTACTACAAATATTATAACAGAAAATAGAACTAGTGTTGGGATTTGCAATGTAGCGCCGGCCGGTGTGGCCGTGCGGTGCTAGGCGCTTCAGTCTGGCACCGCGTGACCGCTACGGTCGCAGGTTCGAATCCTGCCTCGGGCATGGATGTGTGTGATGTCCTTCGGTTAGTTAGGTTTAAGTAGTTCTAAGTTCTAGGGGATTGATGACCACAGATGTTAAGTCCCATAGTGCTCAGAGCCATTTTTTGCAATGTAGCAAAAACAAGCGTCAAATAGTGAGAGACTGTGAAAATAGTCTGGCTGTCCAGTCGTGCTATATTCCCTCTGTTCTCAACGTGAGATTGCCCTACGGCGGAAAACGATTATGGGTAACAGTGGGTGAAAGTTCGATTTCAAGGGGCAAATGAATCTAGGAAATTTATTGTGCCTATAGGGTCTTGGTGTTACCCCGAAATCTCGGGTAAAGCTTTCCCAGAACAAGTGAAAAGCAGCGGATACACTCAAAACTACTGTAATGCACAAGCCTTCGTCTTGCTACACAGAAAGTATGTAGAAATCACAAGAAGACAATAAAGCGGCTGTATTATTATGCCCCTCAGGGTAGACTTTACCTGCTAACATATGAAAACCCAAACCGCTTTTTTCTCTTTTCACAATATAACTATTCGTTGAAAAAAAGGTTACTCTGATCGATCTTCATTTCTCATGACTGTCACTAAGCAGGCGTTGCATGGTTTCACGACCTTCAGTCAGAGTACCCACTGACGTGTCTCTGACGAAATAAAGCTATACTGTGTGCAGCTGAGCTCTCTACTAATACATAACTAAGATAAAGGGCACTCGTAATATCAGCCATTATATACTAACGCTAAAATTATTTATTCCATCAATTACATGCACACACATTTAAGGAGCACAGTCATCAATCATTAGAACACATCACCGCATTCAACTTACACTACTGGCCATTAAAATTTCTACACAAAGAAGAAATGCAGATTACATTTTCACACAATTTGGGAGCATAGATCCTGAGAAATCAGTACCCAGAACAACCACCTCTGGCCGAAATAACGGCCGTGATACGGCTGGGCATTGAGTCAAACAGAGCTTGGATGGCGTGTACAGGTACAGCTGCCCATGCAGCTTCAACACGATACCACAGTTCATCAAGAGTAGTGACTGGCGTATTGTGACGAGCCAGTTGCTCGGCCGCCATTGACCAGACGTTCTCAATTGGTGAGAGATCTGGAGAATGTGCTGGCCAGGGCAGCAGTCGAACATTTTCTGTATCCAGAAAGGCCCGTACAGGACCTTCAACATGCGGTTGTGAATTATCCTGCTGAAATGTAGGGTTTCACAGGAATCGAATGAAGGGTAACGCCACGGGTCGTAAAATATCTGAAATGTAACGTCCACTGTTCAAAGTGCCGTCAATGCGAACAAGAGGTGACCGAGACGTGTAACCAATGGCACCCCATAGCATCACGCCGGGTGATACGCCAGTATGGCGATGACGAATACACGCTTCCAATGTACGTTCACCGCGATGTCGCCAAACACGGATGCGACCATCATGATGCTGTAAACAGAACCTGGATTCATCCGAAAAGCCGGCCGCGGTGGCCGTGCGGTTAAAGGCGCTCCAGTCCGGAGCCGCGCTGCTGCTGCGGTCGCAGGTTCGAATCCTGCCTCGGGCATGGGTGTGTGTGATGTCCTTAGGTTAGTTAGGTTTAAGTAGTTCTAAGTTCTAGGGGACTGATGACCACAGCAGTTGAGTCCCATAGTGCTCAGAGCCATTTGAACCATTTGAACCATCCGAAAAAATGACGTTTTGCCATTCGTGCAACTAGGTTAGTCGTTGAGTACACCATCGCAGGTGCTCCTGTCTGCGATGCAGCATCAAGAGTAACCGCAGCCATGGTCTCCGAGCTGATAGTCCCTGCTGCTGCAAACGTCGTCGAACTGTTCGTGCAGATGGTTGTTGTCTTACAAACGTCCCCATCTGTTGGCTCAGGGATCGAGACGTGGCTGCACGATCCGTTACATCCATGCGGATAAGATGCCTATCATCTCGACTGCTAGTGATACGAGGCCGTTGGGATCCAGCGTGGCATTCCGTATTACCCTCCTGAACCCACCGATTCCATATTCTGCTAACAGTCATTGGATCTAGAACGACTCGAGCAGCAATGTTGCGATACGATAAACTGCAGTCGTGATAGGCTACAATCCGACCTTTATCAAAGTCGGAACCGTGATGGTACGCATTTCTCCTCCTTACACGAGGCATCACAACAACGTTTCACCGGGCAACGCGGGTCAACTGTTGTTTGTGTAAGAGAAATCGGTTGGAAACTTTCTTCATGTGAGCACGTTCTAGGTGTCGCCACCGGCGCCAACCTTGTGTGAATGGTCTGAAAAGCTAATCATTTGCATATCACAGCATCTTCTTCCTGTCGGATGAATTTCGCGTCTGTAGCACGTTATCTTCGTGTTGTCGCAATTTTAATGGTCAGTGGTGTATTTTATCACTGAATAAAGCTAACACACACATTTGTAACTTTTCATTGAGTACACTTAAAAATACTGTAGACTATAATGGCACTTTCGTTTCTCTATTAGAGACAATGTGAATAATGTATATTTGAATCAGTAATTAAATAATTTTATAAATAGTTGCCACTCTGGCAGCTCGCAGTAACTCTCTTAATCCATTTAATGTGACACTGATTGCTGCCCAGTCCTTGGAATGGAGGTGCCGATCGTAGATTATACTAGCATGGAGCACCACGCAGTCGACTGGAGTGTGGCTTCGGGAAGCGTAGCTGGCTTTTAAGCACCTTGGCTGCTGTGTCGGCTGATTCCTGCCATATTGCCCGTGATAAGTTGCAGCCGGTCCAAGTGTTCCACAACTGCTCGGACTGCACGGTCTGGCAGCTGTAATTTTGCTTTGGCTTGCAAGGTCAATCGTAATGATTTGTGAGGGTCTTCCCAAAGAGGGTGAAGTTTTTAGTCTTTCCTTTTTTTATGGCTAGCCCGTAAGGCTTTTATTCACATAATACGACAGCACCTTGTGAATAGACTTAAAACCTGTGCAACTATACGTGCGCACTATGCGCATGAGGTCTTTGCACAAAGAGTCAATCGGGTGCATACATCTGGTTCAAAAAATGGTTCAAAGGGCTTTCAGCACTATGGGACTTAACATCTGAAGTCATCAGTCCCCTAGAACTTAGAACTACTTAAACCTAAGGACATCACACACATCCATGCCCGCGGCACGATTCTAACCTGCGACCGTAGCAGTCCCGCAGTTCCAGACTGAAGCGCCTAGAACTGCCCGGCCATTCCGGCCAGCGCACGGATCTGGGCAACGCCATGCATGCCTATGATTTGTGTGCATGGGTCACAGTGCACAGGTTCAGAAGTCTCCCCACTTCACTTTAGCAGACAGGTGCAACAGCACTTTTTCTACGAACCTTGCAACAGCCGCTCACCTGTTCCAGTTCTCTCCATATATTGGTTTCTTTGACTGTCGCTGATAGTAGAAAGATTCCGTTTTTCGCATGCGTTTGGGTTAACACTATGGCAGGATGGTATAATGAGAGATAAACTGAAATTGTGGAGGAGTATCGTTCGTTTCCTTGTCTGCTGTTCCTCAGTTCTGGTGATTTTAAAAACAGAATTAAGTGAAATAATTGCCTACAGTTCCTCACAAAAAAGTACAACATACAAACAACGAAGGCAACTCTGAAAAGATAAAAAGCCTTCGTTCCTACTTCCTACAAATACAGTCTTGGACATAAAAACTGACCGCCGACCGGCCGCCACAGAGACTAAGTCCGAGTCGTTCACTCGAGGTGGCCAATAAAACCGACTGCCCCTGACAACGCTAAGTCCAGCCATCTGCACAATCTGGCAACACTGTAAGATGCGGAAGCGTCAGGGGGAAGTGTTGTGTGAGCCCGTGGTCTAGTGTATTCGTTGGGTATTCTATGCTTATAGTCACGTGTTCGCATCCAACTGTATCTCTTTCTTTTTTTCCACATTTCGGCCCTCGTCTAAAACTATCAGTCTGATTGAATATCGAAGATAATTTGTTTCACATCCCACCCACCAGTAATAGTAATACTTCCAGAAACAATTCCGCAGTACAGTTCGTGGCTGCGTCGCGATAAAAACAGCTTACGCTCGAGCTTTTCCTCGCGCTGCAGCGGCTACAGGCCAGACGCCACCCGCTGCCTAAAATCTGGCGCCGCCCAGGTGAACGCGGCGCGACGCTATCTGTGTGTGTATCAGCTGAATTTTTCGAATTTGAAGCTCTAGTTATCTTCCTGTAGTTCTGCATTGAGTTTTTCATACATGAAAATCATGAACTACGGTTAAGCGGCGCAAAATTGGGTCGCAGGTGGAAAAAGGTGTAACATCTGCAACACAGTATTTATTTTTGGTATAATAGTGGGGTGAATGCAGAGGAGGGAGCTCGAAATATTTGAACTGTTTGTGGAGCGAGTGCTTTTGGGGAAAATAGAAAAAAATATGTTCAAATGTGTGTGAAATCTTATGGGACTTAACTGCTAAGGTCATCAGTCCCTAAGCTTACACACTACTTAACCTCAATTATCCTAAGGACAAACACGCACACCCATGACCGAGGGAGGACTCAAACCTTCGCTTGACCAGCCGCACAGTCCATGACTGTAGCACCTCAGACCGCTCGAGGAAAATACACCAGAAAAAGATATTCTTGTTTCAACAAAGATCGTTCTCGCATGAATGATTTTCCGTATTAAGGAAGTCTCGACTACTGATATAAGTGATGAATTACCATTTAACCATCGTGCGACATTTGCATTCAACAGGCAAGGCTCAGACATCCGGTGTAGGAGTACTTTATGCCCTAATTCTAAACAACAAAAATCAACGGAGTTACTATTATTGCAGTTCTGCTTGAACGTCATCAGGACGATCATTGAGTCTTCCTATGCAATACCGTTACTGGTGACGAGTTATGACGCCTTTATCGTTAACTTTCTAAGAAGAAATGAAAGGCTGAACTCTGCCAAGCCGGCCGCTTTGGTCGAGCTGTTCTAGGCACTGAAGTCCGGGACTACGCGGCTGCTACGGTCGCCGGTTCGAATCCTGCCTCGGGCATGGATGTATGTGATGTCCTTAGGTTAGTTAGGTTTAAGTAGTTCTAAGTTCTAGGGGACTGGTGTCCTCAGAAGTTGAGTCCCATAGTGCTCAGAGCCATTTGAACCATTTTTTTTGTGTCCATCACAGCTGGAAATTGTTGCCAACAACTGAGACATCTTTGGGTCGCAGTGTATCTGCGTAATTGATTGGTGCAGGTGTTGTTCAACAGACAGCAGTCGTCACTCTCAATGGAATCAATGACTGTGCGTGCGTGTGTCTGTGTTTCCGTGGTTACACACAATCTAAATCAATACTATTAACATTAGAGAGACAAGCAACAATAAATATTGCATCCAATATAAATGTAAAGTATTTTAATGCAATGGCTAGTTATTACAAGCTGAATTTTTACCCAACCCATGTCCTGCATATTACGTTAAGTAAGAAATATAATAACGCGCGGAATTAGCGCCGCGCGGATTTAGCCGAGCGGTCAATGCGCTGCAGTGATGGACTGTGCGGCTGGTCCCGGAGGAGGTTCGAGTCCTCCCTCGGGCATGGGTGTGTGTGTGTTTGTCCTTAGAATAATTTAGATTAAGTAGTGTGTGAGCTTAGGGACTGAAGACCTTAGCAGTTAAGCCCCATAAGATTTCACACATATTTGAATATCTTTTAATAAATCCATAATATCGTTAGCAGAGACAGTGCGCTCTTGTCGCGGCTCGCGACAAGTGCAGCGATCAGCAGTGCTCAATGCCGCCGAGATATGTTTATGTTGACTGAGCGTGGACACTGCAGCAGACGCTTCGCCATAAACAGAAAGAAATCACCTTGGCTCTGACTGTAGTGAGCAGACATCACTGCCTGTATGGTCTTATAGTAACCACCGTGAGACTCTACTCACTGGTGCCATGGAGCCATTGGAATGGGTATCATGTCATTGTTGTTGTTGTTGTTGTGGTCTTCAGTCCTGAGACTGGTTTGATGCAGCTCTCCATGCTACTCTATCCTGTGCAAGCTTTTTCATCTCCCAGTACCTACTGCAACCTACATCCTTCTGAATCTGCTTAGTGTATTCATCTCTTGGTCTCCCTCTACGATTTTTACCCTCTACGCTGCACTCCAATACTAAATTGGTGATCCCTTGATGCCTCAGAACATGTCCTACCAACCGATCCCTTCTTCTGGTCAAGTTGTGCCACAAACTTCTCTTCTCCCCAATCCTATTCAATACTTCCTCATTAGTTATGTGATCTACCCATCTAATCTTCAGCATTCTTCTGTAGCACCACATTTCGAAAGCTTCTATTCTCTTCTTGTCCAAACTATTTATCGGCCATGTTTCACTTCCATACATGGCTACACTCCATACAAATACTTTCAGAAATGACTTCCTGACACTTAAATCAATACTGGATGTTAACAAATTTCTCTTCTTCAGAAACGCTTTCCTTGCCATTGCCAGCCTACATTTTATATCCTCTCTACTTCGACCATCATCAGTTATTTTGCTCCCCAAATAGCAAAACTCCTTTACTACTTTAAGTGCCTCATTTCCTAATCTAATTCCCTCAGCATCACCCGACTTAATTAGACTACATTCCATTATCCTTGTTTTGCTTTTGTTGATGTTCATCTTATATCCTCCTTTCAAGACACTGTCCATTCCATTCAACTGCTCTTCCAAGTCCTTTGCTGTCTCTGACAGAATTACAATGTCATCGGCGAACCTCAAAGTTTTTATTTCTACTCCATGAATTTTAATACCTACTCCGAATTTTTCTTTTGTTTCCTTTACTGTTTGCTCAATATACAGATTGAACAACATCGGGGAGAGGCTACAACCCTGTCTTACTCACTTCCCAACCACTGCTTCCCTTTCATGTCCCTCGACTCTTATAACTGCCATCGGTTTCTGTACAAATTGTAAATAGCCTTTCGCTCCCTGTATTTTACCCCTGCCACCTTAAGAATTTGAAAGAGAGTATTCCAGTCAACATTGTCAAAAGCTTTCTCTAAGTCTACAAATGCTAGAAATGTAGGTTTGCCTTTCCTTAATCTTTCTTCTAAGATAAGTCGTAAGGTCAGTATTGCCTCACGTGTTCCAGTGTTTCTACGGAATCCAAACTGATCTTCCCCGAGGTTGGCTTCTACTAGTTTTTCCATTCGTCTGTAAAGAATTCGTGTTAGTATTTTGCAGCTGTGACTTATTAAACTGATAGTTCGGTAATTTTCACATCTGTCAACACCTGCTTTCTTTGGGATTGGAATTATTATATTCTTCTTGAAGTCTGTGGGTATTTCGCCTGTTTCATACATCTTGCTCACCAGATGGTAGAGTTTTGTCAGGACTGGCTCTCCCATGGCCGTCAGTAGTTCCAATGGAATATTGTCTACTCCGGGGGCCTTGTTTCGACTCAGGTCTTTCAGTGCTCTGTCAAACTCTTCACGCAGTATCATATCTCCCATTTCATCTTCATCTACATCCTCTTCCATTTCCATAATATTGTCCTCAAGTACATCGCCCTTGTATAGACCCTCTATATACTCCTTCCACCTTTCTGCTTTCCCTTCTTTGCTTAGAACTGGATTTCCATCTGAGCTCTTGATATTCATACAAGTCGTTCTCTTATCTCCAAAGGTCTCTTTAATTTTCCTGTAGGCGGTATCTATCTTACCCCTAGTGAGATAGGCCTCTACATCCTTACATTTGTCCTCTAGCCATCCCTGCTTAGCCATTTTGCACTTCCTGTCGATCTCATTTTTGAGACGTTTGTATTCCTTTTTGCCTGTTTCACTTACTGCATTTTTATATTTTCTCCTTTCATCAATTAAATTCAATATTTCTTCTGTTACCCAAGGATTTCTACTAGCCCTCGTCTTTTTACCTACTTGATCCACTGCTGCCTTCACTACTTCATCCCTCAAAGCTACCCATTCTTCTTCTACTGTATTTATTTCCCCCATTCCTGTCAATTGCTCCCTTATGCTCTCCCTGAATCTCTGTACAACCTCTGGTTCTTTTAGTTTATCCAGGTCCCATCTCCTTAAATTCCCACCTTTTTGCAGTTTCTTCAGTTTTAATCTACAGGTCATAACCAATAGATTGTGGTCAGAGTCCACATCTGCCCCTGGAAATGTCTTACAATTTAAAACCTGGTTCCTAAATCTCTGTCTTACCATTATATAATCTATCTGATACCTTTTAGTATCTCCAGGGTTCTTCCATGTATACAACCTTCTTTCATGATTCTTAAACCAAGTGTTAGTTATGATTATGTTGTGCTCTGTGCAAAATTCTACCAGGCGGCTTCCTCTTTCATTTCTGTCCCCCAATCCATATTCACCTACTATGTTTCCTTCTCTCCCTTTTCCTACACTCGAATTCCAGTCACCCATGACTATTAAATTTTCGTCTCCCTTCACAATCTGAATAATTTCTTTTATTTCATCATACATTTCTTCAATTTCTTCGTCATCTGCAGAGCTAGTTGGCATATAAACTTGTACTACTGTAGTAGGTGTGGGCTTCGTATCTATCTTGGCCACAATAATGCGTTCACTATGCTGTTTGTAGTAGCTTACCCGCATTCCTATTTTCCTATTCATTATTAAACCCACTCCTGCATTACCCCTATTTGATTTTGTGTTTATAACCCTGTAGTCACCTGACCAGAAGTCTTGTTCCTCCTGCCACCGAACTTCACTGATTCGCACTATATCTAACTTTAACCTATCCATTTCCCTTTTTAAATTTTCTAACCTACCTGCCCGATTAAGGGATCTGACATTCCACGCTCCGATCCGTAGAAAGCCAGTTTCCTTTCTCCTGATAACGACATCCTCTTGAGTAGTCCCCACCCGGAGATCCGAATGGGGGACTATTTTACCTCCGGAATATTTTACCCAAGAGGACGCCATCATCATGTAATCATACAGTAAAGCTGCATGCCCTCGGGAAAAATTACAGCTGTAGTTTCCCCTTGCTTTCAGCCGTTCGCAGTACCAGCACAGCAAGGCCGTTTTGGTTAATGTTGCAAGGCCAGATCAGTCAATCATCCAGACTGTTGCCCTTGCAACTACTGAAAAGGCTGCTGCCCCTCTTCAGGAACCACACATTTGTCTGGCCTCTCAACAGATACCCCTCCATTGTGGTTGCACCTACGGTACGGCTATCTGTATCGCTGAGGCACGCAAGCCTCCCCACCAACGGCAAGGTCCATGGTTCATGGGGGGGGTGTATTTCAATATGCATGCCTATACCAGTTTCTTTGGTGCTTTAGTATAAATCAAAATATGCTTTAACCACATTTGGATCTTCCTCCTTCATTATTGTATAGATAATTTTTGCACAAAGTTTGTGAACTTGTGGTTTGTTATTAACTGATTCTTTTTCTCTAGATCTTGTTCCTTTTGAGAATCTCTTTTTGCACATCCCTGATGATGCTTAAAATGTTGCAGCAGAACCAAGCTAAGTTTACATTTACAACTTTTGTTTTAACTGGCTAAGAGCAAATATTGAGTTTTGCAAAAACCTGTAGTTTTCAACATCCTATAAAAACAACAAATATTTGCTGTTCACAAAACCATTTCAGCAGATCATGTATGACAACCAGCTTGATTTGTAACAACAAAAATCTAAATTTTGAACAATGGAGCATTTATCAGCTTTTGAGAAACCACTTCTCATTTATTAAACAGTATATTCCAAGTAATAACTTCCAGTATTTGTGTAACACATCACAAAAAAATGCATTTTCAGGTATAGTCCTAACAGTTTAAAACACTATATTATTTTTTATGAAGACCATTTACACAAACATAGAAAAGATAAAGAGGAGTTATCTAGTGTCTGCACAATAATTTCTTTTGTGTGGTTAACATGGATATCATGAAAAGTTTGAACTGATGTTAAAAAAATTGAAACTGTGTTGATTGGAACTCATATTAAACAGAACAACTCATTTAGCAGTACCTTTTAAAGTATTTCCTTCAGGGTGCAACTCCATATTTACCTATAATCATGAAATATATGTGTACTTACATGAACTAACATAGTCTAAATGAAAATATTCAGCTAAATAATGACCACAATGCTCCACTGCAGGACTGTTATGTAGTCATGGACTATTATTTAAAGTGAAACTTCCTGGCAGATTAAAACTGTGTGCCGGACTGAGACTCGATCTCGGGACCTTTGCCTTTTGTGGGCAAGTGCTCTACCAACTGAGCTACGCAAGCATGACTCATGCCCCGTCCTCACAGCTTTACTTCTGCCAGTACCTTGTCTCCTACCTTCCAAACTTTACAGAAGCTCTCCTGCGAACCTTGCAGAACTTCTTTCAGGAGTGTTAGTTCTGCAAGGTTTGCAGGAGAGCTTCTGTAAAGTTGGGAAGGTAGGAGACGAGGTACTGGCAGAAGTGAAGCTGTGAGGATGGGGCATGAGTCGTGCTTGTTGGGTAGCTCAGTTGGTAGAGCACTTGCCCGCAAAAGGCAAAGGTCCCGAGTTTGAGTCTCGGTCCGGCACACAGTTTTAATCTGCCAGGAAGTTTCATATCAGCGCACACTCTGCTGCAGAGTGGAAGTATCATTCTGGATTATTTAAAGTGATATTAAGAAAAATCATGTCATTGAAGATGTGGCACATAGCAGACATAATATTCATTTATGTGGCAATATTGGCCAAGATACACAATGTTCTTCTTATAGTACCCTCCAGATACCTACTTATTTGTATATCTATTGTTCCTTTATGGATGAACCACATTTCCAATTACAAAGAAGAAATCTGGTGCTGAAAAGTGACTGAAAACATCTTTTCACTAAAACAAAAAGGAAATTAAAAAGTAGCCCTCTCTGGATACTATAGATACAAATTGACATTTAAGAGCCCTGGAGTAGATTACATTGAATGCCTGATTGACCAACACTGAGGAACTCCTGCGGGCTATTTAAAAAAATCATCCTAAAATTAGTAGAATGAAGCAATATTTATTTAAGAGTTAATGAGCAACAGATGAAGATGAAGAAGATGATGGAGAAGAAGAGTAATGTGAGGTAAACAGAATGCCAATTATGTGGTGGAAAGTTAGAAGATGATGAAACATTCAATATGCTTACAAGAAAAATTTTTATATTTTAATTGTTTCAATTTTTTATGGTTACTCATCTGTCAGAAAATAACTTCTTATTGCTGTGACTGCTGAGCCCTGCTTTCCTGAAAGAAATTGTAATGAGAAGGAAAAATAATCTAGTAGTTAAAGGACATATAAATGTTACATCATTATGGAACAGTAGAGGGGATTAAGACACTACTCCACATAATATAGACCTATCATTAGACTTGTGGGAAAAAAGTTTTGTTTTCACAGATACTGGAGGCAAATGACAGTTGTTTTACAAGTAAATAGATGAATGTAGCACAATGACATGTTTTTTTACATCTTCAAATATCTGTTGTTGATAGTGAATTAGGACCATAAACAAAGCAGTAGCATTTGTTATTCAGAACAAACACATGATGGATGACTTTTACATTCTACACTCATAACTTGCAGGAATCTCTGCACCATACAGCATTAAAACTTTTATTATAGCAAAGAAATTTTTACAAGTAATAGTTTAAGCAACCTGTCATTTTCACCCAAGTTCACATTAGAACAAAATACTAAGAATGAAGTGCATGTTAGAATAAAACAATAAACAAGGTGAACTTTGTGGGTTTTTAATCAATGTTTAATGTGAAATTTAGTTAGCCATTACAATTTCAATGTTCTTTACAGCAGAAACCAAGCACTCAAAAGGTAATCAATGCAAACCTCTTAGTAAGGTACATTTGTGTCTTCGCAATGAACACTACTCTCCCAATTTTAAACTTTCTTCAGCATAGGTAAATCCAGTTCCTCTGGTACTTCTATATATTCAAGCTTGATTTTTGATGGTTTGAAAGGAAATACTACTGGGAATGTGAATTTTGTGTCCATCAGCAATGTAGCCTGTAAAAGCAACAAGGTTATGCAAATACTGATAAATACAATACACAACATGAAACAATGCACTTCCACAATAATCCCCCCCCCCCCCCCACACACACACACACACACAAACACACACATACACACATTGCAGAAAATTTTGGAAATAATATTGAAAAACTATTTATATATGCTTGCTACTCATCTTGGATTCCTCCATTGTTGGTCACTGAAATTTATATTTCATGCAATGGGTAATTTATTTGTTAAAATCCTATAAACAAAATAAGGTGAAAACATGCATGTCAACTACCATGTTCATCGGTTCATGAATGTCCTCATTTGATGATATTTAATGTCTAAATAGAATAAGACTTTTATTACAGCCACGAAAGACAGAATATAACCTAAATTATGTGTGTAACTGGGACTGTGGAGAAAAGGAGGCCTACAAACAAAAAGGATGACAAATATTTTAACGGGCTCTCCCCTGAGGTCCTGAATAAACACACAAAATGTCTGCATGTTTATAATACAAAGCTGTCATGAACACCACATAGCATTTCACAGGAAACATTTATGTAATCTTCCAAAAACACTCCATGAACTACTCACTTTGTTGAATAGCCTTTGCACTTTTCTGTAGATCTGTTAAATCTCCTCACAACATACCCAGATGAAGTCTATATGCTCCAGTTTTAATAGTCCAATAACTACATGTCAACTTTTGTGGCCCCTTCTTAACATACGGTAATCAAATTTGTTTGCCCTGTATATTTTACATGTTTGATAAAATACTCAGTGGCTCAAACATCTTGCAAACATGCATAGATACAATAATTTAAGAGTGTACCACTTCACAGATCACTTCTTTAACTTATCAATTAAGTTTTAATTTCTTACGAAGTAGCAGTGGAGTCGATCCTGATTAACATTTATATGACTCATTTACACATATCCATGAAAAGGAAAATTAGGATTTAAAATCATTAGACACAGAGCACTAACGCATATTGGAGGAGGCTGGTGAAGGAAACCAGCCAAGCCCTTCAAAGGAACCGTTCCTGCATTCACCTCAAGTGATTTAAGGGAAATTATGGGAAACCTTAATCTGGATATCTGGATGGGAATTTGAACCACCATCACCCCCAAATGCAAGTCAGTGTCATCCCATCATTCATTTAAACATGTGCCCATTAAAGAAAAACTCCTGCTGGAAGAGATTAGTTGGATTATAGCTTAAGGGAATATTCTTACGAAGAGTATGTAAATTGGTAAAACCATGTGTTTTAACTGAATCATGTCTGATTCCCTTTTGAGTAAGAATCTAAATACATACATCTGCATTTTATTTTTTTTATTTTATTCATGTCAGAAGTACCAGGACACAAACTGTGCTGATTTAAAAATATACATATTTGTATACATGAGTAATTCAGAGACATATAAACATAATAAAATGAACACACAGGAAAAAAGAGTAAGAAATCAATATTTACATAATACATACAATAGTAAGAAATCAGTATTTACATAATATGCACAGAAGTAAGAAATCAATTTTTACATAATAAACACAGGTGAAGACTCCATAGTACCAGAAATCCTAAAAATAATGGATACCAACCTCCCACAAGTTTTGGAACATATGTTTAAGAAGATCTGGGATGAAGAAAGAATTCCTGAAGACTGGCAGTGTGCCCTGATACACCCACTACACAAAAAGGGGGATAAGATGAATGTTAATAATTATAGAGGGATCTCGCTACTACCAGTAGGATACAAAATTTTGTCAAGGAAATTACTTCAAATCGTGGAGCCAGTTCTGGATAAAAAAATAGGTGAATATCAAGCAGGTTTTAGACAAGGTAGATCCTGTGTTGAACAAATATTTTAACCTGAAAACACTAATTCGTTACAGAATCTCAAGAGGCCAGAGATTTGCAATAGTATTTGTAGATTTCAAAAAAGCATACGACTCGGTAGATAGAGAAACATTACTGAAAGTATTGGAAGAATTTGGGGTCGATACGAAAACAATTCAAATTATCAAACAGACGCTAACAAACAGTAAGGCCAAAGTTAAATTTATGGGTGAAATTTCAAGGAAGTTCGAAATTAAAACAGGTGTTAGACAAGGTGATGGTTTATCCCCAATCCTCTTCAACTGCGTACTGGAAAAGATATTGAGAATATGGAAAGAAGAACTCAAAGGCACCAAGAATGACATCAGAATTGGAACAAAAAAAGAAAAAATAGAAGTGGACTGTTTAGCTTTTGCAGACGATCTGGCAATAATTACAGAAAACGAAGAAATAGCTCAGAACTACCTGGAGAAACTACAAGAAGTTTCGGCCAGAGCTGGACTGCAGATTTCATTTGAAAAAACCGTGTATATGTCTAATCATAGAAATAACAAGAAAAATCTTATTACTAAATACGGCAATATTAAGAGAGTAGAAAAATTTAAGTATTTAGGTGAAATAATTCAAGTGAATGGTTTAGACAAGAGTGCAAACCAGGCGAGAGCAAGGAAAATGGAATTTGCTTTTCAAAAAACCAAAGACATATATAACAAAAAAAACATTTCGATTCAAGCTAAATTAAGACATTATAAAACTGTCATTAGACCAGAATGCCTGTATGCATCGGAGTGCCTAACTCTTAACAAAAAGGGGGAAATAGAAAACATGGAAAAGAAAGAAAGGAAAATTTTGAGAAAAATATTAGGACCGAGAAAGATTGGAGAAGAGTACAAGCTAAAGAGTAATAAGGAAATATACAAAACTATTGAGAAAGTGAGTGAGGCAATGCGTAAACGCAGACTAACGTTTTATGGTCACCTGTCGAGGATGGATGGAAACAGACTAACAAGAAAAGTGTTTGAACATAGTAACAGGAACAAAAAAACCAACAATAAATGGATACAGATGGTGAAAAAGGATTTGGCCTATTTTAATGTCACCCGTGAGTCAATCAGGGACAGGGAAAAGTTTAGACAAATAGTGAACGAAATTAAGTGTTTTCCAGAAGAAACGAAACTAAAGAATAATAACAGGAAATGGTCAGAAGAGCGGAGGAGGAACCACTCGAAAATGATGAGGAAATATTGGGAAGAGAGAAAAAAAGATCAAAAAGCCGGGCAAGTGAATTGTTGAACGTGGTCCAAAGATGGCCGAAATCGAAAGAAGAAGAAGAAACACATTTACACTGGTTGTGTCCAGTATTTGGCAACATTGACTGCATTGCTATAAGCCAAGGCCAGTTCCAGTCCTGTACAAGAGTATGGGCAGAGACGACACTTCAGGAGATGGCTTGTGGTTTGTTCATCTCCACACTCACACAATGTGTCTCCACCTTATGCGATAGCCCATTTCTTCAAGTTGTCCTTCGTTCTTGCAACACCGGAGCACAGTCTGTTCAAGGACTTCCATGTGCACCATCCTTCTTGGTGACCAGGTGGCAGAGTTTCTTCAATTATGTCTTGCTCTGGATTGACAGGATGTCTTTTTTTTCACAGTTCAACACTGGCTATACTTTGATCTCTGTCAGTTGGAACAGAAAACTGTAGAAAGTTCTTCCTAGACTTCAGTCAAGATGGTGGTGGCTGATGTTTGTGCAAGGGGTGGGCTGGGTTATTGCAGACCTTTTGCCTCTTATTGCTAGCAGCTATCTCGCATCTATTATTGGGTGGGGATATACCTGCAAGTGAATACAGCTTCTGTATTGGTGTTGGCTTCAAGCAGCCTGTGATCAGCCTGCAGGTTTCATTCAGGGCAGTGTACACTTTTTTTGCATGTGTAGAGTTGTACCACACTACATTGCACCCACAGACATGGCTTCATCAGTACCTTAATTCATCACTGGAATGTTTTACTACACATTTTTACACCCTAACAAGCTCTCCTGCCTGCCGAAATACATTGGGTATAGGGAAAGTCAACAAAATAATATCTACATTGGTCCACTACTGCCCTAAGAGTTGTCTTTGTCTTGGGAACAGTGGTTGATTAAGCTCTACAAATATCACTGATAAGTCACCCAATGATAAAATATGTTTCAGAGGTATGACAAAAAACTTTTAAAAGAGAAAAGTCCTTGGTCCTTCCTAAAATTTCATTAAAAGTTATTTTCTCTAAGTGTTTGTGTTAAATGCGATCAATTATTGTGGTATTTACTGCTGAAAATAGTTTTGCACCACCTTCATTACCTGCACAATTTGTGGTTTTTTGGAAATAAAACCTAACTCTCGATACTCTTTTGACTACAAAAAGTTATTAGTACAGGGAGCCATCTAAGCATCCATGAAGAACAAAATTACAAATCCCCAAGTATTGTGAAGCATGAAGAAGGTAGACAATGGAATACCTGGGTCAGTGACATTGAGCTCTGTTCATTGATAAATGTAGGCTTTAATGGCTGATGATAATCATAGAAGCATGTTGAGGTGGCCAGGTTCCAAAGAATTCTCAGGCATGTAATCCCATGGATTTAGCAGGAGGGAAGAGCATGTTGAGGTGGCCAGGATCCAAAGAATTCTCAGGCATGCAATCCCATGGATTTAGCAGGAGGGAAGAGTCACTCAGGTTTTGGTCTGGCTCCATGTACAAGAAGTTCCCTGTATGTAGCTGGCATAGCATTTTCTGTACAGAGCAAAATCTTTGACAGTATGAAGAGAAATCTAACAACTGCTCTTAGAAATCTATCAAGGTGCTATAAACAGAGCCAGAAAAAATTAAACTCTTCTAAGAGACAAGTCTGTGCATTTCATGTATGTAACACAGGAACTCATCATGAGGTACATATAAGTTGGTCAGGAGCCTGATTACAGCATTTTGTGCCCCAGAATATCCAGTAAGAATGCTTGACAGAGCTCTTACACACTGAGGAAACAATGCGTCTGACCACCAGTTTAATAGTGTGTTGGCCCACTTTTGGAATGCAACACAGTACTAATTCTGCATGGCATAGATTGAACAAGTCCTTGATAGATTTGTAGAGGTTTGTGGCTTCAGATATCTTTGCACAGATTATGCAGTTCCTGTAAATCATGTGCCAGCCATTTGTGGGTGTGGATTTGGTGCCCAATAGAGTCCCAGGTATGTTCCATTAGGTTCACATCAGGAGAATTTGGTGGCCAAGACATCAACATGAGTTCACTATAATAATACTCAAAAATCTGTAGCATGATTCTGTCTGTGTGATATGCACAGATAACCTTCTGACAGGAATAAATCAAGCACGAAGTGATGTAGGTTGTCTGCACTAATTCTCATGTAGTCCACAGCTGTCATAGTGCCTTCAGATACTACCATAAATCCCATGGAAGCCCAGGTGAATATCCCCCAGTGGCCGGAGGGCCGAGCGGTTCTAGGCACTACAGTCTGGAACTGCGCGACCACTACAGTCGCAGGTTCGAATCCTGCCTCAGGCATGGGTGTGTGTGAGGTTTACGTAGTTCTAAGTTCTAGGGGACTGATGACCTCAGAAGTTAAGTCCCATAGTGCTCAGAGCCATTTTGAATGTCCCACATGGTATAAACATTCTCCCAATGACCTGCATGGGTGGTGCAGTGCAAGTGTCAAACAGCTGTACACCTGGATGACAGTGTATTCAAACATGACCCTGCAGCTAGTGTAACAAGACATGTGATTCATTCAACCAGGTGACTCATTTCCTTTGATTAACAGTCTAATCTTGATGATCCTGTGATCACTGCAATCATAACTGACAACCTCATTGGGTGTGTACAGGAACTCACGGGGGTGGTCTGCTGTGGAGACATATTTTCAACAATTTGCACTGAACAGTGTGCTCTGAAACACTTGTGCCTGCACAGCATTGTACAATGCCTTAGATGTGGCACAGATCACTGTCCATCCTGATTTACAGAGGAGGCAAGCCTCCAATCTCAACATTCTGTAATGAGGTGAGACATCCTAAATCTTGCACCTACTCACCCTTTCACCATACTTCACCATTTTTCACTGAAAGTTGCAACCAGTTGCCACAGTCAACCAGCTCAACCATTTCTGAGATGCTTGTTCAGATGCATTAGTCCAAATCAATTTGCCCATTATCAAAGTTGCTCATGCTACTAGATTTTCCCACTTGCCACCCATATCATCTGCAAGGACACTGTATTTTTCTGCTGTGGAAAATTCCTCTCCAGTCTGGTACAGATTACTGCATCCCAGAGAGACAGACAGTGCTCAGTGAAATATTTAGGGTGATTACCCAGGTGGAACAGTGCCACCCTTTGTACACAAAGCAGTGGCTGGCGAGACAGTGTATAGACATATCTCTCTTCCTCAACAGCTGATGCCTATGAAGCTGTTCATATGGCTATGTAAGGAGCTTACTGAGATTCATTAGAAGGTGAGGTTCAAACTATGAAAGCAGAGATTACCTCAGCTCTGCTGACAGATGACAGCAATTGAGCCACTACCCCATGGACACAGTTAAAGTTAGTTGGCATGAAAACTGCTGAACATATTATGATCTGGAGTGTGAAGGTGCAAGGATAGTATGAAGAAATGGGACTTTAACATTGATTACATGTACTGAAAATGTGTGCAAGTGTCAACTACAAGCTACATTCTTTAGTGCCTTCTGTATCCGCCATCCTGCATGAATGGTGATATTAATGCCATTCTGAGTGCCATGAAGGTTGTGAAGTCTGGGCATGTGTAATATGAACATACAACTCCACCATAAATGTTATGTTTTCCCTACCTAATTTATCATTGTGTTTTCCCCGCCTAATTAATCTATTTCCTGATTTGATTGTCAGCTTGTGTATTTGAACATTTCTGACACAAGAACAAATACATAAATCAATCATGTACCAACGTGGAACAGTACAGAATCAGGACAGTATCCTCTACATCTATTGTCCAGCCTATTCTCATCATTTTTGCAATGGGTTCATCTTTAAAGACAGTAATGCATAAGCACCTCATGAAAACCTTCCTCTAGGAGATATGAATCAACACAATTAGAACCACCATAGAATTTGCTGATTCAAAGCCAGTTCAGCTCAAAGAGTAGGACAACCTTAAACAACACAGTGTTCAGTATTATTGGCAGCAGTTTTTGATTTCACAGATGTTTACTTTCAAAGGGAAAGATTTATTTTGTAAATTATTTTGTTATTATTTCATGATAAAGATTTTTTCCTTCCAGAAGATTTGTTCTTCCATTCCCCACTCCACTTGAATCCTTACTCTTACACATGGTGCAAGACTTTCTTTTGTCTGTTTGTAATGTCAAAATAGCACTGCTATTTACAAGCTTGAGATTGGCTGTGATGTGGCGCCTGAGTGGGGTACACTCCAATGGGCTGTGCCCCAGGGATCAGTGTTGGGGTCACTCCTGTTCCTTATCTATGTAAATGATATGCCCTCTAATATTCTGGGTAATTCTAAAATATTTCTGTTTTCTAATGACAGTAGCTTGATAGTAAAGGATGCTGTGTGAAACATTGGCTCTGTTTCAAATAGTGCAGTTTATGACATAAGTTCATGCCTTGTAGAAAATACACCAAAGCTAAATCACAGAAAGACTCAGTTTTTACAGTTTCTGACACATAATTTAGCAAAACTATACATTTCAACTTCACAGAATGGGCATATGATTAGTGAAACTGAACAGTTCAAATTTTTAGGTGTTTAGATATATAGTAAACTGTCATGGAAAGCCCACATTCAGGATCTTGTTCAAAGACTTAATGCTGCCATTTTTACTACTTGAACAGTATTTGAAGTAAGTGATCATTCGACATGAAAATTAGTCGACTTTGCTTATGGCATATGGCATTATATTTTGGTGTAGCTCTTCCCATTCTAAAAGGACATTTTTGACTTAGAAATCGGCAGTTCGGGCAATAAGTGGTGTAGCTTCATGAATCTCTTGTCGACCCCTGCTCACTAGTCTGGGTACTTTGACATTGTCCTCTCAATACATATATTCTTTACTGTCATTTCTTGTTAACAATATCAGCTTATTCCAAGGAATCAGCAGCTTTCACTCAGTTAACAATCAGCAAAAATACAATCTGCGTTTGGACCGCACCTACTTAACTCTTGTGCAGAACGGTGTGCAGTATACTGCTGTATCCATTTCCAATAAGTTACCACAAGAACTCAAAAATCTTAGCAGTAATCCATGCACTTTCAAATCAAAGCTGAAGAGTTTCCTCATGGGTCACTACTCCTATTCTGTTGAGGGGTTCCTTGAAAACTTAAGCTGATTCTTATGTTGTATTTTTGATTGTGTTTACTTAAACTTATGGCTTAACTTTTTTTTGGATTCATACACATTTTATTTTTTCTGTTATTAGCTTCATGTACTGACTTGTTCCATGATCTTGGAGATTTGCTCCTCAATTTGGTCCTATGGAACTAGAAGTGTAAATAAAAAAATAAATACTGAAATATGTTAGAGACAGTCGTATTTCTTATAGATATTTAATGTGTTATTGACTGTCAAACTTCATTAGGTATAAAATTAAAAGGGACAAAATATGCACATTACATAATTGTGTTTACTTTAAAAAGACTTCATAACAAAAATGACCCTTGTCAAAAATTTTCATTTTCGAGGAGAGTGAAACAACATTCTGAATAGTTGTATAACATCTTGCTAGTAATTATATTCTTCATGTGGCTTCTTGGGAATGTCTAAATCATTTTTATGACACTGTACTAATTTTGCATCCAGTATAGCTAATAAGATTTTTTTTTTTCAAATTAAGTTCTCAATGTCATAGGTTGTTTTTGTCAGAAAATGTAACAGGGAGTATGATGGAATGACTCAGCAGGTGCATTAATTTACTTTATAAACCTTATAATATACTGATATTTTACAGAACAAAAAATTAAGTTACATTAAACATACACAAAATTGGTCAAATAAATGTTCACTGGTCCTTTTCACTTCTGTTGTCACATGCAAGTTCAGCCAATTGTCTCCCTCTCCACAGGCAATCAGTGTTTGGAAAAAGTTTTGGCTATTACTCATCAAATGAGGAAGATGGGTGTTGTAACCTGTTGTGACCATGACCAGAACGGTTGCAGGGTGGCCAAGAAAGTGTGGCGGGACCAAACGGAGAGTGGCCCGTGCACAAACAAACAAACGGAAAGGACGGACGTGAAACAATGACGGATGATGGAGAAAGACCTTACAACGACAACATGCAAGATGCAATGGAGTGACAGAGACAACCAAATGAATCCAAGATGTCCACGATTAAAGAGATCAAAGTACGATAAACACGCTGTCTTGTCGAGGCGAGTTGTCGAGACTCACGCGATGATTAGACTCACTGGCAGAGCGAGAGGCCAGCTCTTAAATACTCTATCTGGGGCATTGCTATTGGCTGCTGGAACCACGTGTTCCACTGTGGTGCCCTCACACTACATGCAGGCCAGTACGTGTGCGCCGTCATGATGCAGAGACCTCTAGGGGTCTTCGATGTCCATGACGTCTGGCGGGGATTCAAATTCTGTGGCGCGCGGTACCAGATCGGGCCTTGAGATTTTGATATTTGAACATCTTAATCTTCAGTTCATTGTTGTAAATTTGACTGAAAGTTAACTCATGTAGAAGCTTACGTTGTTCTGAAGAGCAACCATATAATTGTATGCCAAGGTCCTGTATAACTGTCCTGCACAAAAATGTTGCTAGTGCAGATTCAGTTTCTTAAGTGAAATTAAGGAGAAATCTTGATCTTTGGGCAAAAAAGAATCACCTCTCATGGAAAAGATGTAAGTTATTCAGTGGAACATTTCCAGGTTGTGCACTAGCATGTACAGAAAATATTTAATGACAAAATTTTTATTCTGACCAGCCCTTCACTCTGAAATGAAAACTAAATCTCTCTCCAGGTGTCACCTGTTTTTTAAATAATGAAACAATAAAGAGGTCACTTTGTTAAGCCATTTTGTGGGAACACTTTTGCTGACATAAATCATGTGTTCCTCACCCATCACCTTCTTCTTTACTACATTCTCCTTTCTTTCTTGACATTTCTGCTTTTTAGGCCACTGAACACTGTCTCAGAAATTCATAACAGAACCACAGACACTGAACCATCACTTGCCAAAAGGGTAGATTGAAATAATCCAACAAGTGCTATGAAGGCGATAGTATACATTGAGGTTGCATTGTCGCATGCTTTCACACAAAAATACCTCTTGCCAAATGACAAACACTGTTTTTGTCAGAAATTATATTTTGACAAAGGTTGTTTTTCTAAAACCTTCACATATTTATGCTGCAGTAAGTTGGGACAAGGATTGTTTCTGTCATATATGATTAGAACCAATCATGAATCTTGGGGATGATTACAAGACTGTGCTGAAAACTCAAAAATTAAAAAAAAATGAGAAGTGTTTTTTTTTTTTTTTTTTATGAAGTCGTCAATCACGTAACAAAAATAATTTGCACCCATGTAACTAATTCTTGGAGAATTAATTTAACGTTATCACTGCACCATCTTGCCGATCAGTCATCTCACACACAAAATCCTAGATACCGAGTAAGCCTAGATACTGATAAGCCAGAGATAAATCTGTAGGAGGTGTTACACTTATAGATTTGAGAAAGTTTGTCAAATAATGGTACATACTGTCAATGAGCTGTTCAGGACTGTTAAGTTTTTGTTAAACTACAAAACCATTAAATTGATGAAAAGAACTAAAATTAAGAATTTTCATTGCGATACACCACTGGCAGTGTACAATATGCAGCACAGTTTATGGACTTTTAACAATGCCTTTAAAATGTTCAATAATTATGAAATATTATGAGAATCACAGTTTTCCATACCTGTTCCTGAGGTTCATTTCTTTCCTGAAGCTTGGCCTGTACCTTGTGAATAAAACTGACAGGAACACATTCTTCAAATTCATCTATGGTTGTAAGTAGATTGAGTATTTTGACTATCTGAAAAATGTGTAATAGAATCCTAGAAAATATAATAAGCTAGTAACTATGGAAGAACTATTCAATCAGCTAATAAGTGTGCTACTACAGTATATTTGCAATGATTACATAAGACTTATCTACTAAAATATCAAGTTCTGTAAGGATGTCAACTTTCTCCTCTCTTCAATATTTGATAAAGTAGAGACTGACAAAACTGGAACACATGCCATCACATAATGTCTCCTAAAGGTAGCAAAAAAAGAGTAATGTGAAGTAGCAGAAATGAGATGAGTGGTAAACTTAATATCAAATTTGGGGACCATGTAGTAGATAAAGTGAAAGAATTATGCACTCTTGGGAGCAAAATAATGCATGGTGAAGAAAGCAAGAAAGCTATAAGAAGCAGACTACCCCAAAGAGAGCATTACTCAACTTAAAGAAGCCCACTATTGTCAAACATAGTTCGTAATTTGAAGAAGGACTTTCTGAGAATGTTTGTCTGAAGTACTGCACCATGTATCAATGAATCAGTGACTTTTGGAAAGCCAGGACAGGAGAGAATCAAAGTGATTGAGATGGGCTGTTACAGAAAGACACTGAAAATTAGCACACTGATAAAAGTGATAAGCAATAAGGTAAGAAATTAGAAATCTTCTGCAGAAACAGTAAGGAAAGGAATTTGTGGGAAACACTGATTCAAAGAAGGGACAGGAATATAGGTTGTGCATTTAGATGTCATGGAGTAGCTTCTGTGGTACTAGAGTAACTTCTAGGGTACTGTAGGGAAGAGAGGTTGGAATATATCCAAGATGTAATTTAAGATGTTTGGGTTAAGCTGAAGAGGAGAGGAGATCATCATGCAGGGCCAATTTGGGCCTAAGCAAAAAAAGCTGCCACTTGGGGCACCAAGCTGAGAGGGCCACAACCTAAACCAGATGACAAGCTGGGGATTAGAGACTCCATTCCCCTACATACTAGGTCTGTCTGTTAAAAACACTGCAACCCTTCTCAGTTTACCCCTAGTTTACAACAGCGTTTTATTTATGAAGCAATTGTAAGATTCATATACAGAACACATCACAAATAGTAGCTGAGATTTGTAAGATTTGCAAGATTTGTATAAAGTCCATATTGAAGTTAGTAGAGAAAACTGATGCAGGTGAAACTATGTGAGGGAAAAGGGGTAGAATGGTGGTGGTGGTGGTGGTGGGTGTGTGTGTGTGTGTGTGTGTGTGTGTGTGTGTGTGTGTGTGTGTGTGTGTGTGTGTGTGTGGTGGAGGGGGGGAGATGATGAAGAGAGGAGGGGGGGGGAATAATAAGTTGCTTGTGTGGAGAAATTTTCTCAAATTGGCCCTGCCATCATGGGCTACATCAAACCCTTCAAGAGACTGATTAAGGGGGCCAAACAGAAGAAGGGAAAAATGAATAATGGACTCACTGGTAAACTCACCTATTAAAACTACAGCAGTAATATATGATGATTATTTGCCACATGATGCTGCAGTGTATAAAATTATCATTTAGTAACTACTTCTAACTCAGGCTGTACTGATAAAGCCTCAAGGGACAGGAATGCTCAGTCCAAAATACAGAGCCTGTGTACTACTACTACTACTACTACTACTACTACTACTGTTATTAGCAGTAATAGTAGTAGTGGTGGTAGTAGTAGCAGTAGTAAAAGTATTTGCTGTTATTGTGGTATTCATGCATGTATCACTTTTACCAGAATATGAGACAAGTTATAGTATTACAGTTTAAGAACAAAAAACATTATTAATATTAGACATGAATTTACATAATTCTAGATATAGTTTGACAAGGATGGGACTAGTAGTTGGCCACAACTTTTAGTTGGAACTGTTCCAGTATTTGAATAAAGAAATGTAGGGAAACCACACCTAAGTCAGGACAACTAGATGGGGATTAGAGTCTGCATCATCCAACATACAAGCACAGTCTGTAAAAAGCAGTGCAACACTGCTTGGCTTATCCCTTGTTTACAGTACTGTTTTGTTTATGAAATAACTTCTTTGGAAGCATGTACAATGTAAAAATCTAAGGCTATGAAGTTCATTAATTTCTCAGTACTAGTCCTTGGACACACTACATATGCTGTCGCTAACATCAAGACCATGACAACTATGTCTGGTTTCCATTCTGTGTACACCAACCACCCATTAGCTTGCCTGAAAAACTGAGTTAACATTCCTCTATAATGAGTGAAATTCTGAGCTCTCAAAGAGATGTTAGTATCATCCAATGGAAAGTTTTGTTATAACATTTTACAGGAAACTAATTACACATTATAGAGCAAAACCATGTTATGAAGTGATAGATGTGTTTTATTATTAACTATATTAGAAACTAGGTGTTGCCTGAGTATTTATTTATAGCTGTTCCGAAGGTTTCATATGTGTGGGAATTGTTTTTGACTTATAAATCTCCTTTGTATACAATATATGAAGTAATATGATTGGGGATATGAAGAAAGTGCTTATTTGCTTCACTAACATGGGAAAGAGCCGCATACATCTGGCCATGTGGAAAACAACTGATACTGTGATCTTGATACCACATAGTCCTCAGTCTTATAGCCATTCTGTTATATTGAGAAAGACTCTACCATTTTCTAGGCATTTTTATTTGCAAACAATGAAAAATCTGTAATCATTATTTTGCCCTTGCAGAATAGACTCTAATGTAGCTTTAATACTGTGAATAAATGGATTCACTTGATGCAGCATGTTTTGAAGCACAGCAACCAGATCATTGTTAAGATGTGGAAAGTATTTGCCTGTTCTTCATACTATAAACAAAAAAACTTGGGCTCATTTTCAGGCAGTACGAGTACAACACCAATGAATGGTCCTTTCATTATTTGTTACATGATGAAAGATGTCATTTGAAATGCAATATTGTATACACAGATGTTATTGAAAAAGTGTTTTGCCTGTGGATGTTCACCATTCTGCAGAAATTTAAGGTTTCAGGGGGTTCTGAGAAACTTCAATATGCACTTTTCCACTTGGCCAACTCATTCTGGCCATTCCTTTTTGTCATTTCAGGGCCTTACAAAACATACAGTTTGTGACCATTCCATCAACTCAAGAAAATATGGCATAATCAGTCATACAATTTTACGTAAAAGCACTGTTTGAGGAGCACATAAGTAATGACTGAGATTGTCACAATATTGCTAGGATTAATATTGCTAGAGCCTTAGAAAGTGATGACTTACACCAGCAGCATTTAGAATTAGGCATGGAGAATTATGAACACATGCATCAGAATCATGAGAATTTTACAGTGGGTTAAAGCGAGAGCATAAATGGAATACAGCAGGCTGAGAGAGAAGAACAGTGCCCATCTTGTCTAGGTGCTGATCTGATTTGGCACTCACTAAATAGAATGTCAGTTTCATTTGAAGATTCAGAGCAAGCTCAAGAAATAGTTGTGGCACATGCTGAACTTCCTTGGGTTGATAAAGCATGATGCTTTTTATCAGAGATATGTTGCACCTCATTTTTGGAAAAAGTTTCCAAAGATCAAGCTAAAACCTGTTGCTGTCAAGCTGCAGTAAGCCTCACTTCAAGATATTAATAGGATTCTTGACGCTACATTGTCCTCAGCCTTTTTGCCATTCTAGTGTATTGAGAAGAAAGACTTGACTGTTTTCTAACCATTTTATTCATAAAAAAAGAAATTAAAATGTAATAAGCAAGCACCCAAATCACAAAGCAAACTCAACAAATCCATTTTTCCTATACAAGAAGTCAAATGCAAATAAAGCCAATTGAAAGAAGCAAGGTGATTTTGTTTGGTTTTTAATACACAGAGCAAAATAAGCAAATCCATGAATTCAAGCCAAGTAAATTCAGTATTAGCGTGTATTCATAAAGATAAGATTGTGGCACTTAATTCTGTCATTGACATACACTTCAGAACATACTTCTGTCACTGAGGTAAAAAACAGCACCATCTGTTGGTTCTTTGGTGTGCTACAAAACTAACAGCACAGTGCACATCTACATCTACATCTGTACTCTGCAAACCAGTGTGAAGTGCATGGCAGAGGATATGTCACATTGTACCAGTTAAAATTAGGGTCTCTTCCTATTCTATTCACATATGGAGCATAGGAAGAATGACTGTCTGAATGCTTCTGCACATTATTCTAATCTTGTCCCCATTATCCTTAAGTGAGTGATGTGTAGGGGGTTCTAGTATATTCATGGGGTATTTCAGTGTCTCTGTAACACTTTTCCATGGGTGAAAGAAACCTAAGACCATTTGGCCTGCCCTTCTTTGTGTATGTTCAGTATTCCCTATTAGTCCTATTTGGTAAGGGTCTAAGGGTCCCACACACTTGAGCAATATTCTAAAATGGGTTGCATGAGTGATTTTTAAGCAATCTCCTTTGTAAACTGATTGCATTTCCCCAGAATTCTGTGGATAAACCTTGCCTTGATCTAAAGCTTTAAGTATGTCACGTGAGAAAAGTGTGAGTTCAGTTTCACATGATCTAGATTTTTGGAATCAGTGTGCTTGTCATGGAGAAGGTCATTCTTTCCGAGATTCCCCATAATGTTTGAGCTCAGAATATGTTCTAAAAGTCTACAACAAATCAATGTCCAGGATACTGGATGGTAGTTTTGTGAATCACTTCTACTACTCTTCTTGTAGATGGTTGTGACCTGTGCTTTCTTCCAACTACTGGATACAGTTTTCTGTTCAAGAGATCTATGATAGATTATGGTTAGAAGAGGGGCTAACTCAGTTGCAAACTCAGTACAGAATCTGATAGAGATTCCATTGAGCCCTAGAGTCTTGTTCAATTTCGACGATTTCAGCTGTTTCTCAACACCACTGACATTAATACTGATTTCACTCATCTTTTAAGTGGTATGAGGATGAAACTGAGGCAATTCTCGTGTTTATCATTTCAGTGTTTGCTTTGCTCCTTCAGTTTCAGTTCCTATCTCATTTGCTAGGGCCTGGTGCCACTAACAGCCTTTCGATATGACCAGAATTCCATGGATTGACAATATTCTGCTATAGTAGTCATTGGAGGCTGCACACATTGCTCTCCTGATAGCCAAATGCATTTCATTAAGCATAGTCTTATGCTTTGTTTTATACCTATTATGCAGTACTCTCTGTTTCTTTAGAAATTTCTTTACAATGACTGTATACCATGGAGGGTCCTCCCATCATGGACTGTTCTACTGGGTACATATCTATCCAGTGCATGGTCAACTATTATTTTACACTTGAGCCATAGTTCTTCTACATGCTCCTGCCCTGTGGTGAAAGTTTCAAGTTCCTCTTTGAGATATGACACTGCTGATTTTTTGTCTAGTTCACTGAACATATACATCTTTTTATTTGTTTTAGTTGTCCTTTGTACTTTAGAATCAATGCCGCCACAACAGAATCATGGTCACTGATACCAGTTTCGATGTGGACATCCCCCAAGAGGTCAGGTCTATTTTTTGCCATTACATCCAATATATTTCGATCATGAGTTGGGTTCATAACTATCAGTTTGAGAGAGTTTTCAGAGAAGGCTTTTAGTAATGTTTCACAGGATGTCTTGTTATTACCATCACTAACAAAACTAATTTTTGCACTTGATTGTTGGATGACTAAAGTCTCCACCAATGACTATAGTATGATTGGGGAACTTAGATACAAGCCAACCGAGGTTCTCTCTAAAGTTTTTGGTTACATCATGAGATGAGTCTGGTGGATGACAGAAGGACACAATTACCATTCTATGCCCACTTCTGATACTGAGTTTGGCCCACACACTCTCACACATAGCTTCAGTTCCTGCCTTGGTGGATTTGAGTTCCTTGTTTACTTCAACAAATACACCACTTCAATTTCTCAATAGCCTATCCTTTCAATATAGAATTAAATTTTCCCCAAAAATCTCACTGCTATAAATTCCAGGTTTCAACCAATTTTGTGTACCTAGTATTACGTGAGCTTCACTGCTCTTCAGGAGCATTTCGAGCTACAGTACTTTGTTGCAAATGTTTTGGCAGTTAATACTCTCATGTGTGGGAGGCATTTCTTTTGGTCTTTAAGTGATACTTCTGGGTTTCCAAGAGCCATTGTTATCTGGACTGGATGGAAAGTCACCAACTCCAAAAAAAAACCTTGTGTACACCCCACACACAGTTAGCTAACTGGGTAGCAGCTTGTGATGTGTAGGGTGCACCTGATCAATTTAGGGGGACCCTACAGTTTTCAACCCTATAGTGCAAGTCCAGGAAGTTGCAGCCTAGCTTGTCACAGAGCCTTCAAAGTATTTGGTTCAGTCCTTTCTGTCAACTCATGACCAAGGGTCATGATCAGTTCTGGGGACAATGCTTTCATTGAAACTCTGTGCACAAGGCTGCTCTTCTCAAACTTCTCTGCCAGTTGTTAAAATGATCCAAGTATGACCTCGGAGCGTAGACGTGAGTCATCATTTGTTCCAACATGTGCCACAATCTGTAATTGGTTGCACCCAGTTCCCTCAATGGTTGCTGGAATAGCCTCTTTAACATGTCAAATGAAGCCCACTGACATTCAAACTGAGTGTCCATGGTGTCCTTTCCTGTCTTCTGCTGCCATTTCCTTAAGGGGTACAATCATTCACCATATGTTTCAACTGCTTACAATTTATAGAACCCAATGCTTTTGAATTTGCCACCTCTTGACACTGCACAAAACAGGTTTCCCCAAAATAGGTGAAGTGAGCCCCACTAGCTCAGTTTCAGTTTCAATGAGAGACAGCACCATGAATTTGTTGGTTAGTGGGATCAGTATAACACCCTGAGGCCTCCCTGGTCCCCATGCACCCCATGTAGGACACCTAGATCTACCACTGAAATGCCAGTCTCAGTCAAGTGGATGAGTAATGACAGAGCCCTTACTTTCTGCTCAGGAGACAGGATCCACAGGAAAGGATAGTACTTGGGGTACCTTTGGTACTGGTACCACGTGTACATGACATCTCAGGTGCTCTTTTCAGTACACTGATTCACAGCAGCTGCCAATCATTTGACAGTCGCCAGGGCATTTCCAGTTGCTTACAAATGCCAACCAACTCATCCCATATTTGTAAACATGATTCTATTGCTTTTTTTGTGCAATGCACCATGGTGATTGTGTTGCTGAGGTATACATCTCAGCAGACTCCTAAGATTTTAAATTAAGTTGTCTCTTATTTCCATAAGCTGATTATGATCAATTAAATCCTTTGTCTTTCTCCAAGTTATGCTTAAGTTACCTATGAAAACCCCATGAAATTTTGTCTTGCACTTTTGGAGATTAGCATGCTCAAACAGACAGACAGACAGACACAGCCTTTAAAAATACTCTTATTGTTTTCTGTCACACTCCCTAATCTGAAATCAGTTTTTGGCATAATTTTTGAATGTATAGAGACAGCAGTTTTACAGTTTTATTATTTGATTTGGTTAAGATTATTAAAATTATATTTTTTATCATAGCCCTACTATGTGCTATGAACAGATCTTTAAAATGAGCTCAACTACTATTTTTTGTTATTTCTCTTATAGTCCTTTTCTGCAGTTTGAAAACTGTAATCATATTTTCTGCATTTGTTTTCCACAGAAGAATTTCAGAAGTAAGAAATGAGTGCACATACAAGTAGAACATAATTCAAAGATAATAGCTGCTACTCATTGATGAGAGATGTTTAAGGGGATAACATGCTGATTAGACATTCTGTTTGCAAATACCATGACACTGAATCTGGCTAAAGAAGTAAGAGTTACTACAAGATTAATTTATACTAGTCTGATGCTCATCACCCTATAAGTGCCTAAATTTTCATCTTCTGACAATGAGAAAAACAGATTTGGTTAGCCATGGAAGTCCCATGTCTCTATTACAAGTGAACAAAAATTGATTAATTAATGTTGGTGCAAGCCTGCAGCATTCTGTGTGTCACAAAGTATTTAACTCAGCTAATAAGTACCACATAAAAATTATTGTACATGCCTTCATGCAGTGGACTATAAGCAGAAAGAAAATGAAGCACCAAAAGATCTAACAGTCCAGCTTAAAAGAAAAATACTTCCTTTGCCATTTGTGAGGAAATTTCTCTTTTTGTTGAAGTGAAAGGAGTAGTAATGTAATGTCACAAAGATTTAAAATACATATCAGAGCTAACATTCCTAGCACACATAAAAACATGTATGAACAGTTTAAATTTCACTGCAGGGCAGGGAGCATTAAATAATTGACAGGAACAACAAAGTCTCAGCATTCATGGAAAAATTACATTTGATATGCAACTGAGGAACAGAAATTTAACATTTCCTGGCCATCTAACATCTTTAAAATTACCTACAGGTACCAGTTTTGGTGGTTACCTAGCCACTTTCGTCTCCCACTAGCAAATAAGTTTGAATTTTTAACGTGTGATGAATATGAAATATGTGAAAAGAGCCAAAGAAAGGAAGTATTTTCATCAAATGCAGCGACCACAAATCATTTCAGTAGGCCTACGAAGTCCTGTAATAACAAGAAAGGAAATACCATAAAATACATGGAACATACTTATCGTGCAAACAAGATATCTACCAATACAGGTAAGAAGAAAAAAGAAGATATTTTCATACTTTCAGACAGTCATGGAAAGGGCTTAGCCGACATTTTGTGTAACATGCAAACTATATTCAAGGTTAGTGGAATAACGAAACCGGGGGCCCCCTTGCGCGAAGTTTTAAAAGACTGTGAACATTCTTTGAAGCTTGGAAGCAACTGTCTAATAATAGGAGGTGCTAATGATGTTTATAGGAACGAGGGCAAACTCGCCACAAGAGCTCTAAGAAGTACATTACAGAAAATTACAGATGTTAACTTCTTCATTGCCAGTATCCCACAAAGACATGATCTTATAGAAGAATCCTGTGTCAACAAAGAAATCACAGTTACTAATAGGAAATTTGAGAAAATCTGCCGAAGCCTCCCAAATGCCACATATGTGGACGTACCATCCACAGAGAGAAGTCATTTTACAAGGCATGGGCTTCACAGAAATAAACTCGGAAAATCATTCATTAGTCGAGAAATCCTTAATGCAGTGAAGGCAGTTAAGGACAAGAATAGCATGACCATACCACTTCCACCACCAAACACAGCAACTGAAAATTTCCAACAAGAAAATGAAACTGAATCACTGACAACAGGTCCAGCACTAGAATCTCCACTTTCGTCACAAACAGCTGAGATAAATGAGTCAACTAGGACAGAAGTTTCCAAAGCAGCTTCAGCAGAAGCAGCTACATACTATGCAACTGCATCATTAACAAGAAAAAAAACGCCTGATGTGCCAACAGCCAATGACCTTTCATCAGTATTGGCCGCTCCTCAGTCTTCAACAGTGAAAGACTTTTCACCAGCTTCACCATCATCATCAGTAACTGAAGCAAACAGAAGAAGCACAAGAACCAGGAAACTTTCAACTCTGCAGGATTTTTGGTACCCGGCCTCAGTTACAAGACTAACATAAGGCAGATACCCTCAGATACACCAACTTCCAAGTCAAACCGGCAACAGACTCACCTCCACTGTCATCAACAGAAGAATAACCATGCCACCAGCTCATCTGAAGGATTTTTTAGCATCAGGTCTAAAGGGAAAGGTGCCACCAAGATAAGTGAAAACAAATACCTAACAGTGTTTCACCAAAACATTCAAGCCATAAAGAACAAAGCACAACAGCTAGAAGTAGAATTGGAAAAATTTGATAGCCAAATTTTGTGTATCACTGAACACTGGTGCAAAGGGAAGCAAATTGAACACATTGCATTAGCCTCATTTGACCTTGCATGTTACTATAGCAGAATCTCAATGAATGGTGGAGGTTCATGTATCTATGTAAAAAAAGGTATGTCATTTAAAGTAAGATATGATCTTTTAGATCTAGGTGAGGACAAACATTTCGAACTTTCCGCTGTTGAAATAATAGGACCTGGCATAGCAAATAAATTAGTCATATTTTGTGTGTACCGCTCTCCTAGTGGAGACATTGATATATTCTTCTCAAAACTGAATCAAAGCTTAGATAGGGTTTCTGGACCAAAAGCAAATGTAATTATCTGTGGTGACTTAAACATTAATATGATGAAGCCTGATAAGGCTAGCAACATATATGTGAATATTCTAAGCTGTTACGGAATATCCTCCCTTGTTAATTGTCCAACTAGAATAACGAAAGAATCCTCCTCATCTATAGATCATGTAGCTACAGATATTGATAGTAAAAAATGTCATATTGTTGTCCAAAACCTGGGCCTAGCAGACCACCTCTACCAGATCTTAAAAACTAACATTCATGTAGAAACTCCTCCTAAACTTTGTACATACAAAAGAATGTTTTCCAAATCAGCCCTGCATCAGTTTAAATCCCAGCTAGAATATGAAGATTGGAGGGAAGTCTATGCAGAAACCAACGTAAATCAGAAATTTATCAAGTTCATGTCAATTTTTAAACTCAGATTTGAAGAGATGTTTCCCAAAACTCTTTATCAAATTAAAACTACAAAGAGAAATCAGTGGGTGACTACAGGTATCAAAAAATCCTCAGAAACTCTTAGATATCTCAACTCCATAAAAAATAATCAATCTAACCCAGAAGTTCTGCAATCCTACAAAAAGTACAGGAAAATTTACAGAAAGGTGTTGCTAGCCGCAAAAAAACTTTCAAACAACAAAATATTACTTGAAGCTGAAAACAAGAGCAAAGCAGCCTGGAACATCGTCAAACAGGAAACATCTAACTCTGCTAAAAAGGACCTCAATTCACATATTAAAAACAAAGATGTACCAGTAGGTAACCCTAAAAAATTAGCTGATTTTGTAAACTCATATTTCAGTAGTATTGCAAAAAAATTACAGCAGAAATTTCCAGATACGTATGATTTACCTACTCAGAACCAGCCAACAAACTCAATGGTGCTCTTGCCAACTACAGAAAGGGAAGTGGCACTAGTAGTACACCAACTAAAAAATAAAACTTCAGTAGGACTTGATGAAATTCCAGTCTGCGTAATTAAAGATTGTATAGACTCCATAAAGGGCCCATTAACAGACATAATTAATGAATCTTTCGAGTCTGGATACTTTCCGGAGTACCTAAAACAAGCAAAAGTTATACCTATCTTTAAAAACGGAGATGTGGAAAATGTAGAGAACTACAGGCCGATCTCTATACTGTCTATCATTTCTAAAATAATAGAAATACTAGTCAAAAAGAGACTGCTAAATTACCTGAATAAATATAATCTTCTCTCCAATGACCAATTTGGTTTTAGGCCCAGAAAAGGCACACAATATGCTATAGCACAGTTCACTAAAGCAATTTTAGAAGCACTGGACAAAGGTGAAAATGTAAGTGGTATCTTTTTAGACTTGTCCAAGGCCTTTGATACAGTTGACCACAAAATCTTACTTCATAAATTAGGGCAAATAGGAATAAGAGGTGTGACAAAGAAGTGGTTCAAATCATACTTGGAAAACAGAGTTCAACGAGTTGAGATATCACAAGTTTCAAACAATTCCCTTATAAAACACCTGTCTGACCCAGAAAATGTGAATATAGGCGTCCCACAGGGAAGTGTATTAGGCCCAATATTGTTTCTTATATACATTAACGACTTCCCACAAAGTATCAGACATGGCGAAAAAATACTTTTTGCTGATGATAGCAACATAGCAATAACAGGTGAAAATCCAACACAACTGTCAGAAAGAGCAAACGAGGCTCTCAATGATGTCCACAACTGGTCATTAAAAAATAAAGTAACCCTAAATGTAAAGAAAACTAACTATATTAACTTCCAATTGAACAAAAAACACAATGCCACTAGAATAAAAGTTAATAATAATGAATTAGAATGTGTAACAAGTACCAAATTCTTAGGGATGAATGTAGACAGCCAACTGAAATGGACAAACCATGTCAACATTTTGGCAAAGAAATTATCCACAGCATGCTATGCTCTTAGAATCCTTGCACCAGTATGCAATAATACCTGTCTTAAAATAACATATTATGGATATCTACACTCAGTCCTCAGCTATGGGATCATGTTTTGGGGAACAAGTGCCAGTAACATACAAACTGTGTTCAAAGTACAAAAAGAGCCATAAGGATAATAACAAATAGCAACAACAGGGCCCACTGTCTAGAATTATTTAGAAAGCTAGGAATTCTAACTGTTTCTTGTGAGTATATCTTTCAGAACATAATGTTCATTAAGAAAAATCTTAACATGTACAACACAAACAGCCTAATACATGACCATGAAATAAGAGCTTGTCACCACATCCATCTAGATAGAAAGAACAAGGCAAAGACGCAAAAAAGTATATTTTACAATGGGATAAAACTGTACAACAAATTACCACAAGAAATTAAAGAAATAAATGAGCCCCTCACTTTCAGACAAAAGCTTAAAACCTTTTTAGTAAGTAAAAGTTTTTATACTGTAAAAGAATATTTAACATAGATGTAGATTATTAGCAACATATGACATTATCACCAAAATATTATGTAATTATAAACATGTGTATGACTAGTTATAAAAACTACACAAAATATGAGAAACCTGTTTAATTGTAAATGTAAATGTGTGCTCATGTGTTGTAATCTGACGACATCCATACAATATTTATTGTTCCACGGATGAATAAATAAATAAATAAATAAAATAAATAAAGATAAATGAGCCCATCATGTCTTTTGAAAAAGGGCTCGAAAAGTTCAGTGTTTTGGAAATGGAAGTGAAATTATTAAGGAATCCTTTCCCAGTTTCATTCTATGATTTGTCACCATTAGCCAAGTCAGGAATGCTAGATTCATAGAATTTAACTTTGCTGACAGTAAGATACTACAGCACACTAACTTCATGATGGTGACATCTTTCTTTACAGCAAAAAGTTCCACAATCTGCACATTGTTGTTGCAATGACAATGTGTGTACTTGGGTCTACATACTGATATAGTCAACTTTTCTAATCCATAACAAGAATAAAAAGCAAAGAAAGGAGTTTTCTTTAGGAGGTTACAATGAAGAGAATCCTCCACATTAATACTGCAAACATTTTTATTCCTGATATTGTCACTCTTGGTCTGAAAAAAACATAAAATTTCAGAAACCAATAAACATATTAAATACTATTAATAGAGTCATTAATTTTATATTTTTCCTTTTCTTTGTGTCTGACACAAATCATCACATTCTATATGTGCTATTTGGAATTACGTAATGTGCACCACCTATAGTCATTAGATTACAAGGCATTGCTGTGCAGGCTCAATTCATTCCTCACTAAGGGCAACATTGCAGGGACCACTCTACAGATAATTAGGAGTGCACAAATTGAAACAGGCTGTTCTATCTACAGAGAATTATGCCATGCTCTGATGTATAAAATAGTAATTACTTCAATTTAAACACAACTGTAGCTCATGGGTCTTTACAAATATGTTCCTTTCTGACCGATATCATATTTAAACCAATTTTGAACATGAATGAAAGTATTAATTAAATAATAAACATCATAATGGGAAATATGGAAGTAATATGCAGAATTTAATAAATCAATGACAAGTGAAACCAATTTAAAACAGTGATACAATTAATTTTTGAATACATACCTGAACCACTGAAAGCTTATCGCACATATCACATACATTCTGAACATTCTTATCCAGCTTATGAGCGTCTAGCAAGTGGGATGCCTGAATTATGGGCTGTAAAGTTTCTGGCTTCATGGAATCCTGGAACAAATAGTAAACTAACCATACTACTATATAAATCACAATAAAAATATGAAACTGTGTTCTTTTCCAAATATTTGTAAAATTAAAAATACAAACTAATTTCCAGTATGCCTTGAGTAACTATAAAAACAAAAGCAAAGTGTAATTCTTGAATGCTGAAGTTTACCTCATTTAAAATAATTAAGGATATATGTGGTATTTATTTATTTATTTCCTACACTATGGATCCAACTATGAGAATTTCACATGGATGTAGTGTGTGTCAATTTTTACCCTGTCAATGGCAAGTACTTATACACTATGTTTACAAGTAAAGATTAGAAAGTTACATAATTATGACAATGATCCATAAAACAATATGATGAAATGAGAAACCTTACACCTACAGATTACAAAGTATAAAACATAGTAAAGTAAATAGGAAAATGTCATATAACCCAGAGAGTTAAATATAAGCAGTTAACACTAAAAGAGAATGTACAGCTTAATGTTCAGTTTATATGATAATACATCTTATTTCTTTTTAAGGAAGTTTCTCACTGTGTTTCATAAAATCTTCCAAACTGTAAAATTACATGGCTAAAAGAAATTGCCTCAGAAGCTCTTTAAATGTAGATTTGTTGGCTATTATTTATTTATTTATTTATTTCATGTGATCTGATGGTACACAGTGTGTTGCAGATGTTGGAAAATATCAGTTAACATTGTTAACATATATTAACATAGGCCTATAGTACTATATTGCTCAATGTTTTCAATTTAACACACATAGCAAGATTACTGTTCTAAGTATTCATTTACAGAGTAAAAACAGCAACACAACAAATATGACTTCACGCCTTTGCTAAATTTTATGTTGTCTTCGATAAACTTAACACTAGTGGGAAGATTGTTGAACAGTTGGAGGCCCATGTGGAAAGGTCTCTTTTTACACAGTTGAGTGTTTGTACGTAAAACATGCAGATTTGCATTTTTCCTTGTGTTGTGTTCATGTATTTCATTATTTTTTACGACTTTGGTGTCAGTTGGCACTATATGGTTTCTGAAACACCTAAAGTACCATTTTACACAACAGCTTATGGAAAATTGTTAAAAAATAGCTATTTACATTCCCATTTCCTTTTTAAATTTAATACTCTGTAATCAGTGTAGTCATAAAAGAATGGAACACTTGTGATAAAGTAAGAGTCAAAAAGAAATAAGTTGCAAAAGGTAGAAAATTTATGATTAGTCCTTTATAAGATAGAGTGAACAAAAACAGATGAACAGTTTTTATGTCACAGGGATGTGCTTGACTACTGTTCAGAAAAGTCTATGGGGATCAACAACACAAATCTACAGTTGCTTAATAAGTAAATAAATAAAATAAACAATTGGGTTCCCACAAATGAAGGTTTTTCTCTTACAGAATTCTTACTATTCCTTGCATGAATACTTCGGCCCAAGTCATTGTTCTATTAAACCACTGAAATTAATAAATGATGGGAAAATGCTGTTCATATGTGAGTATTTTGGTAAGGTTGGTCATAGTACAATCATTTGTGCTCACTGTAATGAATAGCTACAGATGACACTGATATATCGATATATTATAAATATCAGTATAGTGTCAAAATAATACTGATATTTATGCATAGATTTTAATTGTTGATGTATTTGCTCAATATCCTGGGCTTTAATAATTATATTTGCTATGTATTTCTATTGGAACTGCATGTAACTAATCATTGTTTTCAGACGTCCTTGGTAAATGAACTCAATAAATGATGATTCACTGGTACTGCTAATACCACATTGCTATGACACTTAACAAAAAAGATTAGATATATTGTGAAATTCATAAAACATCCAGTAAATACCAGCAATCCTTTGAAAAGAGCAAACAATGTATGGTGCCATGAATGGTGTGCTTAACCACATTGTTGCATACTCATGGTTTTATCATCCTTCAACCACTTTCCATTGATATTCACAGCTTTCCATAGGTACACACGAACAGCTGAACAGCTTCCCAGTTTCTGAGATACTCATTGCCTGGCACAGGCCATAACAACCTGTCCTGTTTCAATCTACATCTACATCTACATTGATACTCCGCAAGCCACCCAACGGTGTGTGGCGGAGGGCACTTTACGTGCCACTGTCATTACCTCCCTTTCCTGTTCCAGTCGCGTATGGTTCGCGGGAAGAACGACTGTCTGAAAGCCTCCGTGCGCGCTCTAATCTCTCTAATTTTACATTCGTGATCTCCTCGGGAGGTATAAGTAGGGGGAAGCAATATATTCGATACCTCATCCAGAAACGCACCCTCTCGAAACCTGGCGAGCAAGCTACACCGCGATGCAGAGCGCCTCTCTTGCAGAGTCTGCCACTTGAGTTTATTAAACATCTCCGTAACGCTATCACGGTTACCAAATAACCCGGTGACGAAACGCGCCGCTCTTCTTTGGATCTTCTCTATCTCCTCCGTCAACCCGACCTGGTACGGATCCCACACTGATGAGCAATACTCAAGTATAGGTCGAACGAGTGTTTTGTAAGCCACCTCCTTTGTTGATGGACTACATTTTCTAAGGACTCTCCCAATGAATCTCAACCTGGTACCCGCCTTACCAACAATTAATTTTATATGATCATTCCACTTCAAATCGTTCCGTACGCACACTCCCAGATATTTTACAGAAGTAACTGCTACCAGTGTTTGTCCCGCTATCATATAATCATACAATAAAGGATCCTTCTTTCTATGTATTCGCAATACATTACATTTGTCTATGTTAAGGGTCAGTTGCCACTCCCTGCACCAAGTGCCTATCCGCTGCAGATCTTCCTGTATTTCGCTACAAATTTCTAATGCAGCAACTTCTCTGTATACTACAGCATCATCCGCGAAAAGCCGCATGTTTATTATGTGAGTAGATTTCCCCCATTTGCAACCAGTATCTGTGCTATAACGATTTTTTATTCATCTCTGCTCTACTTATGTACTTTCCTTCCATGTCATATGCCTGCTATGTCACAAGAGATCATTTAATGTCATGGTAGGTAGGGTCATAATGTTTTGGTTAATCAGCATATACGTGACATGTTAAGGAGCAACCTTCTCACATCCACAGTCATACAATGGTGTCATTAATCCTTTCCTGGGTCACAAGATATGTGGTATGCCCTATAAATAAATGTATGATACCTCTGGTTGACTGAAAATATTTTCATTTCAACCTTTCTTTAATATGTTGCTCTTTAATATGTTGTCAAAGTAATCTACTCATTCTGCCAAATGTCTAACATTTGCTGTTGAACCTCCCTTTATTTGTAAACTTACAGTACATTTCCAGCATGATTCTAATTTATTGAAGCTATTTTGTAAGTTTAACTGAATACTCTGACAATGGCAGTCATTCAGGAAAGTAATTGCTTTCTGATATTATTTTCATGTTGTCTCAAGCATTATTATTTATTTGATCACACATCAGGTTTTAGCTTCTTAGGTCATTATAACTCAGGTTACTAACTGTCAGAACTGCAGATAAAATGATGACCGAGGGTGTCACTATTGTTGTTGTTGTTGTTGTTGTTGTGGTATTCAGTCCTGAGACTGGTTTGACGCAGCTCTCCATGCTACTCTATCCTGTGCAAAGCTTTTCATCTCCCAGTACCTACCGCAACCTACATCCTTCTGAATCTGGTCACTATTGTAACATTAAGCAAAAAATAACCTTAATCTAAAAAAGTGGGAAAGGAAATTATGTTTGTTCATTTACAAGTAAGCTGGCATTCTGTGACATATGTTTATTGATTTAAACCATTTTTAGTAGTATTATCTTGTTGCTAGCAACACTATATGCCATATGCATGGTTTTCTCTTAAAAATTGTTCTGCAAAGTTCGAATCTGTCTTTGCTAGTCTCCACATTCTCTCTTGTTTCAACAGCCAAATTGCCACAGATGTGCTTGACTGACCAACTTCTACTTTTCCACTGTACTTGGAGGTGATTTTGTAGAAATCACTCTGGACTAAATATTTCATAGTATATTTAATATTAAATAATAATTTAGCTACATTGTTATTGTGGAAAACAGGTCTGCAGTTATGAGATAAACTTTTTTGCAAGGCTATTGGAAATTTTGTCAGTGTATGGGATAGTGCTCTAGCTATTGTAACTACTGACTAGTTCCTGGTGGCCACTGTTCAACAGTGGTTTAATTATAAGCATTTTCACTTTTTGCATAATGTTGTCAGTCAGGTCAGAACTATAGCAGTTACTGAATTTAATAAGCTGCATTTGGTTTGAAAAGCATATTTGGATAATGGAACAAATATGAGTCTACATACAAGAGAATTGAAAACTGCTGGTATGTGACTGTGGATGCTGCCATCTTGCATGGACCAAGCAGAAGTACCCATTTTTCTGTAAATTCTGAGTAGACATTAAACTAATGTTAAAGGAAAACTTTTCTACAAGTCTTTTGTTAGCTCAAGGTTTGAAAAGTGTTGCTGCTGGTACTTATGGTGTCTTATGTGGTGAAATTAATGGATTCATCATGTTTAAGAAAGAACTGATGTTGAACAATGTTATGGCTAACAAACCCACCAAATCAAACACTTCCATAATCCTTCTGAATTTTAGCAATTGCATGAAAATCCAGATGCAGCTTTTGACAATTAAATTAAACCACTATAACACCATGCAAAAATTTTGTCTCAGAGACCAACAACCAGATGTATATAATTGTGAATCCTATGGCTCCTTGATTTCTTGGCATATCTACATAACAGACATATGTCTTCCAGTACAACTTCTCTAGACCTTGATATTTACTAGGGAAGAACAAAGTTACATAAAAAAAGAAAATAAAACTAATTCTTACATTTCATACAAGATTTTCATAACTCTTGTGAATAAAACTGAATATATATTTGGTTTTAACTGATTTTGTTAGACATAATACAAATATTTCCACTGATCAGTGTAAAGACATTAAAAAAATCTATTGCAGAAATCTATGCTAAATATGTAGTATTACACAATATAATCATTGCTACTCAAACATGTGTAGAATAGAATTATTTCCAAATTGATAACAGTTATTATGGCCTAGCTATGGATTTCCTTTCTTAGTCTCACACAATCTGAAATTTTTCATAAACAAATTGAACAAGCTGTCTTATTGAAAGAAGCACTGACTGCCTAAATAAAATTAATAAATTGAAACATTTTGCATGACACTGAAGTTTTACTACACAACAATTAAAAATGTAGTAATCAATAAACATCTTTTCCTTTGACTATTTAGTATGTGTGTTGTTTGGAGGGTGGGGATTGCAAACAAGAAAAAAGTTTCAAGTGTAAATAAAGTCTGTTGGACATTGCTAAGTGCTCTTATTCTCGAATACTGGATGAATATAATTTAGGTAATTTGTGCACCATGAGTTACACTGCCTCAAGACATATATATAGTTTCGAACTGTAATACTTATGTCATTGTGTTAAACTTTTAATACAAGATACTCCTCCCTGACGAAGGAACAAAGTTCCGAAAGCTAGGATACGTAAATTTTCTGTTGTTTTGTGTATCTGTCAGCTGTACTGAGCTGAGGTAAGTACTGGCCAGCCCCTCTATCTCTTTGTTAGTATTTGATACTCTTAATGAGTATATTATGATGGCATCTACAATTTTTGAATTCAATCAGTAACTATTTGAAACAGAAAAAAATTTTGTGTTGCCCGTGGATGTCATTAGACAGACAACCAGTAAGAGAGACTGGTTGACCAGGTGATGGGGTGGCCAGGTGACCATTTTAGCCATTTAATTACATAGATTACTTTTTTTCAGATGTAACAATTTGCATATGATAAAAAATGTAATATTTGCTTTTGTTAACTCTCTATATCATTTTGTGTATCTCTTGTATGTGTGTAATGTAAGTGCATGTATGTGTGAATGATGTAAGTGGCACATCATTATATTTAAGGTTGCGAAATTCAGTTATCACTTGACAATGACCTAGGAAGCCAGAAAATGGTTTGTGATTAGATAAAGAATAGAAGGATTCAGGAAAATCATTCTTTCTTCTCTCAGCAAATGGGCCTGAAAAAGGAGCCATGTGAAACATCTTTGAGTTATTGTTATGCTGATTATATAGTGTCTCCAAGCATACACTTGGAGATGAAGTACAAGTGAGGGGCACCACAAGTCATCAAAGGCACAATGAGTGTCCTCCATGATTTGAATCACATATTTACAGGATGTAGAGTGACAACTTTCAACCACCGATATGACTGCATCTTACATTAATCTCCCTTTCTGAAAGCCAAACTGCAGCTCTTTGACTGGTTATCCTGAAGTTAAATACAATTGTACCAATACGCTGACTCACAAGCTAATGTTGCTCAAGTCTGACTTATCTACGTGTTTGTGGCTTCCTGCATTGGAATTGTTGGTCTACTTATAATCTTTGTCATTGTGTCTAGTTAAATGCATGTGAAATTTTGAAAGTTTATGCTTCTGCCCCCCCCCCCTTTCCCCTCCTAGTTAACTTTCCTGTAGAGTATGTTGTGGAGCATCCAAATATTTATTACTGAGCAAATGGGATTTTCACACTGGCAATGTGAGTCTAAAAGCATAAAGTACATAGTACATAACCCTCACAACAGTGAAATTAGCCACCAGACACTGCTTCCAAATCTGTAGTGCATGAAATATTGTTTATCATTGAGACCTGCCTAATTCCCATGTGACAAGTGTTGATTTTTTAAATTGGTAAAGCTACTGTATTCACATTCAAAGAGTGCAGTATTTATCAGTTTAACTTGTTTTTATTTAATTCATCACCAGAGAATTAACAATACAACTTTTACTTTTCACTTCATATTCACTGCCACTGATGAAAAAACTGAAATGATCATATGGCATCGTTGGCTGGGATGTCCCAGTCAGGTTCAGCTGCCAAGTGCAAGTCCTACTTCAATTGGCGCCACATTGGGTGACTTGCAGCCAGTGATGAGGATGAAAGGATGATGAGGATAACACAACAGTCAGTCCCCGAGTGGAGAAAATCTCCAACCCAGCCAGGAATCGATCCCAGGCCCAGAGCGTGGGAGGCAAGCATGCTACCACCCAGCTGTCACTAATAAATCTTCATGTTAATGCCAAAGAGAGTCATCAAATGTTTTAGAAAGCAAAATTTGTAAACAACAATTATATGAGATACAAATACTAAGTTTTGTGGCTACTAAAATTCTTTTCTCAAAGCTTAATATAAATTCTTTTAAATTCTTTTCTTGAAACCATGTTTATACAGATTTTGTCACACAATGATGTCTTCAGAAGTTAGTTCTGCACAAGATAATTGCATGAAGGAACTAGTAGGTTGCAACCAAACTGCAGCAATAAAGAGCTTAAAATAATTTAACTTAATATGGATGGAACCTTTTAAATTGCAGTGCCAACAGTTGAAAAAAAACAGTCACTGACCTCATCACTGAGTGGCACTTCAGTTGCATTGACACTCTGTTATAAGTGGGGGCAGATGCATACCAGACATCATGCTCTCATAAAGGGTAAGCAAACATTAGTGTTCAGGGTTAATGGGAAGATGAAAGATGGTTGTAAATTCATGTTATATAAGTAACTGTCATAAGAAATCACATGAAGCACATAGCAAAAGTAACAAACAATTAATAAAACAAACTTTGCTACCTTAAGCTTCTTTAAACTACTGCATTCACTTATTTATGTGTACACATTGTGATGGAATGGGTCAGTGGTACAGTCTAGTGTACAAGCTGATTCCTTAACTTTATTATTGAAACCAACGCATAGGCTGTGAGAATCACAATATTCATAATTACTGTTAACACTCTGCCATCTGGTGACACCACAATGGTGTCACAGTGCTCAACGGCTGGCGACACCACAGTGGATACAACAAGGTGCATGACATGTGTCAGATATACAGGTTGATTATAATTAAAGTTAAACTTTCAAACCACTGTAGAAATAACACCACTGGTCAGAATGATGACAAACTGCAACAGAATATTATTGGAGAAGGGGGAGAAACATATGACAGAAGAAAAATAAATAGTTACAAAATGTAGCAATAGATGTCACAGTAAGCATCATAATTTAATAGTGGCCAACTGCAAATGACAAATGAATCATACAACAATGCCTAAGGTGTACATTTGACATTAAATGAACTGTACTACTCAGTGTGCATGGGTGTACATCTTTGATACTGTTAGCTACTTAAGCACATCCACCACGGCAAGGTCATATCACATGGGGTGGTAAAAATAGGTTTTTAATTGTCCTGAGGCCAAAAACTGCATAAAAAGTGTTGATCACATCGGTTCTCAATTGTATTGAGTACAAAAACTGCATAAAAACATCAATCACATCAGTTTTAAATTGTCCTGTGGCCAAAAACTGTATAACAAGTATCGATCAAAATCAAATCAGATTATTAATTTCCAGAATGTATTGCACAATGCCTGCCTTCAGTGCAGCTAAGTCTGCAATTGGATCACTGAACACAACATCTTTCAGATAGCCCCACAGCCAGAAGCCACACAGATTAAGATCACCTGTAGGAAGATCAGGAGATTTGGACAGCCAGGCTGTAGGGAAATGGCAGATGATAATTCTAGCATTTCCAAAATGGCGCTTCAGCAGCTGCTGAACTGGATTTGCAATATGAGGTGGTGTGCCATCTTGCATAAAAATGATCCCATCCACACATTCAATCTGTTGGAGAGCTGTAATGACATGGTTGTGCAAAAGACACTCCTAGCGCTTACCAGTGATGGTACAGGCAACAGGACTGGAAGCACCTGTCTCTTCGAAAAAATATGGCCCTATGATAAATGATGCCGTAAACCTGCACCACACAGTGACCTTTTCAGGATGAAGTGGTACTGATTGATTTGCGTGTGGATTTTCCATTGCCCATATTTGACAATTCTGTGTATTAACATATCCTGTCAGATGGAAGTGGGCTTCTTCTGTCCACAGGCAGTCATTGTTCACTTCCATGCGAGCAAGAAATTATAAAGCAAAGGTCTCTCTTTCTGGCAGGTCAACATGAAGCAACTCTTGCACATGGGTAACTTTGAGTGGATAGGAAAGAAGGACGCTATGTAGGTTTTTATGTACTGTGCACATGGGTATGTCGAATGTTTGGGCAATTCTCTGTGCATTACACGTTTGCACACCACCACTCATCACCTCCTGCATTGCTGTGGCCACTGCTTTCACTGACATTGAATCAATTTGTTTCCCCCCTTTACCAGGTGGCACACCAAAAAACCTGTCTTTTTGACTTTCTGAATAATTTTCTCCAGACCCATGGCAGTCATCAGACCAACGCCTTTTTTAGAACCCTTCAGTGTCCAGAACTTCTACAGAGTGACATGTACACAGTCCTTATTCTTGTGATACAGCTTTACAACCAGAGTGCAATCATGCATTGAGACAGTAATGGCAAACACTGAAGACGTGAGAGGAGGAAAAGCTGTGTACCTGGTGTGCTTATACCAAATTCCAATGGGTGGTGTGCATGACAGGTGTTTTCATTTATGCATTCTGACACATACAGTGTCGTCAATTGATCAATTTTCACACTATTTTTTTCTTCTGCCATACGTTTCCCCTGTTCTCTGATATTATTCTGTTGCAAAAAAAAAAAAAGGTTCAAATGGCTCTGAGCACTATGGGACTTAACATCTGTGGTCATCAGTCCCCTAGAACTTAGAACTACTTAAACCTACCTAACCTAAGGACATCACACAAATCCATGCCCGAGGCAGGATTCGAACCTGCGACCGTAGCAGTCGCGCGGTTCTGGACTGAGCGCCTAGAGCCGCGAGACCACCGCGGCCGGCTATTCTGTTGCAATTTGATGTCATTCTGACCAGTGGTGTTATCTCTACAGTGTTTTGAAAGTTTAACTTTAATTACAATCACCCTATATGTCCCAGCCACTTGCACCTCTAACAGTTTAACACGTATGTAAACATATGGCACTGATCATTACTGCATAATGTAGTCAAAACAAATTGCCTGCCTTCCTTGCATAATAGATCAAACCAAACTGCCTCATGCATGGTTCAAAGTAATGCCAATTCCACCTCACCTCTGATTTGTGGACTGATGCCTCTGATAATCACATATATTGGTCTCACTTCCATTTCCTCTCTTAAAACAACATTGTACAGATACTATTCACGAACATTTCAAGGTCTTCCCCTTGCCTCTGTAGACAATTTGTTGTACTATCTTATGTACCTCTTCTCTAAATAACTCTATGGCAACACCCTTGCCAGAACATCAAACCTTTCTGCATTTTTCATTGTATCCACAGATTCTACATAGGCATACATTTATCCTGATAACTTCAGGCATGCCTCATTTAACTGAAAGTCATCTATTAATGAACAAATTCAAGCAATGTCATAAACATATTGGAAAAATATGCCCACAGTTTACCCATGAGAACAGAAATAAAATTAACTGCAGGTTTGGTGGAGCTCCACAATTTACAGTGGTTGAGGAGACCATACACGGCTATCACACCTGACACATTGCAATGAGCTGATGTTGTCATTCATGAGGACAGATGCATTACGACTTGGCAGTTGGTGCTGCATCTGCCAAGCAGTATAGGAAGTTCACAAAGTGAAGCACTGGCTTCCCCACCAGCACAAGGATTGGCACTGACAGGGCATTCATGCCCTTGTTTTGCACTGGAGGAAGGCCATAGAACAGCATGGAGATTATGTGAAAAAATAGGGTGTGTAGATAAAACACCATTCTTTTGTCTGTGTAGTTCTCATTATGTTCAATAAAGAATTGTTGAAGAAAAAAAAAATGTGGTATATTACCTTCTGGGCAACCCTCATACAATGACCTATGTTGTCAACAATTACATCACTTGTAGTCCCCCCCTTCATCAGAGTTTTGAGTCCTCCCTCAAGCATGGGTGTGTGTGTGTGTGTGTGTGTGTGTGTGTGTGTGTGTGTGTGTGTGTGTGTGTGTGTGTAGTCCTTAGCATAAGTTAGTTTAAGTTAGATTAAGTACTGTGTAAGCTTAGGGACCGATGACCTCAGCAGTTTGGTCCCATAAGGCCTTACCACAAATTTTCAATTTTCATCACTTTTATTTTCACTAATCTGTATGTTCTCTTGTACTTATTTGCACTGCAGAGTGGTGCTACACAAGCCAGCAATGACATATGTGAATAGCGAGGACTCCTCAGTGGCTACTGGCTTCAACAGCTGTGGGGCATGGTGTGGCCCCTTGAAGTCTACCTTGGGATCTTGGGCTGGGCACCCACAGATGGGCTTCTCTAATGAATGGGCAGCAAATGGGCTGTGGCTGTAGGTCGGCATTGAGACAGTACAACTCAGGGCCCATTGGACTGTTGCAGCTGTCCGGCCAGTGGCAGCAGAATTATCTTGAAGCTGTGTGCCAACACACAGGTAAGTCAGATAATCAATCTGCATACACATCACATGCAAATCACATGCTGGGTCTTTGCCAATCCCATATCCTTGCCAAGCACATGGGCTTGGCATCTAGAGTTATTACAGTATACCACTGTCTACAGCATTGCCCATTTCTTCCCCAGTATGAACCTTTCTAAGAGGTTTGGACAAGGAGAAGGTAGGTCACGTTTGTGTGGCTGGTAGCCCGACCTTGAGAACAGCACCACAGGTGGATGGTGAAAGCCATTTGCTCTAGCTGAAGAGTGGCATACAAAAGAGCATCTACACTGCACACAGGCGGTTTCTTCAGTTGTTGCCTATTTCTCAATTCTCTTTCACTAGAACTTTCTTTTGTAGGTTCCTTAAACACACTTGCATCTTCATGATTCTTCAATTCTTCATTGCCTATTTCACTTGGGAGTAACACCATTCTCCTACCAGTTTTCTTAGATTCAAAAACAACATCCAGATGACAAAATGGTGGATATCGAGATAGACGACAGAGGGATAGAGAAACAATTAAAATCGCTCAAAAGAGGAAAGGCCGATGGACCTGATGGGATACCAGTTCGATTTTACACAGAGTATGCGAATGAACTTGCCCCCCTTCTTGCAGCGGTGTACCGTAGGTCTCTAGAAGAGCATAGCATTCCAAAGGATTGGAAAAGGGCACAGGTCATCCCCGTTTTCCAGAAGGGACATCGAACAGATGTGCAGAACTATAGACCTATGTCTCTAACGTCTATCAGTTGTAGAATTTTGGAACACGTATTATGTTCGAGTATAATGACTTTTCTGAAGACTAGAAATCTACTCTGTAGGAATCAGCATGGGCTTCGAAAAAGATGATTGTGTGAAACCCAGCTTGTGCTATTTGTCCACGAGACTCAGAGGGCCATAGACACGGGTTCCCAGGTAGATGCCATGTTTCTTGACTTCCGCAAGGCATTCGATACAGTTCACCACAGTCGTTTAATGAACAAAGTAACAGCATATGGACTATCAGACCAATTGTGTGATTGTATTGAAGAGTTCCTAGATAACAGAACACAGCATGTCATTCTCAATGGACTGAAGTCTTCCGAAGTAAGAGTGATTTCAGGTGTTCCACAGGGGAGTGTCGTAGGACCGTTGCTATTCACAATATACATAAATGACTTTGTGGATGACACTGGAAGTTCACTGAGGCTTTTTGCAGATGATGCTGTGGTATATCGAGAGGTTGTAACAATGGAAAATTGTACTGAAATGCAGGAGGATCTGCAGCGAATTGACGCATGGTGCAGGGAATGGCACTTGAATCACAATGTAGACAAGTGTAATGTGCTGCGAATACATAGAAAGAAAGATCCCTTATCATTTAGCTACAATATATCAGGTCAGCAACTGGAAGCAGTTAATTCCATAAATTATCTGGGAGTACGCATTAGGAGTGATTTAAAATGGAATGATCATATAAAGTTGATCGTCGGTAAAGCAGATGCCAGACTGAAATTCATTGGAAGAATCCTAAGGAAATGCAATCTGAAAACAAAGGAAGTAGGTTACAGTATGCTTGTTTGCCCACTGCTTTAATACTGCTCAGCAGTGTGGGATCCGTACCAGATAGGGTTGATAGAAGAGATAGAGAGGATCCAACGGAGAGCAGTGCGCTTCGTTACAGGATCATTTAGTAATTGCAAAAGCGTTATGGAGATGATAGATAACTCCAGTGGAAGACTCTGCAGGAGAGATGCTCAATAGCTCAGTACGGGCTTTTGGTGCAGTTTCAAGAACATACCTTCAACGAGGAGTCAAGCAGTATATTGCTCCCTCCTACGTATATCTCATGAAGAGATCATGAGGATAAAATCAGAGAGATTAGAGCCCACACAGAGGCATACCGACAATCTTTCTTTCCACAAACAATACGAGACTGGAATAGAAGGGAGAACCAATAGAGGTACTCAAGGTACCCTCCGCCACACACCGTCAGGTGGCTTGTGGAGTATGGATGTAGATGTAGCTGTAGATGTAGATACTCTGAATAATCAATTTTTTTCTGATTCAATTTACACTCAAAAGCCATCAATGCCATCGGAATAACCAACAAAGATTCCTGGTTTTCGTTTGGATCCCGTTTCTTTCACATTTCCTTCGGAATATGAAGAAAACACTTCATCCCAAAAATATGAAGTTCATTTAGCTGTATTATCTTTCCAGTGAATACCTCATAAGGTGTTTTGCCATCCACACAACTTGTACCAGTTCTGTTTAACACATAAACAGCTGTGTTTGCTGCTTCTGCCCGCAAAAACTTAGGCAGGCCCTGAGCTAGCAACATGGTTCAAGCTAGTTCCACAACTGTTCTGTTGGTGCACTCAGCACATCCATTCTGTTCTGGAGTATAAGGATTTGTGATGATGAGCTGTATGCCATTTAATTTCATCAAATCTTTTAACTTCAGTATTATCAAATTCTCGTCCACCATCACACTGAAATGCTTTTGGCAGTTGACCACAAAAATTCTTCACAATGCTCACCATTTCTGCAATCTTCTCTGCAGTCTCAGACTTCTGCTTGAGAAAATACATCATGTGTAATCTTGAAAAGTCACAAGTGAAGCAAAGAAAATATTCTGCTCCTCCCAGCGATTTACACTCCATAGGTCCACACAGATCAGCATGAATCACTTCTCCAGGTTGTGTGGCACACTGCTGTCATAACTGAAAACTGTTGCAATGCTGCTTCCCCTTAACACATGCATCACAAAACTTCAACACCATGCTGCTTCAAGAATTGTTGGACACTACGTTTGTTCTGGTGACCCAAGCGTTCATTCCAAATTTGCAGAGAGTCCTTTGGTGCAAGATTTACCTCAGGATCACAAGGCTGAATTTGTTTTGTCACTCAAATCAACATCTTCAACAAGTTGCCACTACATATGCTACAGACTTTTAGAATGCCATTGTTTCGGAACTCACACTTGTCTTTCAATGAATAAAAGTCTAATCCCTTGTCTATAGTAGATGATACAGAAAGCAGATTTCTTCACCTTTCTGGGGTATACAAAACATTATCTATATGTCATAACTTCCATTTTCCATCAACAAAAGCTTCAAAATAAATAGTCCATTTTCCTAGTGCGTTCATAGTCAAATCATTGTCCATGCATACCTGCAGTGGTGTTGCAAACTTAGTAAATGATGTATACCACTCAATTTTCTTAGCCATGTGATTCATCACTCCACAATCAGCGATCCACAAGTCCTTGTTCAATTTTGCACTTGTTACTTCACCAATGAAAGCCTGGTCAGGCAAATCACTTTTATTTTGGTTGTGGACAGTTTTTTGTTTGTGTTTTACATTTGGACATATTTTTTTAATATGGCCAAATCCACCACAACCCAAATATTTGAGCTTCTCTTCATTTGTAGGCTTTTTGTACTTGTTTGATGAAGTAACATTCCTCATAGTGGTGCCCTCTGCATTTTTAATGTTTGCTTTGGTAGCAAAAAGTGCAACTACCTCATCTTCTTTCTCCCTCCGACAAGCATGATGACTGTCATCTGAAGTTAACACGTCCATTAAATGTTTTAGTGTTTGTTGATCTTCAGATCTTGCCCACTACAAGTGTTGTAGACTTTTATAACTGTCAGGCAGTGTGTCAGGCAGTCGCACCATTAACAAGGATTCATCACGTTTCACATTGATATGCTGCATTCAAAGAACCAAGTTTTCAAAATGAGTGAGATGTGTCAGTCACCATGTCATCACCTGAACTCATGTAAAAATTGAAGAATTCTGCCTGAACAGAATGTGCAGCTTGCTTTGTTTTCTGTTCAAACATGGGATGTAGCTTGTCCCACATATCTTGTGCATTCTCAGATGCAACCAACAATGCCATGACTTTTGCTTCTACAGTTCTAACAATAATCTGACTCACTGCGTGATCAGCTTTGTCCCATGTTTTTAGCGTAGCATTAAACACATCTATTTGTGCCCATGTTGCATCCGCTGGCAAAGCTGCCAGTTTTCCTACGTCGACAATACACACTTTGTATGTGGTGTCTGATGCACATAATAAATTTTGTACTGCAAACTTCCAAATAATCCAATTTTCAGCTCCACACAGCTTCTCTATGCCATGAAAATCCATTGCAGTCCCATAAAACAATTCAGATTTACAACCGCAAAAATTACACACGAGAAACATCCAGCAATTGTTCATGTATATACAATACGAACCTTGCATAGCACACAGCAAATGCTAATGCATTTCTGGCATCATGAAATGTAAAATTGCAATTCCCAATTCCTTTCTTGAATCATGTACTGAGCCCATAACCTATTGCAGAAACTTCAAGAAAGAGCTAAAGGGAACAACATAAAGCATACACACGATGTAGTTGCTATAACAAGACACATGTATTTTATTTTATGTCACCAACCAAAGGCATAGACACAGATATTACACAGCAGAGAGATTAATATAAACATTTCACTTCAACAAAATTCATCATAGGATATAGTTTTGTTTGCATTATTAAACTTTCAGGAGTGCTAGTTCTGCAAGGTTCGCAGGAGAGCTTATGTAGAGTTTGGAAGGTAGGAGACGAGGTACTGGCAGAAGTAAAGCTGTGAGTACCGGGCGTGAGTCGTGCTTCGGTAGCTCAGTTGGTAGAGCACTTGCCCGCGAAAGGCAAAGGTCCCGAGTTCGAGTCTCGGTCGGGCACACAGTTTTAATCTGCCAGGAAGTTTCATATCAGCGCACACTCCGCTGCAGAGTGAAAATCTCATTCTGGAAACATCCCCCAGGCTGTGGCTAAACCATGTCTCCACAATATCCTTTCTTTCAGGAGTGCTAGTTCTGCAAGGTTCGCAGGAGAGCTTCTGTAAAGTTTGGAAGGTAGGAGACGAGGTACTGGCAGAAGTAAAGCTGTGAGTACCGGGCGTGAGTCGTGCTTCAGTAGCTCAGTTGGTAGAGCACTTGCCTGCGAAAGGCAAAGGTCCCGAGTTCGAGTCTCGGTCGGGCACACAGTTTTAATCTGCCAGGAAGTTTCATTAAACTGTGAAGTTTATTTATTTAATTGAGAGGTTTCTGGTTCCTTTTTCAAGTTTGTTTCAGTACTGCTTTTAAATATTTGCTTCTGAAAGTAATTCTTGTTTCAATGCTATTACTGTTATAGTAACTGTATACCAATCAAAAGAGACATTTTTGTGCAGTCATCACCAGTTTTATGCAGATTTGCTCTTTGGTAAATGTTTTAAAAAATCCAAATGTAATCCAGACTAAATCAATCTCTCCACTTGTCCCCCATATAGTCCAGCTACCTGTAACAAATATTAGATATATATTTCATCGTCCACATCTAAGTTCTTGCAGTTGAAATAGACAGGTTTTTATTTCATGAGGATTCACAAAACTCAGATCATCCACTTGGAGCCATACAAAAGAGTCTAAACTATTTTTATATTGTCTCATAAATTTCTGTTTGACTTGCCTACAGTAATTTTCAGAAATTGTGACTACTTTCCCTACAAAATATTTCTTAGTGTCATTTGATTTTTTTGAGGCACTATTCACACCCATTTCAATGAGGAGGTAATTGCCTTTTGCTATACTGTCACAGGAAAAATTGTCATTCTGTCTAACAAGATCTGGATCTTGACATTCTGGATTCCAAAGGTTATTGTCTTTCACTGATGGACCCTCAGGTTCATCACATTTAGCAGTGTCATTACTGAAATCCAGATGGGCTTCAGTAGGCTCAATATCTGACACACTGTTATTTAGTTCAGTTTCTATTCTTCTCTTTTAGTGCACCATTTTCTTTACCCCCAGAGCGCAACCTCTTCAAAAGGCCAAACAGACTTCCCTTCAATTTTTCTTCAATTGAATTCCTGTCTTCATTGGTGCTACTGTTACCTGTACCCATAGTTCAAATTTGGGCCAGTATCTTCTGGCAATTCGCAGGAATGAGTCCACATTTTTCGAAACCTGATCTTCTGATATCTCCTGATCCTTCAGTTCTTGAAAACAGCTTTTTTAACATTGCTGGCAGCCTATAATTAGGCACAGCTCCTCTGTTTCATTTCATCTTCTATTACATCAAAACCTCATGCCAGTGTTAAAGATGAGTTGAATTCTTTGGCCGGCAAATAAATTTTATATTTTCCTCTCTGCATTTTGCTGTTAAGTCTGAGACATGTGAGGAAATAGATTATCCCCTATGAGTGACTGTGGTGAATCCTGACTCTCAAAATACAGGTAAGCTGTTGGCAAAAACCATTCTTCAAAGATCTTCTGTTCTATCCACCCAGATTTTGTGTTCACAGAACCTGCTTCTCTGGGGCCACCTGATGACCAAATGTACCAAAGATGAAGAGGTCAATCTGGTACCAAGCGCTGTGGGTTTCAAATCTGTGCCAGACAGCATGGAACTCTATGACCACTACAGTTTGCTGCAGCAGTCGCGCCATAAGCTGTGGCTGCGCGCGCTCCTGGCCCCGAGTCTAAAGTGAGGGCATCACTGTGGAGCGCATGGTCACAGCGGCCAATAGTGATGTACCCTGTCATGTATTTAGGTGGCTGCATCTCACTCAGGGAGGCAGTCTGATACTCGCATTGATTCAGTTGACATCTCGTTTACAGACATTGTGTTTACTTTGCGTGTGCTTACTTTCCATTTACGAGTGGGCATTGTTTTGATTTCATGTGGTTGTCTCTTGTGACCCCATTGCTTAATACTCTGTTGTTGATCTTGGTGCCTTGCTCGGTTGTCTGTCATCGTGCTTCTCCATCCATCCCTATTCATCCGTCTTGTTGGTTCAGTGACCGCTCCCGTCGGTAGTAGTTGTTCGCATGGAGGCTAAGTTGGTCTGTCTTGTGCAACAACAGCAGCAGCTCATGCAGCAGCAGCAGCTCCAGTTAGACATCTTACAACAGTCAATGCAATTCCTTACAGACAAAGTTGTTGCCCGGGATGCAATAACCCAACAGCTTCTGAGACCTCGGGTGACTGATGCTTTCACACGTCCACCGTCGTTCCCACCATTTAATGACACTAAAGAAGAATGGGAAACATACTTACATCAACTGAAACAACATATCACGGCTTTCCAAGTCATGGGTGACCACTTGCAGTGGTCGTTGTTTTTGTCTTGGCCTTCCCCAGACACATTCTTTCTTCTCCGAAAGTTGGCACCCTTGTCCAATCCTGTGGCTCTCTCTCTTTCCAGGAAATATGCCGTTTGCTGACAAACTATTATTCACAGTGCTACCATGTGGTCGCCTCTTGGCTGGAGTTCCACCAGTGCCATTAACAGCCTGGTCAGTCATATTGTTCCTAGGTCACGGACTTGCGGGGTCTCAGCCGTCGATGTGATTTTACATGCACCAATCAGCAGTGTAAGGCTTCGTATGCAGACTCCCTGATCTGGGATGTGGTGGTTCAGCTGGCTATCGATCCTGAGGTCCCCACTGCAGCGTTGAAACTCAATTATCCCTCATTGGAAGAGATTCTCTGCATTGCCCACTCATTTGAAATTGCTCAGGTGGCTACCGAGCATCTCATGGCGTGGCCGCAAGTGGCGGCGATAGATGCATCTCTGCGGGTTCCGCCTACACAACGTAGATGTGGCATGGCCAACAGAGGCCAGCTCCATCGGGTCTCCTCTTTGTCTGATGTCTCTAAGGCATCAGAGCCTCCAGTCACCCCTCATCGCCAGTCATGCGGCTCGCTTCCTTCTTGCCCACAGTGCTTTACCCACACTCTTTCACTGATTGCCCCCACCGTTGGAAAATGTGCACGCTGTGTGAGAAGGAGGGCCACATCTGATCTGTTTGTTGTAGTCACTCTACTCCCTCCTGTCCTGCCCCTGCTGGGTCTCAGGTTACAGTACATGCTCTGCATTCGGTTGTCCCACTGGAGGACCCACCAGCACAGAAGCTATTCCTCACGCTCCACCTTTTTACTGAGGATGTCAGTTTTCAGGTCAAAACTGGGGCCACCATCTCCGTGATTAATATTGCGACATGTACCCGCCTGGGCTTCCCTGCGTTGTAACCTTCCTCTCTGTGTTTGGTCGCCTATGGCGATGGTTCCATTCCCCTCCGTGGGCACTTCATCCAGGCGACATACAAACATGTTCCATGGCTCCTTACCCTATTGGTCGTTGACCATCTGTCGGCATCAAATATTTTTGGTCTGGATGTGTTTCCACTGTTTAGCTTTTCCATTTACAATGAAATTAAGGTTGTTTCCATGGCTGTTCCCTTTCAGGACTTGGAAGATCTGTGCTCAGCTCTTGGATCATTGTTTGCAACGGATCTTGGGTGTGCTTCATGTTTTCAGGCCCACATCACACTTTGGCCAGTCGTGCAGCCTCACTTTTTCCAGGCCAGCAGTCAATCAGGAACTTGATTGGCTCTAGGCTGAGGCATACCACCAATTACAGTGCTTGGGCGACACCATTGGTGGTCATACGGAAACCCAATGGGTCTCTTCGACTGTGTGGGGACTTCGGCACTATTGTCAATGCTCAGTCCTTAGTAGACACTTACCCCATTGACAGACAGGAAGACCTTCTCACCAAGCTTGTGGGCGGCGGGTACTTTTCTAAGATTGACCTGGCTGAGGCATACCACCAGTTACCCTTGGATGCTGATTCCCAGAACATCATGGTTATCAACACACCTTTCAGTTTATAAAAGTACAAGCACCTTCCATTTAGTGTCTCTTTGATGACAGCAATTTTCCAGCCATTCCTGGAGTAGCTTACACAGCCTATCCCAGCCTGCATCAATTATCTGGTTGACATTTTGGTCACCGGGCGTTCTTGCCATGAACATTTGCACAACTTCAGCGCCTTATTTCATGCTCTGCAGTCTGCAGATTTACGCTGTCGGCTGGACAAGTGTTTTTCTACCAGAAGTGGAATACTTAGGCCACTGGCTTAACAAAGATGGCATTCACCCTTCGGATCACAATGTCACAGCCATTGAGGCCCTTCCTCATCCCAAGGACTTATCTTAACTCCAGGTGTTTTTGGGCAAGGTTACTTATTACTTAAGGTTCTTACCCCAAGTTGCCTCCATTGCTCAACTCCTCAATCACTTGCATCGCAAAGGGGTGAATTTCGACTGGACTCCTGCCTGTGACCCAGCTTTACTCTATTTACAGACGATGCTGAAGTCCGCTACTCACCTTACTCCTTTCTCTCCAGACCACCACTTTGTTGTGGCAGCTAATGTGTCGGCATACAGCATGGGGGCAGTCCTTGCACATCGGAATACTGATAGCTCAGAACAGCCCATCGCCTACGCATCTAAGATGTTAACCCCAGCACAACAGAACTACTCCCAGATTGAAAAGGAAGCCCTGGCGATAGTGTTCACCGTCCAAAAATTTCACATCTATCTCTTTGGAGCCAAGTTCGCCCTCCTGATGGACCATAAGCCCTTAGTTAAGCTTTATGGACCCCACTCTCACCTTCCAGAGTGGACGGCTCAGCGTCTGCAGTGGTGGGCATTATTTTTGTGGAATTACACTTATACCATCCAGTATAACCCCACCGCCCACCATGTTAATGCAGACACTTTGTCACATCTCCCAGAAGGCCCCGACCCTGCGTTTGACCAACAGGAGATCCTCTGCTTTCACATTGATTCTGCCTGCCAGGATGCACTGGATGGTCTGCCTCTTGTGGCTGCTCACATTGCCATGGCTACACACCGAGACCCTATCTTGTGGCAGGTTCTCCACTGCATGGTCCATAGTTGGCCCTCCTATATTACTCATTGGATGTGAACAGACTTCAGCCCCTGGTGCCACCTGTCCCACGGGCTCTCCATGATCGACGATGTCCTTCTGTTGGCCACAGAATCGGATGCCCATCGGGTAGTCATCCATCCAGCTTTTCGACGCCACGTGCTCAGTTTGTTACACCGCGGGCACTGGGGTATGTCCCGCCTGAAAGTTTTGGCTCGCCAGCGTGTGTATTGGCCCGACATCGATGGCGATATTGACCACCTGGTCCACGGGTGCACTGTGTATGCACATCACCAGGCAAGCCCCCCCCACCCCCCACCCCCCACCCCCTCCCCTCTCAGTCATTCACACCCTGGCCTGTGCCTTGCTGGTCCTGGAATAGCATTGATCTCGATTTTGTGGGCCCATTTTTGGGGTCCATGTGGTTACTTATCGTTGATGCCCACTCCAAATACCCATACATCATCTGCATGGCGTCCACCACCACAGAGGCCACACTCATGGCCCTGGCCCAGGTTCTCGCCATTGAGGGCCTGCCTCACACAATGGTCTCCGATAATGTCCCCAAATTCACGGCATCTCCTTCCATGACTTCTGTCAGGCCAACGGTATCAAAGATATTTGTAGCCCGCCCTTCCACCCTTCCTCCAACAGCGCAGCAGAGAGGCTTGTCCACACATTTAAACAATAGTTGGCAAAGGTGATCAAAACATCTGCAACCACGTCGGCCCTCACCCTGTTCTTGAGCACATATCGCACCATGCCAACTGACGAACATAGTCCGGCAGAGCTCCTCCATGGGTGACAGCTGCTGACCCTGCTCCATTTTCTGTTGCCGTCACTCTCCCACCCCCACTCCCGGCCCTCTCAGCATTACGCCTCTGGCGCAGCCATGTGGGCCCACGTGTACGGGAGAAAGGCGGGTTGGACACCCGCCACTGTCATCGTAGCCCATGGGCAGCGTGTGACATCAGTGCAGACATCAAAAACATTCAATTGCTGCCATTATAACCAGCTCTGCTCGTGTACCCCTGCGGGTCTCCCACCGCCACCTCCTCCTATACTACCTTCTTTGGGTACAGATGTGGTCCTTGAGTCACTGCCACTGCCACCAGTTGCTGCCTCCTTGTGAGTCTGCCACCGGTCCTCCCTGGCCCCAGGTGGATCGGACACTCCCTCCAATGCCCTGGCCTCTGCGTCAGCCATCATGGACACCTCGGACGTCTCTTCCTCCCCGACACTGGCAGTTGATCACCCTGGGTCTTCTCCCTTCTGCCAGCCATCATGGCACTGTCTGGGGTGTTTTCAATCCTACGCACAAGTTTCAGAGGGGGGGGGGGGGGGGAGGAATCTGGTATCTAGCACCACAGGTTTCGAATCTGTACCAGACAGATCAGAACTCTATGACCACTAGAGGTCGCTGCAGCAGTCACACTGTAAGGCATGGCTGCATGTGCTCCATGCCCCGGATCTAATGTGAGGGCGCCACTGTGGACCACGTGGTCCCAGTGGCCAATAGCAACATACCCTGTCGTGTATTTAGACACATGCATCTCACTTAGTGAGGCAGTCTGGTACTCGTGTTGATTCAGTTGACATTTTGCTTACAGGCATCACGTTTACTTTGTGTATGCTTACTTCCCATTTACAAGTGGGTGTTGTTTTGATTTCGTGAGGTTGTCTCTCTTTGCATAAAAGTATCTTCTGTTGAAGGCAATGAAGTTTGTCCATCAGTTTTCATAATATGAATCCATTAAGTGCACAAGAAAGCTTAGACTTCTGTATGGAATATTTCTCAGCAGCCCTGCAAATGCTCACATGGCATTTTTTTACACCTTCAAGGGCCTTGTTCAAATTTTATATGCTGCTATTCACATATTAGCATGTGCCAGCTCTTTTAACATAGATGTGTAGTGTTTGCTGCATCACCCAAATTACAGATCTTGAGTAGTAATAAGGTTATGTCTACACAACAACTGTCTTAAGCCATCTCAGGTAAATTCCTGTTCAATATAAATAATTTCCATATTTTATACTTTCATAAAAATGCCATTATTGTAATTACTGTGTATTTGTCTGATAACCTTAAAGCCACTTACCAGAAAGTTTTAATCCATGGAAATTATTTTTCACCTATTAAAATGCAGAAAGTTTTGGAATTACTGCCAAAGATGATATTAAATGATTAAAACACATGCAGCCATCTCTTTCCCATTTAGCTTATTTACACAACCAGTTTTGATGTTCCATCACAACACCATCTTCAGGACCCCTGACCAACAAAATTGGCAGGAATCCAATCTCCTGTGCTGTCATAACAGGAGCCAATATTAAATAACCAATGTCTGTAGATTTCTGGTTTATACAAAACTATACCATCAATTGATGAGTGAAGGGATAGTGTTGCATGAACCAGAGATCTAAGGACACCTGTTATTTAATATTGGCTCCTGTTATGACTGCACACAAGATCAGATTGCTCCCAACTTATGTTAGTCAAGAGGCCTTAACCCTGCAGTAGTCATGTGAATTTTTGTTATGTAATTCGTTGAGTGTGTGACAGCTGTCACCGATGGTTGTTTACAATGTTATTTGAACAACAGTGAAACAAAATATGATAAATACTTGCATAATGATTGTGCTGTATTTATTAAAATATCCACACATTACCTATTTTAATTAAAATGAACAAAACTGAACTTATACTGCAGTAAAATGAAAAAAGTGTAGTTTGCGAACTATACACCTGTATACCTGTATATGAGTCTCACTAATACAATTAAACCAATATTTCCAAAATTGCCTTCTGACACATGTATTACTTCAGTCTGCACTGTCCAAACAACTGGTACAAATTATCGAGGCAGGTCCGCTTGTAGCACTTAACACACCACTTCCTGGTTGATTTATCCCATGACCTACCATACTCATAACATCTTACTCCTTTTCCCTATCTTTCCTCTTGTGAGCTGTTTGCAGTCTCTTTCATTCAAAGAAATGAAATTCCATGTCTCCTAATCTCCTTAGGAACATGTGGTGCTTGACATCTCCTTTCTATTTGGTGCTTCATAAGTTTCCTCACAACAGTGGTTAGGAAAGTAGTTCTCTCCATTGCTTCATCTTAATTTTTATCCAACTTATAAATGAAAAATTATTTATTGCAGCTAAATTTAGTAGATTTTAGAATACTACCATATGCCAGTGACTTGTATTTCATGCCACATCATTTTCTGAGACAGCTGGTAAAACCAAATCCATGCCAGCTTTTGTCATGTTGTAAAATGTTATCATCTCAGATATTTGACCATCCCCTGTATCACTGTAGATAACACAGGCATGGTGCATTGTACAAATAACAAGGACAGCTTTATTCTTCATGGATTAGTATGACAAGTGTCTTGTCCTTTTGAAAGCTCAAAATTGAAGATTTTTCTGTTTATCAGGAAGAAACTCCAAGGTTACTTATGTTTATTTTGGCCATGTAAGACCATTATCTTTGAGACTTTCAGTAAGAGAATGCATCAAAAATCAGTTATTGGTGGTCACATTTCTGTTATCAGCTGCAGTTGGCTCCACCATTCCTATTACTACATTATGTGGGCTACTGCTTTGTTTATAAGGTGCATCAGGCTGTGAATCAACATAGGTTCCCTCTGTTACTGTATATATTTAGCATCAACTAAAGCAAATGTATGCAGCCTGTACTTAGCCTGTTTGCTAGGTATGAATTGCCAAAAAGAACAATTACCCCAAAATGCTAACAGGAAACCAAAACAAGCCATCTTCAGAATTTATTTCTCGACCTCCTTTCTATGGTCTATGCAGATGTGTAATTGTACTGTATGCTTGAGTATGTGTGTTGTTTGGGGGCTTCTGTTTCAGCCATTTTGGGGTCTTATGTTTACACAAGTAATATGTTTCATTTGCATCACCAGTTAAAACTCCTCTTCTTTATCCTTTGAAATCTCTTGCTCAGTAGTTGGATGGTGGTCTCTGAGGAGTAAATTGTGTTGTTCATCTTCAGAATCATCCTAGAAGATGAGATCCTCCTCTGCATCACTGAGTTCATCAAACAAATACAACACTGTTACTGGATTTGATGTTTCCTCGACATTCCCCTTTTATTTGGTACAGACATTTGAATATTACTAGTAACCATGACTGTAAAGATTCAAATAAAATGTAAAAAAAATGAATAGAAATATAAATGCAATGTGAAGCATACTACTGCAATATTTAGTACAAGCCCAATAGTGTAGGCATTAAACACTGAAAAATAAATAAGTTACTTACTGAAATAGAAACAGAAATGGTAACATCAATAGTCAGATGGGTGGCAGTTGTCAACCAGAGCACACAATGTGGATAAATTTAGCTTTATACCCCTAAGAAGAGCCATGTTCAAACAACAATAGTGGAGTACTGATCTTTAAGTATACAGAGTACTTATAAATGGTAGAAAAATCAAAAAATTTTAATGACTTTATTAAATTCTATAATCTTCTCTGATTACATTGATGTATACATTATAGGGTTTCAAATGAAAAATGAGCTATATATTTCAAATTTTAAAGTTACGGTCGTGAATAGCAATGGGGACTCTAAAGCTTTCAATAAAATTAATGAGTTCAATGTTTATGGTGATACCTTGGTAACAAAACTGGAGTGTTGTGGACATGCAAAAGAGGATAGGTGTTTGACTGAAGAAGCTATGAAGAGAAATGAAAGGAAAGCTGCTATCTAATAAAAAATCTCTATCTGGCCGAGGCAGATTGACAGAAACTGAAATAGATCTTCTTCAGATTTATTATGGACAGGCTATTAGATGAACTGCACCTCTGAATGATGGCACAGCAATGAGAAAAGCTGTATGGGCCACCTAATTTCATAAGTTGTCGACAGATAACCACCCTGTTCATGGACTTTGCCCTAAAGGAGCAGATTCTTGGTGTGGTTACCAAAACGCAAAAGTAAGTGGTTAAATATACCATCATAAGCATTCTCTTCCTGAGCCTGTCATGAATTAAATAAAACCAATATTTAGAGACCTGAGTGACCATTTTTTGCATAGTAAATGAAAGTTTCAATCATTGCATATGTAAAAGATTACCCAAGAATGTTTTTGTAGGACTATATATGTTAAAAGTTGGTATACTAGATGCAGCGATATGTTTCAATGATGGAGTGATAGGAAGATTGGAAGTCCTGAGAAATTTAGGCATAAAATGTGGCTCTAATATGAAAGATCAATTGCTTGCGTGCGACAGGCAACAGGTGCATGAAGGTGAAAGAGTCACTCTTCAAGTTACCAAAGAAGCAAAAAGTGCTAAAAGGAAAGCCAAGAGGAAGCTTGAAGATGAAGAAATGCTGCAGATGAACACTATGCTTGAGGAATGTTCTGAGGCACAGTTTAATTAGACTCATATCTTCATTCGCAATTTCCCACAAGTTATGTTTTCCAGAATTCAGGTACAAATATTTCCTAAAGTTTATAAAGCATTGCTCTTATTTTTTTCTGTATCTTGCAATAGTCCATACTTATGTAGTAGACCTAAGCTTTATTGCAGAATCAACTAAATTATAGGAAAAATAACATTTTTATCAGGAAAAAAATTATAAAAATTGAAATGTCAGATGTGATATTTTTTATCCTTGTAATATGCATAATAGGTGGAATTAAAAAGGTCTAGTACCTCAGCCATCATGTCATGCATATCTGGTAAAAATTTGGTCTTCTTCAAATGTTTAACATTGGATTAAATGGTACCTCAATTTGAGTAAGCATTTCGGAAACAAATTGTATCAATTTCTTTGTAATTTTTTTAACAACCCTAAGCAGGTTCAAAAATATTCAAAATAATTCTAATTTGTTTAGAACATGTGCTGCATTACCTGATATCAACAAAAAAATCTGTAAAACATACACATTATAAACAGTGCCTGAAAGAAATAGGCATTGATTTTTACATAATATTGAGCCAGAAAAGTACCCTGTATCCTTAAAGTGAAACTCAAAACTATAGAAATTCACATCTGTGGACAACCCATACAGCTGATAATGTAAGAAAAAAGGAAATTTCAGGGTGACATATGTCATCCACATGACTATTCCAGGGTTAATATGGTGTAATGGAACTCTGAAACTGGTTGCATAAAAAAATTGAATGCAAAAGAGATGGCTGCAGGTGTTTTAGTTTTCATTTCATAATGGATAGCTAGAGTTCTTGCAACAATCTATTACAAGGATGGACATAGAAAAAAGATAATATTCTCCTTCCTGTTAACAAATCACATGAGGTTACCAAAATTATTCTTATAAAAATAAAGTAACCTCAGTGTGGAAGTTGATGTTACATGCAAACCAATCAAAGAATAAAAATATTTGTTATATGAACTAAATAGTGATAAAATATAGTATTATGAATATATGTTGTTCTGTCTCAAATCACTCCTGTGTCTCAAGACACCCCATTTTACAGTAATTAAAGTTATGAGAACATCATATAATGGAAGAACTTAATGATGTACTATACAGCAAAAGAGGTATTGTTACCACTCATTAGAAATCAGGCATTCCCATCTCTTCAAGACAGTGTTTGGAATCAGCTAAAAGTAGTTTACTTGCAAGATAATCATCATCAGAAGTTCAAATTCTCCAAATGTCAAGCACCTATTTTGCTTTAATGACTGTAAGATTCCAAATTATGATAATATAAGTTTAGAGCTATATTTTTTTCTGAATCAGACATCATATCCCGTTAATTAATCCAGTTAGTAATTATGATCCGGAATAATTTAGAATAATAAATTATTTATTTCAAGATGGATGTTATACTTGTTAATGGGGGATTTCAGAAACAGTGTAATAGTTATGTTTGTTGTACTTTTGTGAATTACTAAGCTGAACATTTTCCATAAACCAAACGATAGTGAAGTCTTAGAATGCATGCTAAATGGTACAATCTAGCCTAGCTGAATTTCAAAGCATTATGTAATTTCAGAATTCACATCATGTTCTTACATCTCTCAGCCAATGGCCTTGTCACAGACGTAACACTGGTTTCTGTCATATCATCAAAGTTATGAGCTGTTGGGCTTGGCTAGCACTTAGGTGGGTGACCATCCACATCTGTCAAGCGCTATAGGCAAGCAAGGTACACTCAGCCCTTGTGAGACCAAGCGAGGAGCTACTTGACTGGGCAGTAGTGGCTCTGGTCATGAAAACTGACAATGGCTGGGAGAGCAGTATGCTTACGACATACTACTCCATATCTACATCCAGTGATGCCTATCAGCTGAGGATCATGTGGTGGCCAGTCAGTACCATTGGAACTTCAAAGGCCTGGTCAGACAGAGTTTAGTTTTTTACCTTAAGTCTGTCTTTATGTAGTCAACTCCCTCTGAAAATTGCGTGTTCACAGTTGGCCAGTGTACAGTTAACATCTCTGCGTCAGATCGCAGGAAAGTTCACATCTGAGAAGCACACTGCTAACATCTCTATTTCAGATCAAGTTAGAATGACACATGAATAACATATATGTGTCACTTCTTGTTAAAGCCTGCATATTGTTTGCCTAGGGCTGACCATTCTGCGACGGTTATGGTGAAATTTTGTGCCTTCATATACCATGCTCAACAACAGTGTCTGTAAAAAATATGAAACTGTGAAATATCTTTGAATTTTGAAATCACTGGTAAACTAGTAAACATTAACGTCAAAAGTACTAAAGATATGCAAACTGTTTGATGTTTTGTGTTAAGTATGCAGGTAACAATACTGTAAATCCTGTCATGTGCACTGATACAATCATAATTCTGTCACCATATATTCTGCCACTGTGAACTGTGTTCAAATCTTTGAAGCTGTGTATTAGTTAGGTGATTTTCCTTCTTTATGGAATTACAAAACAGGAGATGTTCTTTCTTTTATCTGCATATACTGTGAACTATGAAACTTTAACTGGCCACCAACTACAATGTAGTGCCAAAATATTGGGTTGTCTTGTTTGCATTATTTAAATCTCTTCTTCCTGAGATCAGTTCTCAGTATGGTCTCTCAGTTCAGCGAGAAATGAGACTTCAACACTGTTCAAAACCAATTGCAACAAAGAACCAGGTAAATAGAATTTTGCAACCTAATCAGATGAAAGCTCATCTTCAGTTATGGAACAGTCTAAAACAGTTTTACCTTTCTGACAAAATATAGGATTGAAGGCAACAGTATGAGTTTCCCTAAATTGATAATCTGATTCATTTGGCAAAACAGAATAGATTCCATAAGTGAAAGCCTTTTTACACACAATGTTATGTTAATTTTTAGATTCATCCTTGCGTAAAACAATAGAATCTATCTTAGAAACTAGTACAGCATTGATAAAAAAAACTAATGATCTGACAAAAATATAGTAAGGAAAGTTCTGCGAGAATGTTAATAACCTAGGAGTGGAGACCACTCATGGAACAGTACAGGCACTGAGTCATTGGAGAACAGCATATACAATGTGTGTGTGTGTGTGTGTGTGTGTGTGTGTGTGTGTGTGTGTGTGTGTGTGTGTGTGTAACAAAGCTGTATTAATATGACAGCAGAAGATTCTGATAATAAAACTGCATAAAAAACTACCGTTAAAAATACAATAACTACAGAAAAATTCATATGGAGGTCAGGAAAACATTCCAGTGTACCTTACTGTATAAAAACAGAGTTCTGGTTGCATAAAGTTTTTGTTTGGTTAGTAATTACTGCAAAAGTTAGATACATTTGTAAAAAGTGACATAAACAAACAACTCTAACCTTCAAAAAATCTATTGAGAAGACGGGCAATGACTTTCTTGTTGTGTCACACCACCACTGTTCAAGATGTGACAGATTACGCCTTATCTGCCATCCTTTAGTGAAATGGCACAAATCCTCTCGAAGCAGTAGGTTATTCAGTGAAATGGCACAGATGAAGTAAAAAATCTGTAAAAGGAAAATACACAAGTTCATATAATATGGTAACATTTTTAGAGACAGTTTCTTTTGTTTTTATTTTGCAGTTCACTTGAGACCGCAATCTGTATTATGCACAATACTTTAAAAACCAAGTGTAAATATCAGATTCATTCTAGCCAAGGGCTGTATAGTTAACTGCTAAAAAAAATTTGGCACCTCACCTGCCTAAATATCTGGAGAATAATCTCTGAGTCAACACTATGGCACTGCATAATTTTATGAATAGAATTTAATTCGTGCAAGAGTGTCTCCAATGGCTGTATACTTGACAAGCTCCATTTGGGTTCATGTTCAAGAATAGCTGGCACCACCAATGGACGTATCTTTTCTTGTATGTGCCCAGTAAGACTCTGTAATAACATTTGAATCTCAAATACTATTTTAGAGGGGGTTAAATATATCACATAGATGAATTCATAAAGCAACTACTACTTTCTTACATGATACAAGACCAAAACATTAATGTGTTGAAGCAAACCGAAAATAAGACACACTTAAAATTTGTCTTTCTCCAATCTTTCAAGGCAGATATTCAGTTTACTCTGCGGCCAAATGAACAGTTTCTCAGTTATAGTGTCGTTTGTGCAATTATTTAAAAATAAAGAAACAAAGAAGGAAAGAAATGAAGAAGCAATGTACAGAGATATAAATTACTTATAAAAATGAGTCTGTGACGTTTCTTAGCATTTACATGTGAAAAAAGAGAAAATACATGCACTATAAAGTATGTCTTCACTGTACTTTTGAGCACTTAAAAATAGCAAGTGATTTGCAAAACCCATTGAAATACTCACTAGATGTGATTCAATTTCAGCCAGATAATATTTTATATATGTCACAACTACTGTAGAATTTCACAGTGAATTTTAGGTAGGCAGCACATGGTTCTTGGTGGAGCCACATTTCCATGATAAAAATGCATAAAATTATTTTGTATCTCCACAATTTTTAATGATTATTAAATGCCACAATAACCAGGCAAAAATCGATGCTTCACTTCTAACAGTACTGTTGAATGCTTGTATCCATCACCCTACTAGAAATCTACACGAAGTGGTTATGTTCCAATCCAAAAGCTATATCCACCAAGGAGATAGAATTTCATTTAGGACTAAGTCTTGATAGTCTTACAGGAAGTAAATGCAGGTTTCTCTAAATACAGGGTGATTATAATTAAACTTTCAAAATCCTGCTGAGCATCTCGCCCTAAATCTCTTCTTCCCCACCCTTACCATCACCTGTGCCACCATTTATGTCCACCCTCGAACCCCCATCCTGTATGATTTCCTGGCCCACACTGACTGCACCTCCTCCACCTACGTGATTGCCGCCGACCTCAATATCCACAGCCGTGCTCCTGCCGACCTCCAGGGGTGGCATCGGTTTATCACCACCCTCCAGAGAGACCTGGGTCCCCTCCCCCAGCACACCCGACCTGAATCCAACACCACTCCCAATGTGATCCCTGCCTCTCCCAACCTCCTTGGGTACATCACTGCTGATGTCCTTGACTTCATTGGCAGTGACCATGCTCCCGTTCTCCTCACTATTCCTAATGGTTGCCATTCCTGTCCCTCTCATCGCCCTGACATCCCTCCTAAACTTGTCCGTGATTACTCCCGTGCCAACTGGGATGCCTACTGGGACTCCATTCACACCCAGGTCAAAGGCCATGACCTTACCCTTTAATCTCCTGATGACACCTCCTGCACTGCTGCCTTCCAGCACCAGACCTTGTCCTACGCTGTTGCCACCCATATTCCTACCAAAGCCATCCACCCACCCTCACTGCCCAGCCCTGCCCCCACAGGTCGTCCTTCTCCTTCATGAATCCCGCCACCTACACTGCTCTTTTCTCTGCACTCATGACCGGGACACACTCACTTGCCACCAGCAATTACACCAACACATCCACAACCTGCTTACTGTGAAGAAATGCCTTGCGTGGCGACAGACATGTACACAACTCAACACCGCGCTCCCGATAAACTCTTCCAAGTGTTGGTCTGCTTTCCATCGCTTTACTGGGAACCGCCCAACCCCCCAGTACCCTCTCCTCCTTCATGACCATCCCTGTCCTGACAACCTCAGTAAGGCAAACCACTTTGCGTCTCACCTATCCAATGTTTTTTCCATCGCAGATGATCCCCAATTTGATTATTCCCTGTTCCGCGACGTCATCGACTCTACAAATACCTCTGTTAGTCCCCTTGCTCCTAGCTTCTAGTGCTTGGGCCACATACCACCACCTGAACTTAACACTCCCATCACTACACAGGACATCAGCCTCACACTCCGCACTAAACACAACACTGCTCCCGGCCATGACCGTGTTACCTACTGCCACCTCAAACACTGCCCTCCTTCCTTCCTTGCAGTCCTTGCCACCCTCTACAAACATAATCCTTGCCACCAGCTTCTACCCTGACCTGTGGAAAACCTCCCATATCCTGACATTCTCCAAACCCAACAAACCGCCATCTGATGCCTCTTCCTATTGCCCTATATGTCTCACCTCAGTGTTCGGCAAGCTCTTGGAATCCATCCTTACCCAGAGCATCTATCACCACCTCCACCGAAACCACCTCCTTCCCAACACCCAATGTGGCTTTCGACCTTCCTTCTCTGCTGATGACCAACTCCTACGCCTCACTTGTCTCCTCTCCCTCCAGCCTAACTCCCGTCACTCTTCCATTTGTGTCTCCTTTGACCTCAAAAAGACCTACAACTGTGTCTGGCATCCAGGTCTCCTGTTTAAACTCCAGACTTATGCTCTTCCTGTCAACTACGTCCGTCTGATTGCCTCCTTCCTCTCCTGCTGCCCCCACTACATTACCATCCATAACGCCAATTCCCCCATCTTCTACCCCTCTGCAGGTGTGCCCCAGGGCTCTGTCCTCTCCCCTCTCATCTACCTCCTGTAAACGGCAGATATCCCCCAACCCTCCCCTCCAGTACACCTCCTGCAGTATGCCACCGCATTCCTTGCCCTCACTCCTATCCTCCAATGGTCGCAACGCCTTCTCCAGAATCACCTTGACCTTTTTGCCGCATTATGTAACCAGTGGCTCCTGAAAATCAGTCCTTACAAGACCCAGGCAATTACTGTAGGTCGTACCACTCACTCCTTCCGGTTCCTTGATTTCTCCCTTACCATCTGCGCCTGTCCTGTCCATCTCTCCCCCACCCTCACCTACCTTGGCCTCACCATTGATCATCACCTCACCTGGATACCTCATCTCCACTCTAATCCAAAGCCCACAACCACCCTCAGACTCCTCAAACTCCTCTCAGGCCGGACATGGGGGTTGAACCCCTCTACCATCCTCCACTCCTACAAATCCTCAATTCGTCCCATCCTCTGTTATGCCAGTCCCGCCTGGATATCTGACCCCCCTTCCCCTCAGATTCTATAAGTCACTCCAGATCCTCGAGCACCACGCACTCTGCCTCGCCTTCCATATACGCCTCCTGTCCCCCACGCGGATCCTCTATGACCTGATTCCTTTCCGCCATCTGCTCCTATTCCTCGAACATATCCGCATACTCTACACCTCCCGGTGCCTTGATCCCCCTCATCCCCTGGTTGCTCCTCTCCTCTCCAACCCCCGCCCTCTGCCGCTCCTTCACTGTTGTGTCCCCCCTACCCTCCATCTCTACACCCTACATCTCCTTTCCCAAGGTGGCTTCCGTCAACTCCCCCTCCTGGATAATTCCCTCTCTCCTTCCATTTATCCCTCCTATCAACTCTGATCCTCACCTCCCTCTCCTTTCCTTTGTCCTTTCCCTGGGCTCCTTCTTCCCCCCCTTCCATCCTGTTTTTTTCCCCGCCTACCCTCTCTGCCTCCATTCTCCCCCCTGAGTCCTTTCTGCTCTCGCCTCCGCTACCTTTCCCATTCCATCTCGCTTCCACCCAGCCCCTCCCCCCCCTCCTTTTCTATGTCCCCTCCCTCTATGGGCTCCCCGTTTTTTCTTTTCCTCTCCTGCCCCCTTTTCCCCTCATAGGTAAGGGTCCTTCCCCCCCCCCTCCATCTGCTGCCGTGTGACATGTATAGTGCTGTTGGAAGTGAGTGTTCAGTGTTGTGCATCCCCTTTCAGTGTTGCGATCGGCCGCCATCCTGTCGCTATTTGTGTTTTTTTTATCTCGTACAGACAGAAACCAGACTGTTGCTGTGTTTTTTAGTTGTGCCTCTCTACTTGTGTGTCTTCATCCTCATTGTCACAGCAGTGTTTTTATATTTTAAATTCCGCAACTTACCCCCATTTTACAGTTTTTTTTTACAATGTCACCGTTTTATCACCTGATTTTCTTGTTTGTTTCTGTTCTTATTATGTTTTTTAACTTTTCTGGAGGCTGTAGATCAGCATTTTATGATGCTGCCAGCCCACACCTCCCTCTGGCGAGGGGGATTTGAAATCCAATAAAGAAGAAAGGCATTGGTCCAGTGACTGCTGTGTGTCTGGAGAAAATGATTCAGAAATTTGAAAAACAGGTTCTTTCGGTGTGCAACCTGGTAGAGGGAGGAAATGAATTGATTTGACATCAGTGGAAGCAGTGGCCACAGCAATTCAGAAGGAGATGAGTGGTGGTGGGCAAATGTGTAGTGCACGAAGAATTGCCTGAACACTGGACATACCAGTGAGCATGGTGCATAAAATCCTATGAAACATCCTTCTTTGCTATCCGTTCAAAATTACCCATGTGCATGAGTTGCTTCCTGTTGACCTGCCAGCAAGACAGACCTTTGCTTTAGAACTTCTTGCTAGGATGGAAATGGACATTATTGGCCGTGTAAAGTTTTGTGGACAAAGCCCACTTCCATCTGACAGCATATGTTAATACACAGAACTGTTGAATATGGACAACAGAAAATACACACGCAAATCAACCAGTACCACTTCATCCTGAAAAGGTCACTATGTGGTGTGGGTTTACAGCATCATTTATCATAGGAACATATTTTTTTGAAGAGACAGGTGCTTCCGGTCCTGTTACCTGCACCGTCACTGGTAAGCGCTATGAGTGTCTTTTGTGCAACCGTGTCATTCCAGCTCTCCAACCGTGTGAATGTGTGGATGGGATCATTTTTATGCAAGATGGTACACCTCCTTACATTGCAAATCCAGTTAAGAACTGCTGAAGCGCCATTTTGGAAATGTTAGAATTATCAGCCACCATTTCCCTACAGCCTGGCCATCCCAATCACCTGATCTTAATCTGTGTGAGTTCTGGCTGTGGGGCTATCTGAAAGACATGTTCAGCGTTCCCATTGCAAACTTAGCAGCATTGAAGGCACGCATTGTGCAACTCGTTCTGGACGTGACCCCGGAAACACTTTGATCAGTTGTGGAACACACTGTTTCTCGATTTCAACTTGTAGTGGAAAATGGTGGACAGCACATTGAACAGCTTTTGCGCCAGTCACATGGAAATTAATAATCTGATTTGATTTTGACTGATGCTTTTTATTCAGTTTTTGGCATTAGGACAATTAAAAATTGATGTGATTTATGCTTTTTATGTGGTTTTTGGCCTCAGGACAATTAAAATCTGATTTTTCCCACCTGATGTGATATGACCTTGCTGTGGTGGATGGGCTTACATAATTAACAGTATCAAACAAGTACACCCGTGCACACTGAGTAGTACAGTTTATTTAATGTCAAACATACCCCTGAGTCATTTTTGAATGATTCATTTGTCTTTTGTAGTTGACCACTATTAAATTATGATGACTACAGTGCCATCTATTGCTACAGTTTGTAACTATTTATTTCTTGATCTGCCATACGTTTTTCCCCTTCTCTGATAATATTCTGTTGCAATTTGATGTCAATCTGACCAGTGTTGTTATTTCTACAGAGGTTTGAAAGTTTAATTTTAATTATAATCACCCCATACATAATTAAAGCATGTTGTAAATGTGGCTTCATTAAATAATAGGCTAGATGGAAACTGTTAGATCTCACACTCAGGTCAGCTGGTGAGTGATCATTGCATCACTACCCACAGTGGGACATTAGGATGTGAAATTAATTTTTTTAATTTTTATTAATCAATTCCAATGAATGTTCAGTAAGTTCCTGTTTCTTGTTCTACATGAATCAACATTTCATCTACATGTGGACACCGTATTTGGTATGCAGAAGTACTTGGTATTGTATAGACTTGGGACTGTAAATGTTTTGTGCACATGTGGTAGAGGGCATACAGACTACCATAAGTACTTCTTATTTTTGCAGTACATATGTAAAATGAAAACAAATAACTGCTTGATTAGTAAATGTTAGGCAGCAGTTGTTTATAGTAAACTGTAGTGTCAACTCTCATATTTGGCAAGCCTTAACAAAGTTTCTTCAATCCCCAATTGCTCAAGCTTGGAAAAAAACTAACATTCATGATGTCATTGAAGTATTTCAATGTATTTTGAAGATATTGAAGTGCTGATCTAGCAATGCTTTCTTTGTTATCTTTACTTGCAGCTGAAGCATCTTTCATTGGTCAAATCATAAATAAAACCTGATATTGAGGCTTTATTTGGAGCAGTGTGCATTGTTAGATTTTTTGGTCATGAGGAAGTTATTACTTAATTTCTTGTGCCTTTCTGAAATATTGCCTTTCTATACTTTAGTCTTTCTCACTGTGCTAGCAGTGCACATCTGGGGTAATTTTTTCTCCTGTGAATTTTCTGCATATATTGCAACCTTTATAATCAAAGTAAATATTCTTATTGGGTTTTACAAACTGAATGAAGCAGCAACATATCAGTCTGACAGCATTTCTGAAATTTCGTGTATAGTAGTCCCAACTTCTGCAAATCCATGATATGTATGGATGGAAAAATGAAATGGGTCAAGCATAGAGTCCCTCTAGCAGAAACTGCTGATGAGAATATTGTGACATTGCTTCAGGTGTAAAAGATAGGTAAAAAATTCAACAATGGCTCTGTATTATGGGAAAGTATCTTTATAAAACACTGTAAGTGATGACATTGTGAAAAATACAAACTAATTTTTGAAAGCCTTGTCGCCAGTTTCGTAAAAGCCTCATCCCTACTGCTGTGGAGGCCAAGTTTATGAGTTTGTGAAGCAGCTTCTGGTGCAATACACCACTAAGAATATCTCGCTGCCACTATTGCAGAGCTATGCCCCAGGATCAGGTAACAGGATAAGAGCACAAAGGTTCTACAACACTCCAATAAATTAGTAACAAAGTCACACAAATGAGTTTAAAAGTTTACTTATCTTTGTGTCTAGTTTAATATTGAAGTCTGCAATACTGCATGTAATATAACACAAAAAGGACCTCAATGGCTAAGTGCAAATAATCATAGGTAAACTTCACAATACATAGCAAATGCAACTACAGCAACTGTCTGTTCACTTCTAAGAGTTCGCTAAATGACATTCCTTGTCTAAGTCAGCCCTGGAGGATAAACTATAGGCAAGCGGGCAAGAGCTGTTCTTCTATCTTCCAAGTAGGCCTCTGGTCATTGGCAGATTATGCTCGGCTAGCAATTGGCCAAGGTGAAGTTGATATCTTCATCCTCAGTGCTATCTGTGGTGCTGGTGGAGCTTACACAAGTGGCGAGTCTCTAAGGCACTGGAAGCAGTTTGCATCTTTGCACCTATGGTGCTTTTGCCCTGACTGTGTCTTGTTCAGATGACACAGCACCAATAAATAGACAGAATGGCAGCAGGTTATTAAAAGAGTGCTTGAGACTGCCTGAAGGCAAGTGCTGAAGAATCATCTACTTTAATTAATGTTTTATATGACAAGGAATGAAGAAGTTGAAGAGGGGGTGGAGTTTACTTTAGTTGTTCACTTACTGTTATTATTTTTTAGTACTGTTATGAGATAAATTGTGAATGTAATGATAAACTATGTGTAACTACTGAATATTGAAATATTTTGAGGTTAAGCAATACATATCTTTCATTTTATGTTTATACATATTTATAATGTGCTGTTAATAATACATAAGCAATTTACTTGCTAAATGTAGCTTTGTGCAGAACTTACAGCTTAAAAATGTGAAAATTGTCTTCATTAGAAAAACTTTAAAATGGGAATAATCATGTGACAATGATAGCTGTGAGTGACAATGGGTCAGTTTATAGCTGAGTGTAGAGTCCAAGTCCTTCAAGGATGGAGACTGGAACAACTTAATTATATCCTCCAGCACAGCTGACTTCCCACCTCTCCCAAAGGTGTATATCACCATGGGTTGGTGGTCTAAAAATTACCAACTAAGCTACAATTGTATATGAATTATAACATTTAACAGAGTACCCTGCTGCAGTATGGCATACAGGTTCCCCCAATCCCCTTCTCATCTCTCTTCTCCTTCCTTACTCACCCCATACATGAACAGCATCACATGCCATCAAGAGGATAGGCACACAACATGCCATCTGAGCTGTAATAGTAGCAGGTCTGCAGGGCAACAATTTCAATGCATTTGTGACATCAAAGTAAAAGAGACATTGGGTTGAAGTTTTATGAACTTTATTTGCAAAACGTTGTAGTTGGCATAGTTGATATCCCAGGTGGGACAACACTACAGGTTTTCTGCCTCATACTGGGGCATGAATGCATTGATTTTGACTGCGCAAATGCCTGTTTTTTAGGTGCTGTATAGAGGGCAGCATTTGTGCACACTGCAGAGCCTGGTTCACCCTGCATCAGTTTGTTATCAAACAGGAACATTCTTGTGTTTGTTACTGTGTGGAGCAGACAGGAAATAGAGCACTATTCTAGGCAGAAAAAGGCAGACATGTACAGTACATACACAGTGCCAAAATGGAAATGCTCATGCTGCCCAACATTTGTACACTCAGTGTTTTCCAAATCAATGAGTGCCATATCCATGCACATATATTGCCATACACAGATCTGTACAAGTGGCAGGTTCATTTGAAGTGTTTTCCACTGGTACATTCTTGTAACAGCACATGTGCATTTAAGGCCTACTTCGAAACCTGGTGTATTCATTTTGTGTTACAGGTGCAAAGGTCTGACAGATGCAGTCATCAACTCACAGTGCATACACAAGACCTTGAAGAGGAGACATTAACACTACTGGAAAATACACTATCAACAAGGTCATGGCATGTTGCATGGAAAATGGGTAGAAGCCATTTCACAATTTGGCATGTGTGGCATGAAGATGATTTTCATCCCTACTGCCCTGTGCAGGAAAATCAATTGCTGATAGTGCCTGTGCACGCTGTAAATGGTACAGATACAGCTGGTCCTCATGTAACACTCATCAGACAGTCATGTGGTCAACATTTAGTGTTGCAGCCACAGGTCTTGTATTGACACTAGGGTTGTCATCAACTGCAGGAAGAATTGCTGTCTCCCACTGCAGAGTCCTCATCCTTCTAGGCCTTCCTCGGTCATGAGTATTGGGCTTAAATGCCCCATGTTCCCTAAGTCAATGATCAGTGACTTCAAATGTTTCCCTGTCAGAGCACCTTCATTCTGGAAATCTCCCTCGCTACAAACATCGAGTGTGAGTGCCATTGCCACCAGCTGATCCATACATCAAATGGGCATCTGCCATCTCTGCATTTTTGTACACTGCCACTATATGAGCCAAGTCTCTGATTAACTGTACATAGTAACCCATGTGCCTGCAATGGTCATACTGGTCACTGTAACAGTTAATGTTACCTGTAAAGAAGCAATGACATATGTTGCATGGCAACAAGGACACATAAAACAAAACACTGGGAATGCACAACATAAAAAGACATCACCAAGTGTTCCATGATTCTAACATTCTGTCCTTGTTTGTTTACCATGATTAATGAGTTGGAGAAAATGAGTTGTAACAAGGAAACAAACCGTTTCTAGACTCATGTTCATACAACATAACTTCTTCTTCTACATGAGAGGAATGTGTCCTGCAATTTGTGCCATACATCTTTGTTACACCCTCTATATATAATTTCACCAAACAAGTAATGATAACAGTTCTTTTGGTGTAATACAATATATTCAGTGTCACAAAAGTATAATAAATTATTGTAAAGTTAAGGTTGATTTGTTACTGCTTAACTGATAAATCACAATGTTAGTAAGTACAAGTATGACCTGCTTCATCAGAATGCAGCTATAAGCCAAAACCAGTAATGTGTATACTGCCTAGTATGATTAGAACTCTCACTATTTAAAACCTTTTTTAAAAAGTTTAGAAGTATGCTGTTTGGATTATATTTAGTCGCAAACATGATTATGGGAGTACGAAGATATTATTTGTGATTAACAGTATTTTACTCATAGGCCATTTTCAGAGTGTAGTGCCTTTTTTCTATTAATTCCATCTGTACATCCTCTCAAACCACATAATGATGGCTGCTTTATATGCCTCCTGGCAAAATATTCCAGCCTATGCATTTCTTCACTTTCAGAGAAAAAAATTTATATATATATTAGTCCCAATATGGGCTTTAAGCCAACTATGCAGATTTTTTAACCTTAGAACACCTTATACAATACTTACAGTTTAGCTGCTGTGAAAGCAGGTGCACTATCATGATGAAACATGATCCCATATGTAAGTAAAGTTACCAATTTCACTACATCAATATTTATATTTCATTCTTCAAGATCTCAACATGTAGGGGAATATTTTTGAATAGAACAAGCATCATGATTCATCATCAGAGCACATCTGGTTTGCTAAACAATAACTGTTGCACAATATAGTCGTCAAATTGTCACTGGAAAGCAATACTTACAAACTCGATCAGAGCTTTGTTCATGGTCTAGTACAATAGTTTTAGATGGTCATTGACATCTATCTTTGATGGGCTCGTTTTCACATTTTAGACTGAAATTCTCCTTTGCACATTCCTTTGCTGTATTTCTTCTTACAAAATGTCTTGAGACTAAACATTTTAATTAACAATTTTTTACAAGAACACATACCATTTGAAAGACTGAAGTCATGTTTACACTTAAAAACAAGTGTCTAACTTTACATATCCCCTTAAATGGAAGTAAAAGTCTGACTACTCATTGGAACTCTTTATATAGTTTTTCTATGTGCAGCAGAAACTTCTCAAAGCCTGAACTTTTTTTATTACCATACTTTTCAGTTAAGCCCTCATTTATAAACAAATATGACATTATTGGATTCTACAATTATAATATTTCAGTAACAAGTTATTATTATTTAAATTAATTTCAGATTTGAGATGGGATTTTCCTGATTTTGTTGCTTTGTTTACATTATGAATTTTCCATGATTTTCATTTAATGACATGCTTTTCATGAAACCTATTAAATTTCCTTATTCTTGTACCAGAAATTTACACTCTGAGTAAAAAAACTGAGTCTAAACTACCACAAAAACATTCTTGACATTTTGCATATCTGCTTAATACTCATTACAGATGTGGTATATAGTGTAATAGAAAAGTGCAGTACTATACAAATAGCTATTTACAGTTTCTGTTTGTCTTCCTTTATTTCAGACTCATCAATAGGATAATAATTCCTTTTTTGGAAAGTATTATAGGCCTACTTACATACCTGCATAATAACATTCCTGAAACAAATTCTTCTATTAATTCCAAACCAAAAAAAAAATTCTAATAAATTCTTCTATGTGACCAATAGTATCACATAATATGAATACAAACATGTATCAGAAAGGCAATATAAAACCTTGTACTGAATACTTCATTAATTGAATTTGGCCTAACCCCCATGATACATTATACATGAAAACCTTTTGTTTTCTGCTTCTCCAAAATACTTCTGAGTAGCACAGCAAACTGTATTCCCCACCTCCAAGTAGCTTAGTAAAGTACACACTAGCATATCAAACTTCAGTTATTGCCTGACTAACTGTACTTGTACTAGCCACCCAAATGCATGGAATAAAGTGCACATGATTTTTTGCATGTACACTTTGCTTTTTTCATATTAGCTGATGAAGGTCCAGATATTTTACTGTCGGTTTGCCTCTCAGTAAATCACTACAACCACTTTTTGTAACCATTTGAAACATCTAAATTCTATTCTAAGCCACCAGAATTAAAGTTTTCATACAACTGTTTACAGATTACTTAGCCTTCTGTACACTTTAATTATCCAGTGTGATATTCACCAACTGTAAACTTTACTGAAACAACTCCTTGCAGTCCTTACATACAAACACTTAAGCACAGCCTTAGAGGTGGCTACCAATAGAAACTCTTGTGCACACATAATTGTAGGTATCCTCTTCAAATATTCCCCATATATGATACAGGTTCTTTAGAAAGGCCTGTTTCCAAAATGTCCAGACCACTGTGCATATTTAACAAATATCTGTAAGGGCTGAATTTATTGGACCAATGAAAGATTAGGGGCATGGAAATTAAATATGCCTCAAATGGTAAAAACAATCTCTCAAGGCACTGATGTGTCCTCAAACCCACTTTGAACAACATTCCCAATTGAGCTCCATGACTGAGAGGCTGTCACTACCATGTACAGTGACACAGCAAAAGCATGTCCACTCCTTGTTATAGTTACTCACTATTGAAATTTGCAATAGTACATTAGATGAGATATCATTAGTACAAGTCTTTCTCAAAAGTGAAACCTTTCCCAGATTTACAAGCAACCCTCCAAAAATTTTGAGTAAAAATTGTGTTACCCTACACAAATATGTTAGTATGAGGACTATCTTGAAAGTAACCTTCATGTTCATGTAGCATGTAGCATGAGAGACAGTACAAAGATTGTAGCAGTCAATACACTGACTAACAAATCATGTCAGTGTGCTTAAGATTGTGACAGTGAGAAAGCCACATAACTTCTCATTTGCCTACAGTTGCTATTCAAATTGGAAATTGCAACTAAAAATTCTGCCAAATGTGAAAACTAATTTATACTAGAAAATATATCTCAAATTAGTTGAGTAACAGACAGGCACAACATAATGGTTGTTAAAGATTTAAGTTTTCAGCCAAAAGCTTTCTTTGGATATAGAGAACACATACATGTCCACTGTCCCCAACTGCCTCAGATGGAGACTGTGTCCATGTGTGTGCAAGTTGTGCTTGTGTGAATGGGTGTGTGTTCTTTACTTCCAAAGAACGCCTTTTGGGAGAAAGTTTAATATTTAGCAGATTTTTATTTGTGCCTGTCTGCGACTCAGTGCCTCCTTGATGTGGTGAGTTGCAACCTATCCTTTTCATGATACTGTTGTTATTCCTTGCCAGACTTTCTGTTGTTCAATGTAGTTTACATTCATTCCAAAATTTTTGCTGTATAAGAATTGAAAGTGATGAGTGGAGGTGATGTGATTCAGCAGTAGTGTTTCTTTTAAAGTGTAAGGAGGAATGTTTATGATGATGATAGAAGTGGAAGTCCACCTGTAATCTGCAACAAACTGGCACAGAAAATTCATCAAAAGAATTTGTATGAACCTGCTTGATGACAATAGTTCCATTTCAGATAACTTTCTGCAGATTTCTCAGAGGGCTTTATACAAGATTGTGCCCACACAGTTGGGGCACCACAAGTTCTGTGCTTGTTGTATTCCAAAACTACTGCCTGAGAACCACAAAACTTAGCTGATAACTGCTTCTCTGAACTTAATTCTCCCCTAAGATCTGGAAAGTGTGGGGTAAGGTGAGTAAAGGGGTTGTTGATAGAGGGGGGGCGGCATTACCAGGAATTATTGGGGGATTTCACGAATGGGAAGCTACACAAGGCTAACAGTGCAGATGGAAGTGGCATTGGCAGTGACTATCTGAGCACCAAATGTTACTGTGGAGAGTTGATGAGTAAAGTAGTTAGTGACTTTAGTATAATGTGGTAGGCTGGATGTAATTGAGTGAAGGTGTTAATAAGCAAGAATGAAGATTTCCTCAGTAGAAACACAATAACAAAACATAATGGTATGTCACTGAAGGCTGGACTTATGGATCTTAGGAAGCAAGTAGGAACTGGTTTTCCCGGGGGTAGTAAAAGTGGGGTAGGAAACAGATTCCATAGAATATTTTTGAGAAGCATCTTGACTTCTGGGTTGAAGTCACTGCAGCATGCCTTACAGAGGTTAGTTACATGTTCTAGTGATACATTACTGAGACAAATTACTATCTGGGGTAAGTTGATTGTACGACAATTACAGAGTTGCAGTAAATATGAGACATACCTGGCAGATTTCTACAACAGTATCGGAAAGAACTTGTTTGTATTCAGAGAGATAAAAATTCCTTAGACACTGTTCATTCTGTCTGCGAGTATTTACAGTCTGGAATTTTCTGTCTCTACTATACTGTTTCAAATTATTCAGAAGTCTCACAGTATTTGTCAGCCACAAAACCATTGTATCTATATCATCATGTCTTTCCTTCATAACTTTCTTGATGGTGTTGACAGTTGCTGTAAGCAGTGACCATAGTTTCTCATCATCATTTGTATGGTCTGTGTGCCTAATGCACATGAACAGAATGTAGGCAGGCAGTTCTGGCAATAGTGTTACAGCAATACATGGCTTCAACTCTGCAATTATAACAATCAAAGATTAAGAAACAATGCAAGTAACTCAACACAGAAAAAGTATGAATGAACATCATTTTAAAAATGTACAGGTATGTGTACTGACCAAATATCAGATGCCAAACAATTTGTTGAACATCCTTCTTGTGAAATTCAAACATGCCTTGATAAACGCTCTCCTTCCTTTTTGGCACTCTCTTCTTTCTTGTCACTCTTTTCTTTATTGCCATATTTACATTATTCTTTTGATCTTGGCTCTTCACTAGAGCTTTCTGTGTTGCAGTTTCAACAGTTTCTGCTTTGTTATTTAATTTACTCGCCAACACTAAGAAAAAAAGTAATGTTCTTTCTGAAGGAACTGTTACACAGTCATCATCACTGCACCAAACACACACACCCACCCACCCACCCACCCACACACACACACACACACACACACACACACACACACACACACACACACACACACACACACACACATGAGGGAGGAGAGGGAGGGAAAGAGAGAGAGGGGGGAGAGAGGGAGGGGAAGAGAGTGGGTGAGGGAGGGGTGAGGGGGTGAGAGGGGGGGGTGAGAGAGGGGGGGGAGAGGGGTGAGAGGGGGTGAGAGAGGGGGAGAGAGAGGGGAGGAGGAGATATGTGTGTGTGTGTGTGTGTGTGTGTGTGTGTGTGTGTGTGTGTGTGTGTGTGTGTGTGTGTGTGTGTGTGTGTGAGAGAGAGAGAGAGAGAGAGAGAGAGAGAGAGAGAGAGAGAGAGAGAGAGAGAGAGAACTGTTCTCGAAAATTTACTTACAACATGCATCCTTCATTGCCTTTGTTTTTAATTTTAAATGGATCTTAAATTGCTGCACTTCCTCTTTGGCTAAATCTAGTTTTTCTTGGAGATCCTGTAATTTGTACGCACAAGAATTACCAACAATTAAGACAGACAAGCAAATAGTTTAACCTGAAATTTATTCTGCTGTTTGCAATGTTTTTGGTAAAAATCAGTATCTATCTAAATTTTCCCAAAGATACTAGTTCACTTCGTCATTGTTACAGTAGGTAACAAAGCTGCATTTGAATGCATTGACTTAAAAAAATGAAAAATTAAAAAAAACATATTAAAAATAATAAGAAGTGGGATTAATTACACAAATACCAAAGAAATGGTTGCACTACAATTTTTATAGATAGATAGATATTCAGCGATCACAGGCCTTGCAGACCACGTGCAGCTTCCACAAACTGCCTCCATTTCTTCCTGTTTTGTGCCCGGTTCCTCCAGGTGTGTTCAATTCCCAGGGCTGCTAGGTCCTTTGCCAGGTCGTCCATCCAGTGCTGCCTTGGTTGTCCAATGGGGTGTTTGCTTTCCCCGCTAGAGCCATCTTCACCTGTCTTCCATGTGGCATATGGGCTGTATGGCCCACTCATAGTATTCTTTTGCTCTTTATCTTCTGTAGGATAGTTAGTTGTCACATCAGAAGGTAGATTTCCTCATTTTTCCTCCTCCTCCATTCTCCATTATCTAAAACTGGTCCCCATGTCTTCCTCATTTATCTGTTTGCATATAATTACAACCCTGAGAGGTTTATAAAAAAAATTTCAGTGGTGATGATGACATGTGAAAAAGAACTTGGCATTTATCCCTGGGTAATATTGACATTTCACAATTATGATGGACATGTAGGATATCCGTTAAGTTCCATATCCTCTGTGGTGAAGGTATCATGAAAGGCAATTCATGTATTTGCCTCTGGGCTCACAATCTCTGGCTACATAATTTGGGACAATATAGTCATGAGATACACTCATAATAAACCTGTCAATGAAATCTTATACTTATGTCATAACAGATACATCCTTTGTACTCACTAGTCTACATATAATGGCTGAAGTTAAGCAAAACACGAGAAGCTAAGGGCTGCTTGCCAGCATTTTAAAACAGAGAATTCTTACTTGTAGGAGACATCAAACAGGTTAGGAACCCACAAAAGATTGTCACATCATTTTCAATCATACAGCCACATCAAGGAGCGTAAAATCTGTAACTCTGTACATAACAAGAGTAATCTGAGAGAAAGCATCCAACAAGTAAAATGCAGAAGGAATACCATAGTTTAACATTAGTGGCTTCACAAAATCTGTTCTTTATTGCACAATTAATATCATGTCTGTGGATAAGCAACAGATGCAAGATTCACAGGGTTTTTTTATGCTGAAACCAGTATAATGCATACCATATAAAAGAAATGAAGCAGATGGCACAATACTGGGTGAATCAATACTGTCTGCATACAGTAGCAATGAACAGCTAATTCATTAGCAAAAACTTTGTTGCAAAGGGGCAAATAATTGGACAGTATATGATGTAGCAATATTTTAAAATATGCAAATCAAAATGCATATAACTGGTCATAGCAAAAACCGGGTTTTCTCAGATAAGCTGCAGCTTGGCACAGAGTAAATGACAGCTGATTGCATCTTTGATCAATACCCAATATATTTACTTGTCTGCAACATATAGCATTGTAAATGTTATTCTATCAATCAGTACTGTTCATAATCAAGCTATAGTTAACAAAAAGTTTTATAAAATATACACCTTCCAGTATCTTTGTGTGAGAAATGAAATCATTATTGTTAAAAAACTATATATTTTATTTCAGCATTTCATGTCTGTATGAAGAATATTTCTCCTGAAGTCACTTTTGACCTAGTAGAAAATGTACCGGTAATCCAATAACTGATAAAGTCACAAAACATTTTACAAAATAGTCACGAAAATTATTTCAGGACCAGTTTCTGTCAGTTCTACTCATATCACTAACATAGGAATGGGTGTGAAAGTTTATTACCTGGACTCATCATGAGACTGGGTGAATGTGCAATGTAATTTCCCAACGTATGATACATTATTTCCTGGCCACCCATGCTTGCTAGCCCTGTCTGTTGTATTAGTTACCTTGGTTAATTTCTGGCTGTTTGGGGAAGGGGATTTTTGTTTGGCATCAGCATGATGGGCCAGTATTTCCTAACCCTACTAAGCATTTTCTGAAATATGTTGCAGAAAAAGTTCTAAAAGCCCTACTTTAGCAGCAAAATATAGAAGCTATGTGAACATGAACAGGAAATGACCAATAAAGTTGTCTGCTTTTGCTCCTGATTCAGACTGGTTGGAAGGCTGAAGACCACAAAATCTAGGAGTCTGCTGGTAGTCCTCACAAGTGTATGTGGTGTTGTGTGCTGCCTGGAGTGCACGTGATATTTTTGTAGTGTGTTTCAGAAGGTGGGAGTAGGTGATCATTCATGATCAACCAAGTTATTCTTGTAGTAGAGAAAACAGAGATTCTGAAAGTACATACCCTGCAAGGGCATTGATTTTGGGTTGAACTTTTCAGGGTTCTAAGCAAGTGTTGCTTTTAAGTAGAAATGGATTTGCTATGTAGGCAGAGCCATTACATCACATTGCAGAGCCAGTAGCTACTTGGACAGTAATGTTTTAGTCAGTGAAGTGGACTTAGCAAGGTTCAGTAGACAGTGATGAATTATATTTGTTTCCCTGGAAATTTGGGTGTAATGGCTCTGTGTGATGCTTTCCCTATTGGCTTTGAATAGTATTCTTGTTTTGTTGTTGTGTCTATTATCAGTCACAGTCGCTGGTAACCAGTTAGAGGTGGTGCATTAAAATAATATTGGTGAATATATTCCAGTCACAAGGCCAGATCTCAGAATCTTTCTTGAAAGAAGTTAGGTACAGGACTTTTAATTAATAACTTTGTGGTATTGAGAACTATAATTTTGCCTTGTCGATCAAAGCAAGTCTGGCAACCTTTATTTCAACTGACTGAATAGAGTGCTCACTACAGAGAAGTAACCTGAGTCCACCAATCGATGCGTCCAATTAGATCACTGGAGCAGAACATCACAGAATTTGTCTTGTATATGCTGCTTGTGGTCAAGAGTGGGTACATTCTGGCTGCAGCCAAAAGTGGGACTTCACATGAGGCCACAGAAGCTCTCACATACAGACAAAAGCAATGTTTCAAACCCAATACAACATGTTCCCTGAGTCATGATGTATGTTACTCCCTCCTGTTATCAAAGATTCTGTCCTGAGGGTAACTGTTGTTTTAGTGATATATTGGAACTTAATAACTGCAACAAAATAGAATAAAAACTATCAAGCACTAAGAAAAACATACAATGGTTGATAGAGAAAGAGATATTGTGTAGTATGCAAATATTAATTTGATAAAGTGAAAATAGAATTTCCACAGACAATACATACATGAAGTATGGGACAGTGAAATATTAAGCCTGGAGATGAGATAAGTTTCAATTATAGATGTAAATGGATCCAGGAAAGGAACTAATTTCATTTAACAAACACAGGAATTTAAGATAATTCTCATTTATTGTTTCATCTCAGTTGCACACTTTTTAATTATCTAATTAAGAAATTGTGCAGCCGAGATGGAGCAATAAATGAGAATTATCTTAAATATATATACAGTTGCTCAATCTCTTAAGACTATTTTTAGAGGTTTCCCATAGTATTGGTAATTACAGGAAGCTAGTGCATAGGTGCTCACACAGAGGATGCCAGTTTTAGTAGTGATGATGGAAGAAATTCTCATCACCAGAATTTGGTAAACCAGGGGATGAAGCAGAGTTAAAAGGGCTGTCAGAGAGAGATAGAGGAGATGAGAAGTGGGCTACATCTCTATATTGTGAAACTAATTGCAAGTAACACTCTGAGGTGTCCATCAATTAAACAGGAGTGTTAAGCTTGATGACCCCATCCTTGGCTGTCATTTGAGAAATGAGGTATGTGTACTTTCCTAATTATCACACTCATTTGAAGCAATAGAAAATAGGACAGGGTACAAAATCAGATGGATCAACTTAGTAATCAAGTTTCATAGCTCAAAAATGGGTTGTCAGATGGGTTAGAAAGTGTGAATGAAGAAATTTTATAAAATGAGTTTGGTGCTAATCACAAACCAGAATGTGAGGGTAGTGGGAATTTTGATATAGTATGTACTAATTATTTCTTCTCTTGGTCAGAAAACAGTGTTGTTGATGTATGTAAATCAGATGGTGACTGTATTGGATCTGAGCTTGTTATATTTTTTATGTAGATGTGAATGAGAGCTGTGAAATAACTGATGTTGGTAAGTCTGAGACTGGTGGCTTATTGCAAATTAATGTAGGTGAGGTAAGTGTCTTTGATGGAGATGAGACCTGTATTGTTAGTGATGTTGTTGATGAGATAATTTTGGAGGAATATGATGATGATTATGATGATTATGAGTATCAGGTATTTGTGGAATTTAAGAATAGTCTAGTTTCACAGTTATTTGTGAATGACGTTGACAGTACAGGTAAGGTAAGTGATAAATGTGATATTGTAAGGGAGAGTCATGGAATACCAGTCCAGACAAAGCAGATTTTCATTAACCGTCATGCAGAATAATGATCCAAACAGTAAAGGTGAGGTATCTGTGAGCCTGGAGAGTAAAAGTGAAAACTTTTAAGTTTGTTTGGGACCAGACTGATGATGACATAGATAAATGTGCATCCCAGAATAAGTTATCTGTAGTCAGTCTGAATTTGTGTCCCAATTCAAGGAATGAAGTGAAAAAGAATCTAAGCAGGAAGTGTAATTTTGACAGTAACGTGTTTTGTGTTCCTTCTGTAACAAGTGATGTTAGTTGTGCCATGGAATCAAGTCACTGTGTTCAATCTTTACCTGACAACATGAGTAACCAAAAGTAATGCTGTGACACTAGTAAAGTTGATAAAACCCTGTTAAGAGAGTGTGGATGTAGCAGTTGATGAAATTGAAAGTGACCTTTTACATGAAGTGTCTGACAACACAGACGATGAGTCAGGTTTTGGGTATCCTTAACTTAAAAATAAGATTGATACAGGTAGCTCAATTTGTGGTATATCAGAACAATTTAGGGACAAGATCAAGTATAGTAAGAATTTCGTGGAAATGCCCATTCTATGTGTAAAGATAAGAGGAGCTACTGGTAAGCAAAGCAAATTAGTAAAATCCCAGGTACTCTTAACTTTTAGTATGGAAGACAAGACCGTTGAACATGGACGCATAGTGTCCCACAGTGTAGAAGAAAATATACACTATATTTGCAGGTTCTTACAACTATATAATTCTGTTTTGTTTGTCAGGAATGTAGTATTTATGAAAACGTAATTTCTCAATGTCTGTCGTGTCTATTGACTGAGTTTAAATCTATGCCACTATATTTGCAGGTTCATACAACTATATAAATATATATTTTACAATTTTGAAATGGGACAATGCCATTAAATATGTAGTAATACATTTTCTTATTTTAGAGTACTATTAATGTTAAATATTATTATTAGTCCTATGTACTCTGCAGAGAATAATTAAATTTGTCATGAACTCTTTTGGGTAAAATCATTGGTGTTGTGGTAAATTGAGTGAAGATTCACTTTATTCATATGCACTATAAAAATTACAAACAGTATCTTGATATATCTTTGTATATCACCTTCTAGTTCATTTTTTTCATTGAATTTAGCTCTGTTTATTAAAGTTTCATACGTGAACACTTTTTAATCCATTCTGACGTAAATGCTGTATACTTGTTTTTTCGGTATAAATAGGCAGAGCATATGCCTTGTGTTGTGAGGTCAACATTGAACAGCATACTTAGTACACAAAGCAATGTTTCGGGATTCAATGTGAAACCTAGACAGGAAGTTACCTATCCGTTGGAGTGTGTGTTGATAAATCTAGGGAGGAAGCAGAAAGATGTGGGTGGATTCACTCCCACATTCCTGTATGGCTGCACTCTTGCTGGTCCAGTCAACTTTCAAGAGAACATAGGTGCTTTTTTGCTAAGATCAAAGTGTAGTATCCGTTCTTATCAGCTTAATATTGGCTGATTTCTGCACCGATAAGCGGTCGGCTTTGTTCTTCTGTTTCAGATCCACGATCTGAACGATGTAGCTGGTTGTGACACTACCGGCGGAGGTCTACCGCTACCGGATCTGCTTCATCAACGAGACTACTGGCAGAGCTACTTTTGGCGAATACGAGGACCACTCGGGCCTCCCCCGCCACTACAGGAGGCTGCACGACCTGGATACGGTTCTCGTTTTCGAGTGCGAGCTTTGTGGCCGACGTGACCCGCGGCTGAAGACGCTACGCGGCCATCTGCGGATCTGCAATGCAGCATCTGCTACCCCTAGCGATGCCGGTCGGGGGAGGTCGAGTATGGGACACGATGCCGTGTCTGGCGCTCTGGGACCTCAGAGAGGTCGGCCAGCGGGAGGTCACAGGCGGGGGCCCCCGAAGTTAGTAGGACAGGTCCCTCGTCCTCAGTTTGTGCTGGGCGAAAGCCACAGGCGACAGTGGCCTGGGAAGCTGGCACCACAGGCCGCCTAGCCTTAGATATTAGAGAGGGGCTATGGCCACAGCCCAGTCCGGTCCCCGAAACTAGTAGGACAGACCGGCTGGACTTAGAATTAACTTACACGACGGTCCCGACCCGCAGCAGCGTGGTGGTTCGCAGGCCGCTTTGCCCTCACCCTGTGTGAGCGTGCAGACGGTTGCAACACCCAGGACGGCAGTGGTTGCTGCCCCCACGTCGTGCGATCCCTTTGTACGCACGTCGAGGTGGTCTGGCATCCCCCTGCCGATACGCTCTGTGACGTCGGCCACGTCGCTACGAGTGCCGAGCCCAAGCTCGGGAGGTGAAAGCAGCACACTGCCGACGCCTGCCGCCGAACGCGTCGCTCCGGCCAGAGGAAGAGTCTGGTAAAAGCCGCGGCTCGCCGTTGCTTGCGCCGGCCTCTGGCCACGTCGCTTCCCACCCGCCATCTGTCGAGAGCATGGGTACCAGCCTGGGACTGCCGCCCGCGTTCGCTACGCCGCCAACAGGTGGCTCTGCGGCTGGTGGACAGTGGCAGGCCGGTACCCATGCACCGTGCGACCAAAAATGCAAGAGGGTTACGACAAGATCCTCCTTGGAGGGGATCTTAATAGTAAACATGTTGCCTGGAATTCCCGTAAGACTAACCCAAAAGGACATATGTTGTTTGCACTGGCTGAGAATTTACATGTTTCCGTTCATGGACCACGGGAACCGACGAGGATACCTTACGTCCAGACACAAGACGCTGATGTTCTAGACATCGCCATAATCAAGAACATCAACCCAAATCTCCATCTGCGGACACTGGATGATCTTTCGTCGGACCACAGACCGGTGTTAGGACTCATAGAGAGGGCTACTTTGCGACTCCCACCGCCGACGACAAGAACTTACGACTGGCAGCAGTTCCAAGCGTACCTCAACAACAATGTGCGACCAACCCAGGTTGTTACTACCAGAGAAGCGATTGATGTGGCAGTCGCAGTACTCACGAAGAAGATTACCAGTGCGAAACAACCAGCACTTCCGGAGCACCTGCAACCAGAAGTCAAATATGACGAGTTTCCACCACCACTGCAGGAGCTTAAGACAAGGCGCAATCGCTGTCGGAAACGATGGGTCCGTTACCGCCATCCGGACGATAGACAGGAAACTCACAGACTAACCCGAGAACTCTGGCGGAAGGTTCAGGACTGGAAGCAACACACGTGGGAACTTAAAATGGACAACTTTCTATTACGCATCAAAGATGAATGGCGAATAGTTAAAAGTCTCAGACAGCAACAGCCCCCAAAAGGGCAATTCGAGGACCCCATGGCCTCTTGTACGACTCACTGGCGCAGGCGGAGCTGTATGCGGATACATACCAACAACAGATGACTACGCCCCCCACGGAGGATGGAGATGATGCACTCCACCGTGCAGAGGAGGCCACAGCGGCAGAATGGGAAGCTATTCGGGACGCCCCGACTAACACTATGCCCCGGCTGACAACGCCGGAGGAAATTCGGAGGATTATCAAGTATAGCAAACACACCTCACCTGGAGCAGATAGAATCAGCAATACGGAATTGAAACACCTCCCGCGAAAGCCTGTTGTGCTTCTCACCCGGATAGTGAACGGCTGCCTCAGGACTGGATACTTCCCAGAGGCATGGAAGATTGCCAGAATAGTGCCAATACCAAAACCGGGCAAGGATCTCTCACACCCTGACAGCTACAGACCCATAAGTTTACTGCCGACACTGGGAAAGGTACTGGAACGTGTCCTACTGAAACGCATGCTGGACATCCTTGTGACACACAACATCACCCGACCGGAGCAGTTTGGCTTCCAGGCGAAGCTATCGGCTGAGTTACAACTACTGCGCATCACGGAATCTATCCAAGACAATTTCAACAAGAAACGACATACTATTGGAGTCTTTCTCGACATAGAGAAGGCTTATGATAAGGTACGGCTACGCAACTTGATCGTCAAGCTCCGACATACCACTCCCCTACCAGACTGCTATTTAAAACTTCTCGACAATTTTCTTCAGGATCGCAGATTATATGTTCGCATTGATGACAAGAATTCAATAACACGGCCTGTCCTTGAAGGACTTCCACAAGGATCGGTCATCTCTCCACTGCTGTTTAATTTATATATTAACGACCTCCCGACGGTGCCACATGTTACTGCCAGTTTCTATGCCGACGACACAGCGCTCCTGACTGCAGGCACCAGAATGGACCACCTCGTCACACGGATGTTGCTATGCCGACGACACAGTGCTCCTGACTGCAGGCACCAGTGTGGACCACCTCGTCACACGGATGCAGCGCCAACTAGACTTAGTGGACCACTGGACCCACATGAACAAAATAACGATCAATGCGGTAAAAACCAAAGTTATTGTCTTCACACGTCGGAAACCCATCGTCAATGACCGCCTGCGGATATCAGACCAGCCACTCCCCTGGGCAACAACTGTATAATACCTGGGAGTGCATCTAGACGCCAAACTGTTGTATAGTCATCACATTATGGAGAAGAAGACGTCTGGCGTCAAAATGCTGGGAGCTCTCCTTCCCTTTCTGAAGAGCTCATACCTCAGCCAACGCACGAAACTCCAGTTGTACCATGCCACAGTCGAACCATCTATTTTGTATGGATCGACCTCTTGGGGTACTACGTGTGCCACTAACTACAAGAAGCTACAAGTTGTACAAAGCAGATGCCTACGATGGATCACAGGAGCCCAATGGTGGATCCGAAATCATGACATTCATCGAGCCTTAAGCGAATCTTACCTCTCAGACAAGGTCAAGGAGAAGGCACGAACTTTATTTCGGAAGTTGGACATGATACGTGACAGTACACCACAACTCACCGCAGTAGGTACGGTAGAACCCTTACGCAACCACAAATATAAAGTACCGAAGGCGATAGTATTTGAGCCTCTGTAATTGATATCCCTACGTAATTCTCCATAATTTAAGGACATATCGTCCTTTAGCACTTCTACACACATGTTTTCAAACACATACCAAAAGCAGCGAGTTAAAGGACCCTTCTGTGTGCCCAAACTAAAGCTGAAAGAAGAATAAATAAATAAAGAGAAAATTTTTACCCCTTCCATTCCCTACAGAAGTAAAAATCAACGAAGTTGATCAGACTTCAGCACCACCACACACACACACACACACACACACACACACACACACACACACACACACACACACATAAAAAAAAAAAGCGATTATTCATTACACAACCGCGCCGCTGATTGATACACCGAAGGCCGCGAGCTCGACAGATGTACCGCACGGTGTGACGCTTGTATGGTCACAGACATTCACGCGCATTTCTGCTGGCCAGCCGACGGTTACGTCGAGTGGCCCCAGTCCCTCCGTCTCCGCTCAGGCTTTTTTTTAGTGTGTGTCTGTGGTGGTGATGCTGAAGGCTGATCAACTTCGTTGATTTTTACTTCTGTAGGGAATGGAAAGGGTAAAAATTTTCTCTTTATTCATTTATTCTTCTTTCAGCTTTAGTTTGGGCACACAGAGTGGTCCTTTAACTCGCTGCTTTTGGTGTGTGTTTGAAAACATGTGTGTAGAAGTGCTAAAGGACGTTATGTCCTTAAATTATGGAGAATTACGTAGGGATATCATTTACGGAGGCTCAAATACTATCGCCTTCGGTATTTTATATTGGTTGCGTAAGGGTTCTACCGTACCTACTGTGGTGAGTTGTGGCGTACTGTCACGTATCATGTCCAACTTACGAAATAAGGTTCGTGCCTTCTCCTTGACTTTGTCTGAGAGGTAAGAAGTGCTCTGGCAGAGAGCGCTACTAACAAACCCTCTGTTATAGACTACGACTGGCACACAGTCATCCCCGGAGAGACAAACGCCGTGCTGCAGGACGCAGACCATCGCCTCTAGATCGTCGGCGCATCATACCGCCCAAGCCGCGTAACAGCAGTCCAGCGCGAGCTACACCTCGTGTGCCTCGCGCCGACAGCGGGGCGCTGGCGACCGCCGGGCCATCTGTTGGTGGCGCGGCTACCAACAGCCGCGGTAAGTCCGATCCGAACGCCAGGCCGGCGCGAGCTACACCTGGAGTTGCGAGGCCGGCGCCAGCTACACCGACCACCGCCGCTACAGCTGCGCCACCTGTTAACGTTTCAACTACTCACCGCCCTCCAGCAGAAGCTGACGTCTATCCTCTCGCTTGTAGAAAGCGTACTGACAGCTTTTCAAACACCCTAAATGGATAGACGGCATCACGCGAGGAATCTTAACTTCTGCATTTGGAATGCCAACGGCCTGAAACTGAAGAAAATAGAATTCACGGACTTCTTACATCGCCACAAGATACACGTAGCATTTGTCTCCGAAACACATCTCCGCGAGTCAACCGACCTCCGCTTGAGGAACATGCACATCTACTGGACGGACAGACGGGACCAACGGGGTGGAGGGACCGCAGTTCTGATCAAAAAATGTATTCGTCACCACCAAGAACGTTTACCCCAACTCCAGACTTTAGAGGCCACGGCAGTAACAATCCACACGACGCTCGGAAACATTACCTGTATTGTGGCTTACCTTAGCCCAAAGAAGCCTCTCCACCCAGAAGATCTTTACTCCGTTACAGAGGGTTACGACAAGATCCTCCTTGGAGGGGATCTTAATAGTAAACATGTTGCCTGGAACTCCCGTAAGACTAACCCAACAGGACATATGTTGTTTACACTGGCTGAGAATTTACATGTTTCCGTCCATGGACCACGGGAACCGACGAGGATACCTTACGTCCAGACACAAGACGCTGATGTTCTAGACATCGCCATAATCAAGAACATCAACCCGAATCTCCATCTGCAGACGCTGGATGATCTTTCGTCGGACCACAGACCGGTGTTAGGACTCATAGAGAGGGCTACTTTGCGACTCCCACCGCCGACGACAAGAACTTACGACTGGCAGCAGTTCCAAGCGTACCTCAACAACAATGTGCGACCAACCCAGGTTGTTACTACCAGAGAAGCGATTGATGTGGCAGTCGCAGTACTCACGAAGAAGATTACCAGTGCGAAACAACCAGCACTCACGGAGCACCTGCAACCAGAAGTCAATTATGACGAGTTTCCACCACCACTGCAGGAGCTTAAGACAAGGCGCAATCGCTGTCGGAAACGATGGGTCCGTTACCGCCATCCGGACGATAGACGGGAAACTCACAGACTAACCCGAGAACTCCGGCGGAAGGTTCAGGACTGGAAGCAACACACGTGGGAACTTAAAATGGACAACTTTCTATTACGCACCAAAGATGAATGGCGAATAGTTAAAAGTCTCAGACAGCAACAGCCCCCAAAAGGGCAATTCGAGGACCCCATGGCCTCTTGTACGACTCACTGGCGCAGGTGGAGATGTATGCGGATACATACCAACAACAGATGACTACGCCCCCCACGGAGGATGGAGATGATGCACTCCACCGTGCAGAGGAGGCCACAGCGGCGGAATGGGAAGCTATTCAGGACGCCCCGACTAACACTATGCCCCGGCTGACAACGCCGGAGGAAATTCGGAGGATTATCAAGTACAGCAAACACACCTCACCTGGAGCAGATAGAATCAGCAATACGGAATTGAAACACCTCCCGCGAAAGCCTGTTGTGCTTCTCACCCGGATAGTGGACGGCTGCCTCAGGACTGGATACTTCCCAGAGGCATGGAAGATTGCCAGAATAGTGCCAATACCAAAACCGGGCAAGGATCTCTCACACCCTGACAGCTACAGACCCATAAGTTTACTGCCGACACTGGGAAAGGTACTGGAACGTGTCCTACTGAAACGCATGCTGGACATCCTTGTGGCACACAACATCATCTGACCGGAGCAGTTTGGCTTCCAGGCGAAGCTATCGGCTGAGTTACAACTACTGCGCATCACGGAATCTATCCAAGACAATTTCAACAAGAAACGACATACTATTGGAGTCTTTCTCGATATAGAGAAGGCTTATGATAAGGTATGGCGACGCAACTTGATCGTCAAGCTCCGACATACCACTCCCCTACCAGACTGCTATTTAAAACTTCTCGACAATTTTCTTCAGGATCGCAGATTATATGTTCGCATTGATGACAAGAATTCAACAACACAGCCTGTCCTTGAAGGACTTCCACAAGGATCGGTCATCTCTCCACTGCTGTTTAATTTATATATTAACGACCTCCCGACGGTGCCTCATGTTACTGCCAGTTTCTATGCCGACGACACAGCGCTCCTGACTGCAGGCACCAGAATGGACCACCTCGTCACACGGATGCAGCGCCAACTAGATTTAGTGGACCACTGGACCCACATGAACAAAATAACGGTCAATGCGGAAAAAACCAAAGTTATTGTCTTCACACGTCGGAGACCCATCGTCAATGACCGCCTGCGGATATCAGACCAGCCACTCCCCTGGGCAACAACTGTAAAATACCTGGGAGTGCATCTAGACGCCAAACTGTTGTATAGTCATCACATTATGGACAAGAAGACGTCTGGCCTTAAAATGCTGGGAGCTCTCCTCCCCTTTCTGAAGAGCTCATACCTCAGCCAACGCACGAAACTCCAGTTGTACCATGCCACAGTCGAACCATCTATTTTGTATGGATCGACCTCTTGGGGTACTACGTGTGCCACTAACTACAAGAAGTTACAAGTTGTACAAAGCAGATGCCTACGATGGATCACAGGAGCCCAATGGTGGATCCGAAATCATGACATTCATCGAGCCTTAAGTGAATCTTACCTCTCAGACAAGGTCAAGGAGAAGGCACGAGCCTTATTTAGGAAGTTGGATATGATACGTGACAGTACACCACAACTCACCACAGTAGGTACGGTAGAACCCTTACGCAACCACAAATATAAAGTACCGAAGGCGATAGTATTTGAGCCTCCGTAAATGATATCCCTACGTAATTCTCCATAATTTAAGGACATATCGTCCTTTAGCACTTCTACATACATGTTTTCAAACACATACCAAAAGCAGCGAGTTAAAGGACCCTTCTGTGTGCCCAAACTAAAGCTGAAAGAAGAATAAATAAATAAAGAGAACATTTTTACCCCTTCCATCCCCTACAGAAGTAAAAATCAACGAAGTTGCTCAGACTTCAGCACCACCACACACACACACACACACACACACACACACACACACACACACACACACACACTCAAAAAAAAAAAAGAAAAAAAAAGAAAACCTGTTAACGAGGCGGCGACCGACAGCGGCACTGCACAACCCACGCCAGATGGCAGCACGGCACTACCGATGCAGACGACGGAGCGGCGCGACGTGGATAGAGGGACTGCAGCTGCATCTCCGAGACCGGGCAGCAACAAGAAGAGACGGCGACGACGAACCAACCGACCCCGTCCCAGTCCCAACCAGCGACAGCACAACGACCGTCTCCCACCGAACCTGACAACCCCTCCTGTACCCTCCCCACAGGGCGCACCCGAGGTAGCTCCGCCCTCCCCTTCCCCGGCCGATGCTCGGCTAAGAGGCAGCGGCGCTGGCTGGCGGCCCTGCAGAGCGTCCACGACCAGCCATGTGACACATTCGTCGGGGTCATTGAGAACTTGATCGCCGAGACGAAGCCGCAACACCAGGCGGCCGGAGGTCAACAGGACGAGACACCAACAGCCAGGGCCGCGTCGGCGCTTCTGCCAATCCCCCTCCCCCTGCCTCTGCACGCGGCCGAGCTAGGCCAACACTGACTCAAAGGAAGTTCTCGGCGCTTGTTCGTGACGTCACGTCAGCTAGGCACGGCGAACGCCAGGTCTGTTGCAGGCATACTCATAATGGTTGTGTCTCCCTCTCTGACACAGGAAAATGTGAAACTATTGGCGGTAGTTGACCAACACACTTTGTTCTGAGAGATTTCTGCAATCGATTAATTGTGAAATTCATTACACTTCTTAACAAATAGTGCACTCCTGAACTTAAATTTCCACCTGTTTTAAGGATTGACGTACAAAAACAACTTCATGGTCCAGCAGCAACAGAATTCGTGCTCCTTTACCTTATTTGTAAATCTGAGGAAGTTACGTTTGTAATGGGTTGCTTTTACAAGAAACTGTGAACATATTGGTGGTCTTCTTTAGGCATCTAAGTTGACTATGGGGCGAGGAGCACTGAATGTTAATGAAATAACTTGCGATTGTACAATTTGTGGGAGGGGATGGGGGACAGAAGAAGAGTCAAAAGAGAGATACTTGTTTTATCAAATAATTTTTTTTTATCTTATAAAGTTTCTCCTTTCAGTAGCAAGAGGGGAATATTTATCTTTTCTAATGTGCGTGTTTAAAAAAGTTTAAGCTCAGCAGTAATTTCAATGTATGAAGCTGTTTTGTTTTCTGTTTAGAATTCCTTTCGTTAGAAACGACTGTACTCTAATGACTGGCAACAGTTGGACATATACACATGTAAGTTAGTTCACATTTCCAGAGACGATGTCAAACGAAAATAAAAAAATAAATAAAAGAAACGAGTTAATTGTAAGGGGGTTGGGGTAAGTTTCGATAACAAAACGGATCAAGTAAATATAGTGACTTGGATGTAAAATTTCCGAAGCTTGCAATGGGGCAAAGCGTCTTCTCATATTGATCTACGTTTGTTTCGACAGGATTCAGTAATACAGAACTATGATCTTCATTTGTAGCTTTACGATAGTAAGAAATCTTTCATCTAAATAAAACTGCAGAATCCAAAACAATACCAAACATTCTGTCCAAAAATTAGAGATTTATAGTGATAAGCACGCCCAGGCGTTTCTGCCTGCAACAGACCTGGCGTTGGCCGTGCCTAGCTGACGTGACGTCACCAACACGCGCCGAGGCCTTCTTTTGAGTCGGTGTTGGGTAGGCGCGCGGCGGCTGCCGAGCGCCGCTACGATGCGAATGCAGCATCTGAAATTCAGAGGCTGTACCGCGCGGACCGGCGCAAGGCGATGCAGTGCGTCCTTGGCGGGACGTCGCCGTACTGCCAAATCCATGGCAACGTGCTCACGGAGCACTTCAGAAAAATCTATACTAAAACCAACTTTTCTGTTAAGGCCGGTTCCCACTACAGTGCGGCAACGGCAGCGGCAAGCTCGCGGAATTGGCGTTCCCGTCTGGAAGCGGCAGACGCTGGCGGTAGCCAATGACGGACAGCCACTGAGGTACGGGGCGGGATCCACTGAAACGCCCGGTGCGTTTGATTAACTATCTTACACCTACATGAAGGAAAGACGAAGTTGGGTGAAGACATACCAATTTTTCATTCTCTGTACAATGTACTCTTTCACATATTTCATTATTCATGTTTTCTCATTTCACTATAAACAGATTTCATGACTACCGTTCATGATTGTTCACTATCTCCTAACACATTGAAACAATGTACGATAAAAGAGATTATTTAGGTAGTTAAGCGAGACAAAATTTTAAATGTGACACGGTAGCAGGTACACGAAAACAGTAAGAACACAAAGGCTAGGGGGAAGGGATGAAAGTGGAAGCCACCTGATAGAATTTCCCACAGAGCGTAATGTAATCATCGCCAGCACCATGCTTAAGAATCATGAAAGAATAATATATATTTGGAACAGAGTTTTCGAAACCAGATTTTAAATTATAAGACATTTCCGTGTGCAGACGCAAACCTACAATAACTTATTGGTTAGAGCTGCAGTTTACAACTAAAGAGACAGTAAACTGTAGCAAATTAAGGAGATGGAACTTGAATAACTCAAGACCGACAGTTTTTCGATAATCTTAAAGTTACCGTAATCCAACGACTGACTGAAACAGAGGAAGGAATCCGCTAGAATACGAATGGATATCTTAGAGAGAAGAAGTGGTGAATGCAGAAGAGTATGTGAACGGGAAAAATGTACAGTAGAAATCGTTAGATAAAACGTGATATATTAAATTTGACAAGAGGGAAAAATATAAAAATGCAGCAAATAAAGTAGGCCATTGGAAATAGAAATGTCTAAACATGACGTTGACAGAGAGTCCAAAATCACAACGCGATTTTGCACTTGGAAAACACAGGAGAATGAAAATGAGAAAGAAGAAAGAAAACCTTGCTCAAAGGAGAAGCAACTATCAAGAACTCACTTGGCAAGTCAGAACCAAGCAAATAAGAGAAGGCTAGAAAGTGGAAGGAATATGTAGAGAGGAGAGGGGGAGGGACTGTACAAAATAACATTAGCACAATGTTAGACTCCTGTGAAATGTCTGAACACGCAAGGCAATACTGATCCTACCACTCAGCTAAGTAGATAGACTGAAGAACTGTGAAACTGTGTTTATACATTTGCATTTTTAGAGAAAGGTTTTGACAATCTTAATTAAAACATTCTTTGAAGCTCTGGAGGTGTCATCGATAAAACGCAGGGCCACAAGATTATCTACAACTTGTACAGAAACCAAACTGCATTTCTAAGACTTCAATGACTTGAAAGGGAAGTAGTAATTGAGAAGGTAGAAGTAGAGAGGATGTAAAATGAAGACTGTGAATAGCAAGAAAAGCGTTCTGAAAAAGAAAATTTGTTCACATCGAATATAAATTCTAATGGTTGGAAACTATTTTACAAAGGTATTTGTGTGGAGTGCAGCCTTGTGTGTAAGTGAAACGTGGACGATGAACAGTTCTGTCAAGAAGACAATGCACGCTTTCAAAACGTGGTGATCAATAAGAATGCTGAAGATTAGCTATGAGGATTGTGTAACTAAAGAAGAGGTACGGAATTAAATAGAGGAAGAAGAGGAAATTACGGCACAACTTTGACTACAAGAGGGGTTAGTTGACAGCACATATTATGAGGCGTCAAAGGGTGAGGACAAAGGGGTTGGGTGATAGTATTCTGATAATAATCATCTGTTGAAATGCTATTCTACTATTTTATCTATTAATGTAAGCAGTGAATTTACTCTTCCATGCACTCCTCCACAAAACATCTAAACCAAAACTGAAATCAGCTGAACGCCAAATCTTTCAACCACTGTATGACAACTACCGGATTCACTTTCAACTTTCTGTAACTATCACTGGCTAGCCACACACATACAGATATGAGGAGAACAGAAATAAACAAACATTAGTTTTCAGCATATAATTCTTTAGGTTGGCAACATGTACATAAACAAACCAAACAGGAAGGGGCATGAGGTGAACACACTGTAGTTACGACTTCAAATCAGAGTTTTCGGTAAAATGTATACAGCTAGTGACAGAAGAAAAAAGAGCGAGCATGAAAATGTGCTTATGTTCCATAATCTAAGTTTTAGTTCAACCTCCAACACGTGACCAGGTGAGGGGAAACGCAGATGTCCGCCAAAAGCTCGATTCACTGTAAGTAATCAGCTATTCACGTAAAAAAAGATGTGAACTGTTTTATAATCTGCAAGTATCACATATCAAAACAAAACTGAATCATTCTAGATTCCACCGAAGATGCCTTAAAGTAAAAGGCGAAACGCATCTTGAACCAATAAAGTACATTGGATCAAGAAAAAAACATTTGTTACTTGCCAAAGGAAATAATCAATAGCTGTAGATACTTAGCAAATTACATCTTATGACATACCAGCAAATTAGTTTCGGCCGGCCGAAGTGGCCGTGCGGTTAAAGGCGCTGCAGTCTGGAACCGCAAGACCGCTACGGTCGCAGGTTCGAATCCTGCCTCGGGCATGGATGTTTGTGATGTCCTTAGGTTAGTTAGGTTTAACTAGTTCTAAGTTCTAGGGGACTAATGACCTCAGCTGTTGAGTCCCATAGTGCTCAGAGCCATTTTTTTGAAATTAGTTTCGGTTTAACTTCTCATTCCACATGCTATTAAACGCCGTTTAAAAAATTCCATCTTTCCCTTCTGAAAAACTGTAGTTACTTTCATATCTCAGCAGACAAATAGATTTTAGATATTTACCATGCGACGAAATACATGACTTTTTACAAGTTATAGTTTGCAAAAAAACACGTTTCGATTTCTTGAACCGTTTACGAAATTTGCGGTTGATATAACCACATGGTTTACGACGAGCAGGATAAAGTATCGGTCGCATTGCGAGCGATCCGCGCGCGGTCACCGCACAGCCCGTCCGCAGACATATCATTCAATATCTCGAGAATGGTGATTGCCATCGTTCGGCTCTCAGCTTTAAAAACAATTTCGATATGTTGACTAAATTTCATACGCAATAATGTATTACCTAAAATGAACTGTACTCAAAGTCCACGCAATGCGTTTTTACCTCTGCACACTCATTAAAATTTCGTGTAAAGGTTTACATAAATGCGATACAGCAAGTAGCCACGACGAATAACGAAAATAAATTCGGTCCTTTATCCAGAGAAGATATCACGCTGTATCATGCACAAGAATCAAATTTTTCTACCGAATAGTTTTCTTGGAATCGGATGATAAGTATTTCATAGGTGCCGCCGCGTCCGCGCCAGTGGTTCGGCGAAAGTTCGTGTGGCCAGGGGTTCCGTTCCTGACGTCACGCTCAGCGCGTTCTGCGATTGGCGGCGCGGACCTGGAGCGCGGCACGCGGCAGCGGAAGCGGTTCGACATGGTCAAACCGCGACGCAGAGCCCGCCGCGGTGTGCCGCTGACGCCGTTTCCATGGCAACCGCGCCGCTGACGCGCGGTTTTGACGCGCGGCAGCCCTAGTGGGAACCGGCCTTTACATATACACCAGCCGCTGTCCCGGACTTTGCCGCCACCATGCCTGTCTGACATCAGTGAGGAGGTCCTAACGTAGGTCACCGCCACAGAAGTGCAACAGCGGCTCCAGAAGGCGAGCAATACTGCTCCCGGGGCAGACGGAGTCACCTACTCGGACTTGCAGCATGGGGGTCCTGGTTGCCATGTGCTAGCTAAGATCTTCTCGCGCTGCTGGGATGAGCGGAAGACTCCTGTGCAGTGGAAAGTATCTACTACCGTCCTCATTCACGAGAAAGGGGACGTCTCGGACGTGACGAACTGGCGGCCTCTAGCATTGAGCTCCACCATCTCTAAGCTCTTTGCTGCAATCGTGGCGGATCGTGCAACACTATGGGCAGAGCGTCTGAGCCTGCTCTGCCCAGAACAGAAGGGTTTCCACACTTTCTAAGGCTGCTATGGGCACAACTTTATTGTGCAGACGGCAATTGATGGCGCTAGGCGCAGGGGAGGCCAAGCATGCTTTGCTTGGCTTGATCTAGCGAATGCTTTTGGCTCAGTGCCTCACACTCACCTCCCCGGAGTACTGGGCAGGATGGAACTACCAGAGCAATTGCATCATCTAATTGTCGATATGTACAACGGTTGCTCCACCCGCATCCGTACATCAGACGGGCTAACGGAGGAGACAGAGATACAGGCGGGGGTCAAGCAGGGCTGTCCACTGTCACCCGTCGTCTTTAATCTCGCGCTGGAGCCGGTACTTCGTGCCACAACTGCGCTCAGAAATGAGTGTGGTATTCCGCTTTGCAGTGTCAGTGTGAGTGCACTGGCGTATGCGGATGATATCGTGCTTCTAGCGTGGGATTCAGAGGTGATGCAGACACTCCTCAATGTTGTGGCTGAGGCGGCAATGTGTGCCGTGCTTCACATCCGCCGTTGCGAGACATTAGGTTCTGTATTCACCCTGCAAGGGGGAGAACCAGCCGTGCTCGATGAGGGCGATGCCTACTTCCATCTTGGCGTCCCTACCGGGTACAAAGTCTTGCAGACGCCAGTGGATGCGATCGCGACGATTCGGCACGACATCAAGCTCCTGGACGCTTCCCTGCTGGCTCCTTGGCAGAAAATTGACGCCGTGCATGTCTTCCTCCTCCCCAGGCTTGACTTTGTCATGCGGGGTGGAGCGGTACGCAATGGGCCGTTGTCTGCACTCGACAAAGCTGTTAAAGCGGCTGTTGAATTCTGGCTTTTCCTTCCACACGCCTAGACTGAACAGCTGTATCTTATTCTGGGAGAGGGAGGATATGGCCTGACACTGCTCGTGGATGCCGCGGACATCTCCACCATCGTCCACAGCTTCTGCATGCTCCACTGCGCCGACGCCACTGTCCGTGACATCGCCTGGGCGTCACTGACAGCTGCAGCATGCCGCCGCCTGGGAAGTGAGCCAAGTCGCCCCCACTTGGCCACATACCTGAGTGGCTGTACCGACGGCGTGTTCGGCAGGGAGGGTGGTGACATCCAGTCACTGCAGACCCATGTTAGGAATGCTACAAGATGCCTCACGCCGCGTGGCGTCTCCTGGTGCTGGAGTAATGAACTTTTTGAATTGCAGATGGAGGCGAGGGGCAGCTCCATCATCGCAGACGACGACGGACAAGGCAGCACTGCCAAGGGATGGCAGCTGGCAGTGGGAGAGGTGCGATCTGGTGGCGAGCGTGGCGGGGTGGGGCATGGCAGTTCAGCAGAGGGGGAGGAGCCTGCTGGACCCCGTGAAGGGGCGGAGCCTCTCTGTGTGGTGGGTGGGGCTGACCTGGACAGCGCACACGGCCGTGCAGCGCCTGGTCCAGACCGCGAGCCGCAGGCACAAATCCGCGAGGCTGCAGACGACACTGGGCAACACGCTGGTGACGGTGGTGGACCGCTACACGATGATTATGGCATGGGATGCACCGCCAGCACTGGCGTCGAGCGTGTCCAGGTGGGAGGGGACGCCAAACGTCTTCTCTCGTGGACACTCCGCGAGTGCCTGAGGCAGCGCCTGTGCAACCTCCTATTCAGAAAACCTGACCAGGGGAAGGTGTATGAGTGCACAAGGGAGTCCACGGCGTCCAACCACTTCATGGCAGGAGGAAAGTACACACGCTTCACAGACTGGGAGTTCATTCATCGCGCCAGGCACAGAGTTGTGCCTCTCAATGGCTGTCGCCGATTTGATGGGCGGGCAAACAACAAAAACGCCTGCCGACGCTGTGGCCACGACAAGGAGACGCTCCCACACGTGATCAACGGGTGTATGGTGCACTCAGCAGTCCTACAATATCGCCACAACGTGGTCCTCAACCACCTCGCGACAGCCATCGCTGGGCGGCCAAGAAGAAGAAATGCTGCTGTTCCTGACATCAGGATGAACCAAACCACCTTAGGGGACAGCAGTGGGCTGCGTCCAGACCTCGTAGTAACTGACGAGGCCACGAAGACTGTTACCATCATCGACGTGACAATCCCCTTTGAAAATAGGCAGATTGCGCTCATCAACGCTCGGCAGCTATAGAAAATCAAATACGCCAATGTTGTGCGCAGATTGGCCGCTCACGGTTATTCCGACACTGTTGATGCCCTGGTTGTTGGCACTCTAGGGGCGTGGGACTGCCAGACTGACGCTGTGCTTCGGCACTTAGGCGTCGCCAGCCATTACTGTCAACTGATGTGGTGGCTGATGGTATCTGACACCATCAAGTGGTCCCACGACATCTATGTGGAACACATCACTGGCCACCACAGCATGTGTCCCCCTAGACTGTGGCGTGCTCTGAAGTCAGGCTGTGAGACCTTCGAGACTGCAGTCGTCGGAGAACTTTGAGGTCGGTGCCTTCATGCCGGTGGTGTCGAGCTTATTCTCCTTGATGGGGGAACTGCAGCGCTACAACACCTTCGTGCCACACCACAGCAGTGCCGAGTCAGTAGCGGTGTGTCGGTGGTGCCTGGTGTCCCTCCCTCAGAATATGGCCCCCACCTTGATCTGTGCAGTGCTGGGCGGCGCCAAATGCATGCCTACTGCCCGGCCGTCTCCAGCCATCATGAGAAGCCATGCCCTCCTGCTGTGACGCCCCAGTGACGTCTGCCGCAAGGCGGAGTGAGGGGAGAAGCCCGGCTGCATGTGACCCACCTGCGTGCGTGGTGCACCAGCAGCTGGCAGCCGTGCACGTGCAGTGTGCTGTCAGGGCATGGAGATGAATAAAATAAACAAAATAGATCCTAAATTAGTTCCAAACCTCCCCCACTGGTTTGACATAATTAAGGCCACACATAACGTGGGATTAGTCGTAAGTCCTATCTTCTGATATACTTAAGTTTCCGCGCCTATCGTGACCTCTCAATATTTAAGTAGTGGCTTAACCCACAAATTAGAATACATTTTCAATACTTAAGCATGGTTAAAACCGTTTTTCAAAATTTCACTTAAAAATTTTTCTTAAATATGTAAAACTCGGTTTGTATAGAATCATGAATATCTTCTTCTTAAATTTATACTTCTTAAATTTTGTAAATAAGTATTTTCTCTTAAATAAAAAAGTATGTATGATCCCATGATTTCTCAAGGTCTGTCGTGTCTATTGACTGAGTTTAAATCTATGATACCCTATATTTGCAGGTTCATCCAACTTTATAAAATATATATTTTACAATTTTGAAATGGGACAATGCCATTAAATATCTTGTAATAAATTTTCTTATTTTAGAATATTATTAATGTTAAATATTATTATTATGCCTTATGTACCCTGCAGAGAACAATTAAATTTGTCATGAACTCTTTTGGGTAACGTCATTGGTGTTGTGGTAAATTGAGTGAAGACTCATTTTATTCATATGTACTATAAAATTAGAAATAGAATCTCGGTATATCTTTGTATATCACCTTCTAGTTAATTTTTTTTCATTGAATTTAGCTCTGTTTATTAAAGTTTCATATGTGAACACTTTTTAATCCATTCTGATGTAAACCCTGTATACTTGCTTTTTCAATATAAATAGGCATAGCATATGCCTTGTGTTGTGAGGGCAATATTGAACAGCATAATTAGTACACAAAGCAATGTTTCAGGATTCAATGTGAATCCTAGACAGGAAGTTACCTATCCGTTGGAGTGTGTGTTGATAAATCTAGGGAGGAAACTGAAAGATGTGGGTGGATCCACCCCCACACTCCTGTATGGCTCCACTCTTGCTGGTCCAATCAACGTACAAGTGTACATAGCTGCTGGGTAATGTACTCATGCATCTGTCAACTACATCAGTGTCATGACTGAAATTTGTAGATTGTTAGCCAAGAAATTATCCGTCCGCCCCCGGTAGCTGAGTGGTCAGGGCCCGGGTTCGATTCCCAGCTGGGTCAGAGATTTTCTCCGCTCAGGGACTGGGTATTGTGTTGTCCTAATCATCATCATTTCACCCCCATCGACGCACAAGTCGCCGAAGTGGCGTCAAATCGAAAGACTTGCACCAGGCGAGCGGTCTACCCGACGGGAGGCCCTCGTCACATGACATCATCATCATCATACTATATGAAGAATTCAAAGAGCTATTTGTTTAGAAAAGCCATCACTGCCATGGACACTGTTATTCCACATAAATTTATGTTTTTTCAAGTAGGAGGATTAACTTTCCAAGATATTATGTAACTTTAAATCAGTACGTATTTTTTATCAATTTTAAATGAATCCTCTAGCCTTGTATGGACATACATTAGTTTGTATCAACAATTAGTTAATAGTCTGGAAGACATTTAAGAGTATAGACTGTATATCAAGATGTATGGATTTCTGATTTGACACACAGATTTTGGTCCTCAAGCTACTTGATTATGTCATCATTCAAAGCTATTTATGACTCTGATTACCTGCATTTATCCTGAGTGCTGCATTATTGTATCTTACAGTTAAGTATGTTTTGTATACCTCTGGTCAACGGGGGGGGGTGTGTGTGTGTGTGTGTGTGTGTGTGTGTGTGTGTGTGTGTGTGTGTGTGTGTGTGTGTGTGTGTGTGTGTGTGTCTCACACACACACACACACACACACACACACACACACACACACACACACATTGTCTCTGCACTTATGTCTATAGTTTAGTGTTGTACTGTTGACTTTGTATCATTTGTCTTGTGACAGGATGTTCCACAGCGCTGAAAATCTGAATGCCATTTCCTGATATATGTATAAATTATGGCTTATATAGTAGATATTTTTCTTACGTTTTCTGTAATATGTTATGTATCAGATACTTTTATACATCTGTAGTCTATCTTTTGGCATCATTGTGTACAACATTTGGCAAACCTTATAGTAGGTCACAAAATATTGTAAACACATTGTTTCCATATTTTGTGAGGGAGATATTGTAAAGGGAGATCATCCTCTAGAATTACTTTTCCTCAGCAGTTGTAGTTGATACCAGATATATTTTTAAAATTTTGGGCAGGTCAGTATTACCTCCGCTGTTTTTCTGAAAAATTTCATATAATTTTATACACAATATGTTATATTTCAAGCTAAAATTTATGGAAAGAAATTACTTTATTTTCGTTGTTAAATCGATATGTACTAGCTCTTAATGTACAATTAAGATTTTTTTAGAAACATACAAAATCACAAGTTATTTGGCACACTTAAAATTTCTATTATTAATTATGCAATCTAGTGCTTTTACTATGTTTATTTCTAGATTCTTTTATAAAATAAAAATCTAAACTAATAGAAATTCATTTGTCCAGAAAAATTGTAAACGTTTTGGAATATTGTTATTGCCGCAGAGTGAAGTAGTGGTAAGCATGCTTGTGATGTTATCAGACAAATATTTGTATTTTGGACAAACAATGTAATTTCGACTTTGTTAATGCGAAAATTCAAAAGACAGTGTGATGCAGTAAAATCTGAGACAATAAATTGCGATGATTACAAAAATTCTGCAAAGACATTCTTCAAAATCATTAAGATCAGTTTAACTATGAGAACCTAAAATGTGAGTCTTTCTGCTTCAAGAATAAGACCCCTCGACATGAAGAACTGGAGCCAACTGTGTGAGAGAAGATAAGTAGAAAGTTCATTGTAAATCTTACTCCTCTCAGATTTTCTGATTAGACTTTACCATCGTGGACAGTAGCAACAACAAGAAACGGAGGGGTAGATTATAGGGTGCAGGGAGAGGTGCCAAATGATGAGTCATTTGTGTGCAAAAATGTTCTTGAACTGGCTCTGAGCATACAATAGTACATTGTTTCCCCATTACAATAGTCCATATAATATGTCCATATATGGCTGTTTCTTTCTGAAATATTCTGTGGATGTTATTAGATGTTTTGATGAAGCATTTTAAATCTGAATATGATCTGAAGTAACACTCACCAAGTTTTCTGAAATTAGTCTTCTAATTTCAAGTTGCATAAAAGCCTCAGTTTGCGTTTGGGGACATCTAGTTAAGTTCATAGACAAAAAATTGCATTGATTATCATTTTCCTCTCTGAGTTTCTCGTTTTCTTGTTGAAGTTGTTCCCTGTCTGCTTGCCACTTTTTTTCCTCTTCTTGCAATTCATCTTCCGACTGCCTACATGAATTTACAGCCTAAAGAGTTAGTGATTCCCAGTTGTACTTAACAAAAGTAAGATACAGTACTGCATTTCTATACTCACCTGCTTATCTTTTTTTGACCTTCATATGCCAGCACTGGCTCCACAACCCCATTTATTAAGTGTACATGACTTCCATAGTTGTTACTAGCAACCTTCTTCAAATCTCGGCTTTGGTTTGTTAGAACGCTATGCAACTGAATACATTCCTTCTGCTGTCTGTCAACCTCAAGTTGCAACTCATTATTCTGACCTGAACAGGAAGAAATTTGTAACAGAGTCAGAAATAAATGAAAGTGAAACTAATTCAAATATAAATTAATAATGCCAGTCATGTAGAAAATCTGGTCTAATGCTAGATCAGTATCATGGAAATAGAGTATTTGATAATGGAATACACTAAAGACAAACTTTGGAAATACTTTCTTAACCACTATCTCTGTTTTCGTAGTTTAGCACTTGTATATTTATGGCATGCAGTTGGCAACAATAATTCTTCCCATATAGAACAGGCAGTGTATGTACACTATTTCACCACTATCTGGCAGAGTGGCTACAGAGCCTACAGAGAACATAAACTGTTTGTTTCATATGGAAAACCATGAAATCCTACATTTAAGAGAGACAAAAAAGGAAAAGAAAAAACAACAACAACAAAAATTGCTACTGTGATTGGGGAGAAACAATGTGAACTTACTTAGAAATCCTTCTCGTTCTATTAGATCATATAATGTTTGCTGTAGTTTAGCAAAACTTGCATTTAATCTTGAAATTTCGTGTTCCAGTCGTTGCACCTGAAATTTGAATACAATAGTGACTCAAGAACACTGCATCAAAGACAACAGCAATTAAAATGGTACGAATGCTTAAAGCAGAACTAAATTGACTGAATGCTACTCAATTTAAATTCCTGTCCCACAAAAGCCTCCAATGCAATAATGTCACATATCAGTCTTTATATACCGTGTGAAACAGTATTACCCATGACCTTGATATGCAGATATCTTCATCGTGTTGTGTTCTCAAGATTACCTCTTAGATTCCACCAGACATTCTATGAATGTGAAGAAAACTGTCCCTTGTTACTGTGTCTGCACTTGAGGCTATTTCTCAGCAAAGATTATTGGTTAAACAAGCATACCATGAATAATGGCATTTTCTTTGGTCCCCTCCCCCAGTAGTTAGACATGGAGTGACTCTATACTTGTTAACATTAGTAATGAATGGGTTGTCCATGTTATTAACCAGGTCTATTGTTTCATCCATGTCTATTTCATAGGCAGTTACATGATACCACTAATGTACACTCACAGCCACTATAAATATCAACTAATTAACAGTTCACATTGAATCCACAATATGAAATTACACAGATTTCCTAAAAATGAATTTGTTTTAAGTTATGGACTAAATGAACATCAAAGTACAACACACATTTCAATACCATAACGAAATGCCGCAATAAACAGATCTGAAATACTATAATGCTATCTGTGAATGAGCATTTCTTGTTATCCAAAGTTGAGCAACCAACAAACAACACAATATTCAGGTAATAAACACTAACTCAGTTCTTCAACAGAAAAGCCATTATCGTGCTTCACGAAACATACCATCATTTGACCAGTATGGTATAGCACCACCACAGAAAAACCATCTATACAGAGGCTAGGAACAGGTTATCTCCATTATGCGGACAAACTGGTGTTGTGTTGCGTCTCCTTTGGTAATGTGGTACAACATCAGGACTGTAAAAAATTCTCACAAAAAGTAGGGTTGTGTCACACTGAAACTTCTGCATCCACTGATAGAAAAACTTTGAAAATGTACTAAAATTATATAATCAGCTGTTCAAAATATTCTGCTGAATAGAGAAAGTTAACATAAAATAGTCAGGAAAAAGTACCTATTTTAAGATTGTGTTATTCATAGCCAGCCTAAACTTCCTGATTTATAATGCTTTAGTCCTGCAACTATATTATTCTTTTATACACTGATAAGCCAAAACATTACAACCACTGTCGACCTGTGACATTGAATGCTGTTTGGTGGCACTGCGGGCATGTGATGCGGTAACAAAAGTATGTAAGTGGAGCAGACATGGGGAGGGGGGGTCATCCTAGCAAAGATATGTGTTGCAAATGGGGAAATCCATTGAGATAAGTGACTTTGACAAAGGGCAGATTATTATTAAACAAAGCCTGTGAACAAGTATCTTGAAAACAGCAAAGCTGAATGAATGTTCACATGCTACTGCTTTGGGCCTGTAAAGAGGTAGAAGAACAGTGAAACCACCACTAGGTGGTAAATGGCTGGATGTCCATGACTCTTCACAGAATGTGGGGTTTGGAGGCTTGTCTGCTCTGTAAAGCAGGATAGATAGTGATCTGTGGTATCTTTGCTGAAGTAGCACAATGTTGGTGCACCCTCAAGTGTTTTGGAGCACACCATTCATAGTGCATTGTTGAACATGGAGCTCTGCAGCGGACCATTCCTACATATTCACATGTTGACCCAATGACACTGTCAATTACAACTGCAATGTGCACGGGCCCATTAGGATTCAACCATCAAGTAATGGAAACATGTCGGCTCTTTGGGTGAAACACACTTTTGCTACACTTTGTTGTAGGTCATCACCACAAATGCTGTTATCAAGGTGAACAGATGGCTCAAAATGAGCAGCATATCACGGACACAGGCTGGTAGGAGCAGTATTATGATATGGGAGACATTCTCCTGCATTTGCATGGGACTTGTGATAGTAATCAAAGACAAGCTGAGAGCTACGAACAACCTGCGTCCCTTCTTGCTTGACACCTGTGGTGTCACCGCCAGACTCCACACTTGCTAGGTGGTAGCCTTTAAATCGGCCGCGATCCGTTAGTATACGTTGGACCCGCGTGTCGCCACTATCAGAGATTGCAGACCGAGTGCCGCCACACGGCAGGTCTAGAGAGACTTCCTAGCACTCGCCCCAGTTGTACAACCGGCTTTGCTAGCGATGGTTCACTGACAAAATACGCTCTCATTTGCCGAGACGATAGTTTAACATAGCCTTCAGCTATGTCATTTGCTACGACCTAGCAAGGTGCCATTATCAGTTACTATTGATACTGAATCATGTACCGTCAAGACCGACGTTCACCATTAATGGATTAAAGTTAAGTATTCCACCAGCTACGTCCGTTTTTCTAAATTCTAATTTCCTTGTCCTGTTACAGACCTCACGCCAGCCTGCGTGAGCTAAAACGCGTGCCTATTGGCCTCCTCTAGTAACACGGTGTTGGCTCTCCTGCCAACCAAAACAATACCTTCCCTGATGGTGATGTCATCTTTCAGCAGTATAATTGTCCATATCCCAGAGCCAGAACCATGCTACTGTGGTTTGAGGAGCATTATACTGCACTCAAGTTGGTGTCTCCATGACCAAATTCCACTGATTTGATTTATTATTGCTCCTGTAGATCATACAATTTGTACAGCAAAGCACATCATGATATAGGACAAGTCAATTTGAAAAATTATGTTAAGATGGTATATGACGAGAGATGACAGTAGTGGTACATAACTCACATAACGAATACATATAGGATATATAGACAAAATATAAAAAAGGTGGTGTATGATGAGAGATGATGATGGTGCATACTGCACATAGCAGAATACATATAAGAGATACAGGCAGAATATGAGTAACAAACAATAATTAAATTATCTTACTAAGTAGAAATATCTACAAGTGAATATACAGCTTATTACAAGTAATTAAAATATTGTGGTACATAGTTCACATAGCAGAATACATATATGAGATACAGACAGAATATAGATCAGATACAATAATTAAATTATCTTACTAAGTAGAAACATATACAACTGAATAAACAGCTTATTGCAAGTAATTAGAATTTTGTTTCAAGAAATTAATGTACAGAATAGAAACAGTGATTTATTAGCAATTCCTTTAATTTAATTCTCACTATTTTTGGGTTTTTGCTTGTTTTTATGTCTGTTGGGAGGTAGTTGTATATTTTAATGCCCATACATTTAACCCCATTCACATATAAGTTTGTGTTGTGGGCTATAATTTGTAACTGCGTTTTGTTTCTGGTGTCGTGTGTGGTGGTTTGCACTTCTGTCGAGGGTGTCCAAGTGCTGTACCGTAAAACAAGCTAGTTCCAATATATAGAGGCATAGCAGTGGCAGGATTTTTAGCTGTTGAAATAGTGGTTTACAGTGTTCAGTTCTTTTTTTACATTTCATTATTCTTACTACTTGTTTTTGTAACTTGAAAATTGGGAGAGAATCAGAGCTCTTTCCCCAGAAGATTAGGCCATAGCTCAAGACAGACTCAAACAGGGCATGGTGCACCAGCTTCAAGGTATCTACACTGGCGGTGTCTTTTAATGATCGTAATAGATAGCAGGTTTTATTAAGCTTTTGTGACAATGCCTCAATATGTGGTTTCCAATTTAGTGTGTTACTGATGGTAAGTCCAAGAAATTTGGTGTCCTGCCTGTTCGTAATGTCATCTTTGCCGATAACTATAACTGCATTGAAGGGGGTTAGATTTTGTCTAGTATGGAAGTTCATACTTACAGTTTTTTGAGTATTTATGAGTAGTCTATTTGCTTGAAACCACAATTGTAAATGACAAGTAGTTTCATTAACTGCTTCTTGCAATGTGTCACCTCTACTGGTTATCAGGATATTTGTGTCGTCCACATACAGAAAGGAGCTGGCATTTGGTATGTGTTCTGGGAGATCATTTATGAATAACATGAAAAGAAAAGGGCCAAGGACAGATCCCTGAGGGACGTCATTTGTTGTATGTAGTATATCTGACCTGCAGTGCCTGAATGTCTCTGATTTTCTTATTTCTACATATTGCTTTCTTTGATTAAGGTAGCTATGGAGCCAATTGTGGGCTACACCTCTAATCCCATACTTATGGAGTTCCATAAGCAGCACCTTGTGGTCGACCATGTCAAAAGGCTTGGACTGATCGAGAAATATACCGACACTTGAGCACTTTTCTAGAAATGCATACAGGGCATATGTGGTGGACCTATTTTTCTGGAATCCGTATTGGGAAGATGTGATTATGTTGTTAGAATTTAAACATATTTCTAATCTCTTGTAGAGAGGTATAATTTTAGGAAGATTTAGCTGGTTTGGAAATGTTCCATCTAGAAATGAGGTATTTATGATATTTGACAGGGGTCCACTGATGTAATTTGAACACTTATGAAGTAAGAAGCAGGGTATCATATCATGCAGAATAAATCGTTTTGACTATTTTTTTAATAATATCTTCAATTTCATACGGTGTTGTAGGAGATAGGAAAAAGGAGTTCAGAGGAGTATTATTTTTGAGACAAGAGTGTGCAGTGTTTGGAGAGTTAGTCAGGAGATTTGTGGGAGGAGAGTGAACAGTATTTCAAGAGTTGGTTAGGAGATTTGTGGAAATTTCTGAAAAATAGCTGATGAATTTATTGGCAATTTTATGTGCGTTTTCAGTCTTTTGTCCTTCTATATTTAGTGTGATTTTATCCTCTATCCTTAACTTTCCACCAGTCTGTTCATTTACTATACCCGAGATGGTCTTACATTTGTTGGAAGAGCACCTAATTGTTTTATCATTATGAGCTTTTTTAGCCCATTTGATAACTCTCCTGTATGTGTTTTTGTAATTTTTATTGTATACCTTGAACTCTTTGGATTTGCCACTGTCCAGTTTGCTAAGTCTGTGCAGCAGCCTCATCTTTTCTGATGAAGTTTTTATACCTTTTGTGACCCAAGCATTCTGGTTTTTTGTTAGTGATAGTCTTTGTTTTCGCTGGAAAATTGCAATTAAAGTAATATTCAAATATCTGCAGAAAATTGTCATATTTTTCATTTGTTGTTGAGGAAGTAAATACACTTTGCCAGTCTTCTTTCTCTAAGCTAAGTACAAAGTTGTTTATAATGCTATCACTATAACTTCTACATTTAATAACTGTTTCTTCTGTTGGGAGTACATTGAGTGGTGGATTAAAATATATTGTTAGTGCACTGTAATCTGAAAAACCAACATCTATAATTTTTACAGTGCAATCAGTGTTAGTAGCAACCTGATCAAGACAGCTGTTTAATCTCGTAGGACACATAACTTTCATATTTAAGTTGAATGGCATCATTAAATTTACTAATTATGACTTTCAAGCAGATTCTTCAAGGAAATCAATGTTGATATCACCACATATTATTATATTTTTTGAGTTGTTGTGACAAGCTTTTTCTAGCAATAGTGCAAAGTTTCTGAGGATGACTGAAATGTTACCACTAGGTGATCTATATACACACATTATATACGTATTTAGGTCGACCAGTACTACCCCAGCTATTTCAATGTCTTTGTCTAAGGAATGCACTTCACTGATGTAAATCCTACGGAACCCATTCAGGTCTCCATCGGGTGCCATCATCACGTACGTACCTGTGCACAGTCACCTAATGACACATACCTCCACAAACCTACCAACAAACTGTTGGATCCCTGATATGCAGAATCAGTGGTATATTTCATTCCAAAGAAGGACAATCACGCTATTAAGCAGGTAGTCATAAGGTTTTGGCTCATCAGTGTATTAAGGATATCCTTTGTAACAAAACTTTGCTACTAGTATATAATAAGCCATCACAGAATGGAGCACTGATGACACAAAATGTTCCCATAAAACACCATTATTAACTACAGGCAGTGCAGGTACTGTTATTAAATCCTGAGATTCTGTAAAAGATGCCTGAGTGGATAGCAAAGGTATTCAAATCCTGATCGCTGCTGATACTAGCATATTAACAGATGTCAATCTCAGATTACAAACTAACATTTGTTTTGCATGGGTGAAGTTAACTGACAACAGTATAATAAAGTATTGAGAATGATTAGCATTTAACATCATTCTAATGAAGGAATCAACCTTGTCCTTCTTAACGGACCATCCCATCATTTACCATAACTAATTTAAGGCTGGCATTTTACCATAAAGAGGTGTGTTTGAAAGATGGTGGGATGGTGTCTCTCTGTAAAAAGTTAACAACTGCCATGTGTGTACATGGCATGTTGCTTGCCAGTGATAGCTTACTCTGAAGGCAATAGTGTTAAGGTTAACATCAATCATAATTAGCTACGCATTCCTCCATAACATTTCAAACACCACTATATCATACATATTCATCATGGAAGGAGGTACAAAAATGACATACTTGTTAATGGCCAATTCTTTAATTTGTGCACACTAATACAAAATGGTGTATGGTACGTTTGAGATCTGCCCAATTTTCCCACATATTCTTTGAGCACTCAATGTGATACGTCTTTTTCTTTTTCATATGATGTGTCCCAATGCAAGTAAGTACAGGGGAAAGACTATGATGTGATCAGTGAGATGGAACAATATTTAACCTAACAAGATGATCAGTGGAAGACATAAAATCTGTAAACACGTTTGTGATCATGTTTTGCTCATTTTTCACAAATATCTGACTTCATCACATATAATTACACAAACAGTTATAGTAGATTATGTATTAATAAAATAAAAATCCATTTCAGTTGCCAGTAATTTTTTATTTAGTGCACGACCAGTTTTTAAGCCTAAAGCTTCATCTTCAACTGCCACCAAATAATTACGGAAACTTCCATGTTGTGCCGTTGAGATAAGCACTGCAGTTGCTAACCTTATGCTCCCATGCATATTTTGATGTGCATGTGACCCCCATGATTGACTGGCTTGACCACAACACACTAATGTTTCCTTTGGTGGCACCAAAAGGTGAAGCTTTAGGCTTCAGAACCAGTCATGCAATAAACAAGAAATTATGACAACTGAAGCAAATTTTTGTAATTTGTTAATATGTTCCTGAGCTGTAGATGTTTGTCTGATCAAACATTGTGAATTATAAAGTGACATGTGCTCAAGATTAATATTTATGAATAAATTAACAAGAAGACTCTGAGAACCTTTAACACTGCAGCCACTGTGTTTGTAGAAGGGATACAAAGAAGATAAGCATAGCAGACAAAAAAATTAATCACAGCCAGGAGATGTAACAGCTTTACCACCTGTAGCCTTCATAAGGCCTCAATCCAGCAATGAAGAGAATCCACAGGTTTCATGTCATACACAGCTGAAGCCACTCACTGATCATCTGATCCTGTACTGCTAAAGTTGTGGAGATGTTGATTAGAATTTTGTACTGACTTTTCCAAATAGTCCAAAACATTTGCTATATTATTCAGGGGGACAACTGAAAAGTGAAATGGGATCTATGTATTTGTCAAATCAGTAACATATGCATGGAGCCCTGCAAAACTGCTTCTTACTATCTTGGAAGATGGTAACATACACTAACAATCGTCATGACAATACAGAAGAATGAGAAATAATTGGTCACGAAGAATGTTCAAATAAACATTCTGGTTCATGTTCATGTAACCAGAATGAGTTTTGATACAAAAACTTTCAAAACATTGTAACAAACTCTCACTTGAACTACACCATGGGTTAAAAGCCTGAGTAGGCTGTTGGTGCAGTCAGTGTCTGACATAATTTGAAAAGAAGCAAAAGTAACTCACTGAAATACACTGCATGCCTCCAGTCAATTTCTGTCCATTATCAGTGTTTTTTCGGCTCACGGAGATGTGCAGATTTGTACGCTGCTGTGAGCAATGGCCTTTTGTAAGGTACCTCAACTACAAATGACCACTACATGCCGTTCCATTCATAAGCTTTTCTCAGAAACTAGCCAAGACTGCAATGCTGTCACTAACAGCAACAATTCCTGTTAGATTTGAAATGGAATGTTAATGACAAAGCAAGACACTTGGACTCCTATCCCTGTTGGTTAGGGTTTTTTATGGCCAATGTTCTTAAGCAGTGTTACATGTCAGTGTGTAATACACCATTCCTCATACACGTGTTGCACAGTCTGCAATGATACATCAAAAAATCAGGCAACTTTATTCATGAAGTATTATTGGGGACATCCAAACACAATTACTCATTTCTCACATTCCATCATGTCTCTACATTGATCCTTATTACTGTATTGATTCCATACAACCACAGGCTTCACTGTAATGCCTTATGTCAATAGCAGAGTGTCACGTGACCATTTGGCACCAGTTCTAGACAATCTTCAGCACTCCAAAGAAAACTGAGTACTAAGGCAGGTACTAATGTTTTGTGCTCACGTTATCTGACTTGGTCAAAATTGGAGACAAGCAATCTGTCATAATTTTTATATTATGGACTGAAAGCCCTCGAAGTCAAGATCACAAATAATTTTTATTTTGAGTACTAGGTTCAGCTGCACATGACCCATCCTCAGAGCCCTGTAATGTTATATAAACCATACAGTCCAGTTTTATGTAATATTCTACCAAACTGCTGATTTACAAATGTTTAAAGGCCTTTACCACAGGCTCAACATATTTAAACAGTAAACTACATGTCCTCGTAACAAACAAAAGTATTAGAAACACTGTCAACATACAACATTATAGACCATAACTGAGGACCAAATAACAGTAGGCAATTTTTGTCATAATGATAGTAGTAAGTAATAACAATAGATTATAAAAATAAAAATTTATTTGTGATCGTGACTTTGAGGCTTTCCAATCCTATATTCAACAGCGTGAGCTGAAATTTGTAGTGTACCCTGTTATGTCAAAAATCCTGCAGGATTGAGGAAACCTGAATGTTCCAGTACAGTATGAGTGAGGTGGTCTATCTTATACAGTATATACCATAAATGGGTGCCATCTTGAATCTAAGTCCATTTTCTTAAGTGGAAAATGGGGCATATGGTATATTAAATAATATCAGCATTTTTTGGCAAGTTCATTCTTGTAATCAGATCTGGAATAGCAGTTTGGTTCAAAAGTTACAACACTTCATATTTGTTGCAGGTAACTGCCTGTGGCTTTTACTAAGGAGGAGATAAACAAGGTTATTTTGATGTCTGGAGAACGGAGTTTCAGTGTCATAACAGCAGATTTTAACAGCTGGCACCCAGAAAGACCTAAGTTTCACACAACACTGTCAGGTGCTTAATTTCCAAATTCCGTGAAATTGGGACTGTGGCTGACAAATCACGGAGTGGGCATCCAAAAAGTGCTACTGATGAGGCACACTCAACAACGGTTTTGGTGTCCTTCATGAAAATCCCACACTGCAGCACACAGCGTTTGTCAGCATAATGTGGAATCAGTTAGTCATTGATCATATGAATCCTTCATGCTTATCAATGGCATCCACTCGAAATTCAGCTACTCCAGCACCTAGCAGAGGATGACCCAGACAGACATATGCAGTTTTGCACATGAGCCCTAGGGCAAGTTCAACAAGATCCCTCTTTTGCACAAGGTATCTTGTTCAGTGGTGAGGCAAGCTTTTTTGTCAGTGGTAAAGACAACAGTCACAACCACAGATACTGGAGTGACCAGAATCCACACTGGATGGGACATTCCACGTCAAAAGAACATGGTGTAAGAAGATTGGTCATAAAAATCCCTAACCAACAGGGAGAAAAGTCTAAGTGTCATGTGTTGTCATGGTGTGGTGTGGAATGTGGGTACCCACGTAATTGGACCCATTTTCACTGACCATAACCTAAATGCTCATTGCTACCTGCCTTCAAATGTGCATTGACTGAGAAGGACACCATGTTGAACACCTTAAATTACTGTCCTTTATTGAGAACAGTCCAGCCTGTAATTCCAACCAAAATTTTCTGTAACTTTCGAACCATAATTGCTACTTTGTATTTGTTTACAGGAATGACCTTGGCAGAAAATACTGATGTTACCTGATATATCACATGACTCCCCTTTCCATTTAAAAAATTGACAGATTCAAGATAGATGATTCCAAGATGACATTCTTGTTCTGTACATACTGTAAGAGACAGACCACCTCACCTATACCTTATTGGAACTTTCAGGTTTCCCTATTCCTACAGGGTTTCTGACATAACAGGGTTTACTGAGACTTTTGACTCACCCTGAACATTTAAATCTACATGGCTACTCTGTAAATCACACATAAGTGCCTGGCAGAAGGTTCATCAAACCACCTTTAAACTAATTCTCTATTATTCCATTCTCAAATAATGTGTAGAAAAAGCATATACCTATATCTATCCATGCAAACTATGATTTTATTATGATGATCGTTTCTCACTATGTAGATAGACATCAACAAAGTATTTTTGAATCTGGAAGAGAAAGTTTGTGATTTAAATTTTGTGAGGAGATCCCGTTGCAATGAAAAACGCCTTTGTTTTAATGATTTCCACTCTGAATCCTATATCATGTCTGTGACGCTCTCTCCACAATTTCTCAGTAATACAATATCTGCTGCTCTTCTTCAAACTTTCTTGATGTACTTCATTAATCCTATATGGTGACACTAAAACACCGTGCAACAGTACTGCAAAAGAGGATGGTCAACCTAGTGAAGACAGTCTCTTTAGTAGATCTGTTGCATTTTCTAAGTGATCTGGTGATAAAACCCTGTTATTGGTTCTCTTTCCCATTCCAATTTAAGTTGTTCATAATTGTAATTCCTAGGTATTTAATTGAATTTATGACCTTTAGATTTGATTCATTTATCATATAACCGAATTTTAAAGGATTCCTTTTGGCAGTCATGCAGATGACCTCACTCTTCGAGCTTACATCATCATCAGCACATATAATGTTGTGGGTATTATCAATATACTAATATACCCACAAGAGCCAACTAATAAGGCTTCAAGATACAGCACTAGGAATATACATCACTTATGAGGGAATCTCAATGATAACACTATTTATTCTAAATAGAGCACATACACACTGTGACAAAGCAGGCTGGGATAATTTTAATGCCCCTCTTGTTTTGCCATCTGATTACTTAAAATTAATTTTTTCATGTCTAACTAATTACCATTAACATACGTGAATATAATCTGCATTTTCATAAAAGAGAAAGATTGGGCCTTAGTTTTAAAGAATATAACACCAGATCTAATTTTGTGCTTAGTATGTATGTAATTTCAATTTATAATTTAGTTTGACTGTTCCTAGTTAGTATCTTTCATTATAGGGTGAAATCATTAATTGTTTTGTAACTTAAATTCTGTTGTTGACATATAAACAAATATAAATTCTGCACTAATTATAAACGTTTGGAAGACGAAATACTAGTAATCTTAAAGTATCTGTTTGGCTCCTTTCGAAAACATGTTAGCAAAGGCAGCAGTTAATAACTAACAGTTTTGTCAGAAGTATTGTTTGCATAACGATATTTGTTGATTTTATGATTTAAACAAATAATTCAGCTTAACCCTTGCAGCAGAAGAAACTGTTAAAAAGAAGCAATTTTTCTATGTATTCAGTTAATTTAATGAGTTAAGTTGTAATTGTAATTTCTGTATATTAAACTTCTAACAATGTGTAGTTTCAGTACCTATTATTGTGATGATATATAAGGGCCTGAATTTTGGTCACAAGACAGTCACTTCACAGCCGAGATTCAGACGAGGAACCTGTGTTGGTTAGAATGACAACAATGCTTCAATGTAACTGAGGAATAAGTCTTAAACAATTAGGCCATGTGTAAAAACAATGCCAGTGACTGTTTCCATATGATGTAATTTTCTCTTCTTCAAGAACTGTGAACTTTGTGGTTATGTTTTTACTGCTCATAGATGTTCAACAGTAAACTATAGCAGCAGTATGTGGAGGTTCGCCTGAAAACAATTAATGAGGCTTATCGAAAGTTATAACAATAGTTAACTGGCCATATAAATGTGTACATGGGGGTTGCGAAAAGTGAAAATAAAAGTCATTGAAACGCAACTGTGCATCTGTCAGCTACATTATTTATGGTAGTCAGTGTCCAAATTACAAATCCCATTTTTCAGCCAGTGTAGCAACACAGTACGTCGACACCGAGGACAACGAATGAAAATAAATAAAGCAGGTGGAACCGCTACAACTCCTATGAAAATTCGTAAGTTCTTCTAGTTAATGTCTGAGGACATTCAACAACATTCAGCACATGATGAATGGGAACCAGGCAAATATCCACTTATTTAGGCCAATGGAATAATGGTGAAGGTTCTGAAGGATGCCTAAATTTTATGATTGGCAAATAGTAAGGTTAGTAAATAATGATACCCGAAAGAAAGTTTTAAGTGCTGGAAAACTTGTAGATACAAGACACAAGATTTTATTTCCATTTGATAACCATGGACGACACTGTGCTAGTTTCAGACCCTTCCATCAAAATATTTTGCGATATCCATAGTGAAACCAAATGCACAACTGAAATATTTTGTTAACAGTATCAAAGAAAAGGTAAAGGACTTTAATAAACTTGACTGTTTGGTTGTTCTTGCTGAAACAAAGGATGTATAAACAGATTTCAAAGAATAGCGAAGCACTGTGATTATGATACTCTCAAAAACTACGAACACGAAAGTGATTCTGTGCACAGTAGTCTACACAGTTGGCAGGGCAGACCGGAACGATAGAATATATAAAATGAACAAGTTCTGAATGGAAAATGCTGCAGAGTGCAGTCATGCTGAGATACTAGGTGTTAGTCTGTTTTTATGGAGGACTACATGTGGTTATGAAGGAAAAAGGAAAACTTTGCATGAACCTTCATTATTTAGGTATGCTTCATACCATGACTCCGTCACTGATCTCAGTTGGTTGCTTGCAACAGCTAGGAAAGACTGACACTGCAAATGAGTGGGTACAATATGGCAATATTAGAAGATGAAACAAACAACTTTATCAGTGAATATGCCTTCTGTGGAACAAATATCTGACAAAGATGACATGCAAGAAAAAATATCACCATGTAAAAAGAATTGAGGCTGGAGCTATACCATAGAGAAGAGAAGATAGTACCAGCAGATTACATTGAACCACCAGGTAGAGGGCAACTTTGAAAGTAACATTGAAATCTCTAACTATAATTGTGTATTTTGATTGACTGCTTAGACAGGTCAGAAGGTTTTACAAATTATCAGAGAACAACTTAAAATTTTCACATGGTGACCTACATTTACATGCAGTTGTAATTTTACTTTCTATTAGTTCACTTAAGCAATACTCAAAATCGTTTTATAGAGGGAAACATTCCATGTGGGAAAAATATATCTAAAAACAAAGATTCTGTAACTTACCAAACGAGAGCGTTGGATCCTTTCATCTTTCCCTTTCCTTCCCTCTTTCCTGATGAAGCGACCTTGGGTTGCGAAAGCTCGAAATTTGTGTGTGTGTTTGTGTTTGTTATTGTTTCTATCAACGTACCAACGATTTGTTTGGTAAGTTACAGAATCTTTGTTTTTATATATATATATATATATGAGTATTGCTTATGTGAACTAATAGAAAGTGAAATTACAACTGCATGTAAATATAGGTCACCATTTTTTAAATTGTTGTTCTCTGATAATTTGTAAAATCTTCGGAACTGTTTAAGTAGTCAATGAAAATACACAATTATAGTTAGAGATTTCAACGTTACTTTCAAGGACAGCTGCACAAAAGGGCAGCAACTGATTAATCTGCTAAAAATTTACAGTATGGATATATGTCTAGAAGATACCATCATGTATGTCAGCATGAGTGAAACTACTATTGCCAAATTTTCATTGACAAATCAAAATGAGCCTATAAAATGAGATGTTTGATACAAGGTTTCTCTGACAGTCTAGCAATTGAGGGGTGCCGGAATGATGAAAATGACAAAATTAACCTTTTTCGTTTTTTTTTTTCATTATAAAATTATTTGGAGTTTTCTGAATAAAACAAATCAGGTTTCACTATTCTAAGTGTGTTTTTTATCACTGCAAAGTTGACGCACTGTGTAAACGGTTGTAGCAACTTGGTGTGTCACCTCTGATGGCGCCACTCGCTGCCTGCAAGCAGGGTATCTTTGGGGAATTAGACAGTTTTTTGTTTTCCAACGTTGTATGGCTTTATCTCTGTGGCAAATGACCATTCATATCAGTAAACATAAACGCTATACCGTGTGTGTTGACTTGTGGAGTTTGCTTTATGTTGTTTAGCTGTTCAATTTTGCGTATTTGACGAATTTTGCACGTACCTGTTTTATGTATTTGGTTTGTCGATATCAATATGCCCTGTTTCAGCAATCGAATGTTTAAGAAAAGGCACAATGAGTGGAAGAAGAAATCTTTTGTTGTTTCGAAAGGAGATGCTGCTCAGACTGCTTCACCGACTACTCCAAATGAAAGTGATAGAGCTTCTTCCAGCAAGAAACTTTGTGACAGCAAATAAAAATTTGAAAACTATGAAAGTGACAGTAACGATGTGAATGAAATAATTAACATTTCCTTGCTCTCTAATATTTTGGAACATAACGTATTATGCCAAGTTTGCCGAGAAAGAGCAGTGGAATTGAAAATAACTTCACACATTGGTTTGACATTTAAAATGTTATTGAAGTGCAACAAATGTGCTGCAGAAGTTTCGTTTTCCTCATAGCGGTAATAGTGGAAAGAAGGTGTATGATATACATGTTAGTCTAGTGAATGGCTTCCGTTGCATTGGCAAGGGCAGTGCTGCAGGGAGAATGTTATGTGGAATTATGAACTTACCAAAATGACCAACCAAGTTTGGATTTTATAATGAATTGGTGGGATCTTCTACTGAAGATTTTGCTTAAGCAACAATGAAGAAAGCAGTTGAAGAATCTGTGACAGATAATGGGAATTGTAGAGATTTAACTGCTTTAGATGGATCATGGCAACGTAGAGGTCATAAATCTCTAAATGGAGTTGTGACAGCTACCAGTGGAGACAGTTGCAAAGTAATTGATGTTGCTATTCTCTCAAAACATTGTAGATGTAAGGGCAATACCAAGGACGAACATAGTGAAAGTTGTGAAGCAAATTTTCACGGCACGAGTGGAGCAATGGAAGTAGAGGGAGTGAAAGTAATTTTTTCCAGATCACAGGAGCGGTATAATATATGATACACTGACTATCTAGGAGACAGTGATTCTAAGGGATATAAAGCTGTAGAGGAAATCAAACCTTATGGCAATGAAATTCACATTAAAAAACAGGAGTGCATTGGACATGTGCAGAAGCAAATGGGGGCTCGCTTGCGCAAACTAAAGCAGACATTAGGATCTCAGAAGCTTAGTGATGGTAAGACCCTTGGAGGAAGAGGAAGATTGACTGATGAAGCAATTGATAAATTGCAGAGGTATTACGGGTGTGCAATTAGGCAAAATACAAGAAGCATTGAGCATGTGAGGAGAGCAGTAGGGGCATTATTTTTTCATACTGCATCAACAAATAAGCCCCCACAACATGAACTGTACCCTACAGGTGATGACTCATTGTGTAAGTACCAATCAGGAAAGGAATATGCCCATAAAAACAGTTTGCCAAAAGTTGTAATTGATGTTACTAAGCCCATATTCAGAGATTTATCACAGCCGAGTTTATTGGAAAAGTGTTTACATGGGAAAACACAAAATCCAAATGAGAGAGTAAATAATTTAATTTGGAAAAAAATGTTCAAATGTGAGTGATATCTTATGGGACTTAACTGCTAAGGTCATCAGTCTCTAAGCTTACACACTACTTAACCTAAATTACCCTAAGGACAAACACACACACCCGAGGGAGGACTCGAACCTCCACTGGGACCAGCCGCACAGTCCATGACTGCAGTGCCTCAGACTTCTCGGCTAATCCCGTGCGGCTTTAATTTGGATTAGGATTCCCAAAAGAGTGTTTGTACAGAGAAAAACATTGCATTTTGGAGTCTATGATACAGTGGCAACATACAATGAAGGAAACATTATCAAATGTGATGTGCTGAAACGTTTAGGTTTCCAACCAGGACACAACACCATTTCCACAATGTGCTTAATTGGTGAAGAAAGACTAAGAGGTGCAGTAAGAAGAGACAAAAGCCTACAACATGCAGCAAAAGGGAAGAAAAGACCAGTGAAAAGGAAACTAACGCTGGAAAAAGAAGAGGATGCTGATAATCCATCATATGGGTCAGGAATGTATAGAAAACTTTGGAAGCCAGTTGCCGTAACTTAAAAATTTTCATCTTTGAGGAACATTTTCTCAAAAACTTTTAACAGTATGTTAATGAAATTTATACACAATATTGTTTACTTCTTTTCCTTCATTTTTATAACAAATTGTAAAAAATATTGTATAATTCAAGAGTTATAGAAGAAAAAGTGCAGAATTTTAGAGAAAAAAATAAGCATCTGTTTAAAAAATTGTAAAACAAAAACCAATAAATATTTCTTAACATGGCATTATAACTTTGTAGAGAAATATTCACTGAACATGTAATCCAAATTTCAGAGCTATATGTTTAATGGTTTTAGAAAAATGTTCCTTCTATTTGCTAAAATTAACATGGAGGAGATGGATCGTTCCGGCTCCCCTTAAGACTGTTTTTCACTTACATTAGACCCAGATCTCGGGAGCCGGCTGTCAGTTACCAAGTAACGCCTGGCGTGGGCTCCCTCTACCTCACTTTATGGAACATTTTGAGCATGTGCATATCGGGTTCTCCATTATATTAAGCTCCAAGACCACGCAAACACGTGGACACTGGAGCATACATTGTGGGCGAAGCTGGCGTTCGCTGTGTCAAATACCGATGAAGGCACCCAGACGCCGAAATTACAGATTACAATAACATCAACCAGAAGTGGGAATGACAACACATCAGCACGGGTTCAAATGGTCCAAATGGCTCTAAGCACTACGGGACTTAACATCTGAGGTCATCAGTGCCCTAGACTTAGAACTACTTAAACCTACATGAAACTTCCTGGCAGATTAAAACTGTGTGCCAGACAGACTCGAAATCGGAACCTTTGCCTTTCGCAGGCAAGTGCTCTACCATCTGAGCTGCCCAAGCATGACTCACGCCCCTTCCTCACAGCTTTACTTCCGCCAGTACCTCATCTCCTACTTTCCAAACTTCACAGAAGCTCTCCTGCGAACTGGAAGAAAGGATATTGCGGAGACATGGCTTAGCCACAGCTTGGGGGATGTTTCCAGAATGAGATTTTCACTCTGCAGTGGAGTGTGCGCTGATATGAAACTTCCTGGCAGATTGGGTAGCTCAGATGATAGAGCACTTGCCCGCGAAAGGCAAAGGTCCCGAGTTCGAGTCTCGGGTTGGGTTGTTTGGGGAAGGAGACCAGACAGCGTGGTCATCGGTCTCATCGGATTACGGAAGCATGGGGAAAGAAGTCGGCCGTGCCCTTTCAAAGGAACCATCCCGGCATTTGCCTGTAGCGATTTAGGGAAATCACGGAAAACCTAAATCAGGATGGCCGGACGCGGGATTGAACCGTCGTCCTCCCGAATACGAGTCCAGTGTCTAACCACTGCGCCACCTCGCTCGGTGCTCGAGTCTCGGTCCGGCACACAGTTTTAATTTGCCAGGAAGTTTCATATCGGCGCACACTCCGCTGCAGAGTGAAAATCTCATTTTACTTAAATCTAACCTATGGACATCACACACATCCATGCCCGAGGCAGGATTCGAACCTGCGACCAAAGCAGCCGTGTGGTTCCGGTCTGAAGCGCCCAGAACTGCTCAGCCACAGCGGCCGGCATCAACACGGGAATAAGGAGCGATCAGACGAACAAGCTCAACAGGAGATGTAACAACTAGACATAGAAACATGAAATCAAAAATAATGGCAAAACTCTCACTCTAACATGCTTAGGGTCACTATACACAGTTTACAGACCTCGAAACTACTCCTAAATAATAATACATTACACTGATGTGCCGAGACCCAAACAACTCGTAAATTACAAGGCTTGTGAGGCACTCCAACCGCCTTGTGTATCCATTTGCCTGACAGATGTGCTGATTACAGAGTTAGTGGCAGAATGACATGCAATTTTCAGATGTCGGGAGCTGCTGCTATGCGTTTATCTGTTTCATTGTAAGAAGCTTTCCCCGTTAGTAATGGTCATTTTATATATAAGGTTGATGCACGCATAGTACAATTTCTGAACTGCGATCGGATGTGAACAGTGGTTGCTATACATCTCTGGAAAGCTATATTGTGCTCGTATCACACAGACACTGCAGGAACCTCCACGAAGATTGCGTTCACCACTCGAACAACAAGCAATCGGGCGTCCCCTGGAAGCGACCTAGTCGGCCAATCCTGCAAACACCGGAGCACCAAAACCAAAGATGACAAAATAACTCTCCGAAGAGACTCAAAAAAGGCCTTTATCAAGACCATCACTAGTGACAACTTCCTGCAATATTGAAGGCTTATCTGTAAATAAAGAAATTTTATTATCTGACATGTGCAAACGAAACAACTGTGATGTTTTAGTGTTACAAGAAACACACAGAGCACCAACTAGCCATAGACCAAAACTACAGGGCATGAAATTAGTTCTTGAGAGACCACACGAAAGGTACGGAAGTGCTATATTTGTGAAACTGAACTTAGACGTATGCTCCTGTGCTCTGACCTGCGGAGAAAATATAGAAATTTTAACTATTGAGCTACATTCATTTACTGTAACATCCGTGTACAAACCACCCAGTGCGAGGTTCAAATTTACGGAGCCTGGAAATTTCCATTCAAAAAACATTAAAGTTGTACTAGGAGATTTTAACTGTCACGGTCTCGCATGGGGTTATAAAGAGACAAATGACGATGGCGAAATGCTGGAGATCTGGGCAGACCAAGCTAAACTGAAATTGATACATGACCCAAAGTTGCCTGCATCATTTAACAGCGGAAGATGGAAACGAGGATATAATCCAGATAACATCTTTGTCTCCGAAAAGGTATCCTTGCAAACTGTAAACCAAATAGAGGACCCAATTCCAAGATCGCAACACAGAGCAATAACTTGCTGCACTACTGCAGTAATCAAAGCAGATGTAATGCCCTTCAAGAGACGCTTCAATTTCAAAAAAGCTCATTGGGAACTTTTCACAGAGGACCTTGATAAAGAGATCTTGGAAATTAAACCAGAAATACAATCATATGAAACTTTTATACACCTTGTCAAGAAAATCTCTCGACGGCGCATACCTAGAGGGTGCCGCACCCAGTATATCGCTGGACTCAATGGTAGCAGCAAGGAAGCTCTAAAAAAGTATGAAGAACTGTACAATAAGGACCCCCTCTCAGAGGAAACGATCCAGGCAGGTGAGGTACTGATGTCTGGTGTCTCCGAAGCGAGAAAGGAAAAGTGGTGTAACCTCCTACAAGAGACGGACATGAAGCACAGCAGTAGGAAGGCATGGAAACTGGTCTAAAGTCTCAACAACGACCCAGCAGAACCACAACCAAATTACAGTGAAGTTACACCTGATCAGATAGCTTTCCAACTACTCATGAACGGAAAAACTAAAAGGAAGATCAGGCATGGCAAAATTAAAAAAAAATTGAACGAGGAGATTAGCTTCCTAGCTCGCCCGTTCTTCATTCAGGAGCTACAAGATGCCATCAACGATTTGAAAAACAATAAGCCCGCTGGCCTCGACGATCTGAGATCTGAGCAAATTAAACATTTTGGACCGGGAGTACAAGCATGGATCCTAGAGCTAATGAATAACTGTATCACAACAATGCAAATTCCTAAACTGTGGAGGAAAGCTCGGGTTATTGCGTTATTAAAACCAGGGAAAGACCCAGCTGAAGCTAAAATTTCCGTCGTGCGGTAGCGTTCTCGCTTCCCACGCCCGGGTTCCCGGGTTCGATTCCCGGCGGGGTGAGGGATTTTCACTGCCTCGTGATGGCTGGGTGTTGCGTGCTGTCCTTAGGTTAGTTAGGTTTAAGTAGTTCTAAATTCTAGGGGACTGATGACCATAGCTGTTAAGTCCCATAGTGCTCAGAGCCATTTGAACCATTTTTTAAAAAATTTCCGGCCTGTCTCGCTGCTTTGTCATTTATTTAAAGTGCTGGAGCGAATGATCTTCAAACGCATAGCTGATTATGTGGACAAAGCCCTCATTAACGCACAATCTGGATTTCGACCAGGAAAATCATGCTGTGGGCAAATCCTTAATCTCACACAGTACATCGAAGACGGCTATCAGAGAGGAGAAGTAACTGGGGTCGCATTCCTGGATCTCAGTGCTGCATATGACACAGTTAACCATAAGTTGCTTACTCAGAAAGTGTATAATGTCACTAAGGACTACACCCTTTCTATGTTCGTGCAATGCATGCTACAGAACAGACGCTACTATGTAACCTTACAATCTAAAAACAGCCGATGGAGGACACAGAAAAATGGACTTGCACAGGGTAGTGTCTTGGCTCCAATATTATTTAACATCTATACCAATGATCTCCCCATCAGCCACCAGACACGAATGTTCATATATGCTGATGATGCAGCAGTGGCCACTCAGGATAAAACCTTTGAACAAGTGGAGGAGAATCTCACAGGAGCCTTAACAGAACTTGCTACCTATTACGACGGCAATAATCTCAAACCAAACCCTAGTAAATCTCAAGTATCCGCCTTCCATCTTAGGAACAAACAGGCCAATCGGAAACTCCGAGTCATGTGGCAAGGGGAAGAGCTGAAACATACAAACAGCCCAAAATACCTGGGCGTAACACTGGAAAGAGCACTTACTTTTAAGCAGCACTGTCACAACACTAAAAAAAAGGTCTGTGCCAGGAACAACAGACTACGGAAGCTAGCAGCTTCATCGTGGGGAGCTCAACCACACGTTTTGCGCACCACGGGTCTGGCGCTGAGTATCTCAGCAGCGGAATACGCGGCGCCAGTTTGGAGGAACTCTGCTCACACTAAGCAAGTTGACGTCACCGTAAACGAAACTGTACGTATTGCCACAGGATGCCTCAAACCAACTCCCACAGACATCATTTATCCCGTCATAGGCATAGCACCACCCACTATCCGCAGACAAGTAGCCGCCGAGATCGAAAGATCAAAACAAAAGAATGATCCTCGACACCCAATACATATGCACCGAAAACAACGTGTCCGGCTGAAATCCCGCAGGAGTTTCATTGATTCTACTGAAGAGCTCGCCACCAAGCCCGTCGCAAGGCGGCTATCTCTTTGGGAAGAAATGGTGCCACACTCCACAATGGAACTACTTGAGGAGGGATCTGCAGGATTTCAACTACCTTTTACAACTTGGAGGTCATTAAACCGGCTGCGCACTGGAGTAACTGGGTGCAAATCAAACCTTTTTAAATGGGGTTATAGTGATAGCGATAGGTGTGAATGCGGAGCAATACAGGACTTGGACCACCTATTGATTTGCCCAGATATGTCTATAACATGCACTAAAGATGATATTTTGCAAGTCAATGACAAAGCAAACTACGTTGCTAAGTACTGGGAAGGGAAGATATAATTGGTGCATCCGGATACGGAAGAAGAAGAACACAGAGCAAATGTTCTAAGAATATAGTTTTTTCATTTTATGGTTCGATAACATAGATTATCCTAGAGAAACCGGGAAGAAGGATGTGTCTCATGCGCTTGAAATATATTTCTTACATTGGAATATTAACAGGGCTAGAATCCATATGAGTGATATGTTGGAAACTTATGCGATCTAACATTATAGCACGTTTTAAGTGAATAACGTTGTAGCCATAGGAGTGCGTGTGTTTATTTTCTCTCTCTTAACAATACCTTCCAGCTACTGATCCTAGACTCTGGAATAATAGTTTAAAACTGATGGCTTGGTTGACTTACGTAAGAATGCCTCGAACTCCAGCACTCTGAATCTCCATCACGCATAAAAAATCACCCTGTTCTAGTTCTTCTTCTTCTTCTTCTTCTTAACCGTCTGCTATCAGATCACAACACTTTCAAATCTTTTACTACATACAGATAAGGAGTGCTAACCTCCTGGACATGGGTGCATCTCGAGAAATCTTGTACACTTGGATTGGCGAGGACACAGCGAGCTCCCTCCATTCACAAGACGTGAAATGTAGCGGACTAATTCTGGTCGGTTACAGATTAAATAGCTACCAGTGCCGCAGGGCGGGTCGATCAATGACAGTGTGAGGCTGGTCTTTCAGTCTCTAATTTTAGCATAACACTGCTCTGTGAGTCCCATCAGCATAGACATAGATCGTAAATTAAACAATATGCTCTAGATGTTAGAAATATGTCGAGTGCTGTCTATATACTTTGATGATTTATGTGTTCGAGAATTAGCAATGAATGGAGGGTATTTAAATCGGCCGCTGCCGCGACCGAACCCAGTTCTCTCTGAGCAGCCATAGCGTACGGATCTCCGTGCCGGCACGTTCACAGGAGCTCAGTCCGTCAGTTCACCTGATGATGGCGACATGTATGATCGCCGAAATATTGTGCCCGTTGGACACTATAGACCGGCAGCATACCCGTGGATAATTTGATAATTTCATATTTATGCTGACATCTTCTATGACCCTTGCATTGAGTATATTAAAGAATGGTGTTTAACATTTCTCACACCTTTTAAAGCATTTGACTGGGTTAATACTGAAAAGGAGCAGTTGCAGAGGAAGGATATTCAGGACTGTTGTGTTTTTGTTAAAAGTATTGTACCAAATTTTCCTGTTGATGAAGACGAACTGTTCGACGAATTTTCATGTGCACAGAACTTCATAAAAAGTAAAGAAGGAGACAAAGAAAGTGTTAGTGCAACGTGGTGTAAAAAATTTGCTTATTTCAAAAGTAAAAACATTAACATGAAAAACAAGATTCATTTGGTGGAGTTTTGTCTGGCAATTCCTGGGTCAAATGCTGCTGTGGAACGTGTGTTTTCGTTAGTGAACTCTTTGTGGTCAGATGAAAAAAAACAGAATGAAAGTTGAAACACTTAGGGCCTTGCTCATTGTCAAAACACACTTTAATGGTGTGTCGTGTACTGATTTTTATGACAATTTCAAACGAAAATGCACTTCTTGATAAAGTACATAAAAGTGAAAAGTACGGTGATATTGTGGCAGAATAATTGTAAAAAGTGATTTGGGATATGCTGAGTGCACCTTGAAAAGGTAACCTTGTACGTGTATTAAATTTAGTCAATACAATATTTATGTCCCGTTTTTTTCTTCATTGTACCAGGTTTTTCTCTAATTTATTTTTAATGTCCCCTTTTTCAATGAAAATGAAATGGACACCCTAATTTGTAGAGAATGCGGGGCTTTCACGGTGAGGCATTTTGGCGAGGCAGGTGCCATGAGACTGTTAGCGTAGTAGCTCGATCTCGTAGTTTGTGACTATATGGATGAGAAGGCAGTCTTTCAGGACAAGGATCTCTCACTGGCTTCGGTTAGGGTGATTTTTTAGTAGGCGTGTGTACTGAACTCTGACGCCAAACAGGGATAGATGGTATGTGCTTGGAGCTAATAGACTTTTTTAAAATCATCTGTCGAACAGCAGGATCTAGTGAGTTGAACGTTTTTCTCCTAGGTTGTAGGGGTAGGTTAGAGTTTGAAAGTTTCTGTCGCTGGTTTCGAGTGGTATAATTTTTTTCCTAAACAGGATAACACGACTTGTCAGTTTTTGCGTAGTATTGCGGTTCTTGTGCTGTGCTATGCACGTAGTTTTGTGTAATTAAAGCATGATAAGGTGAGTTGTATAGTTATTTTTTGCAGTTTTAAGCCGTCCTTATGCAGCGCTAAGCAAATAGTTGTGTAAGTAGGGCCGGCCGCTGTGGCCGAGCGGTTTTAGGCGCTACAGTCTGGAACCGCGCGACCGCTACGGTCGCAGGTTCGAATCCTGCATCGGGCATGTATGTGTGTGATGTCCTTAGGTTAGTTAGATTTAAGTAGTTCTAAGTTCTAGGGGACTGATGACCTCAGAAGTTAAGTCCCATAGTGCACAGAACCATTTTTTTGTGTAAGTAGGACCGATCTTTGTGATAGATTATGTAATTAGGACGGATATTTGGGTCAGATTCCCGAGCAAAATAAATAGAGTACATTAACCTAACCTTCCTCTCCTGCATTTGGAGAGTTTCGATGCGTTAGGGGGGTTGTACTTAGGCTTTCCATCCAGTAGAATCAGGGTTCGAGTGGTTGATAAATTGGGCTTTTTACTTGCAGTGAGTGTTTTTGGAATTATTTTCGGATGATTAAGTGTCGTGAGCGTGTTTGTCTACATTATTTGGGTGATCTACGAGTAATTTTCACGTCTGCATGGTATGTACTGGTTTATTTCGGTAATTTAGGAGTTGGGTCGTTTGAGTGAGGAGACTGGAGAGTGAGGTCATCGGTGTCATCGGATTAGGGAAGGACGGGGGAGGAAGTCGCCCATTCCCTTTCAAAGGAACCATCCCAGCATTTGCCTGGAGCGATGTAGGGAAATCTTTGAAAACGTAAATCAGGATGGGGTCGAACTCGAGACTGAACGTCGTCCTCCCAAATGAGAGTCCAGAATGCTAGTCACTGTGCGACTTCGTAATTTACGAGCTCAAAAATGGTTCAAATGGCTCTGAGCACTATGCGACTTAACTTCTGAGGTCATCAGCCGCCTAGAACTTAGAACTAATTAAACCTAATTAACCTAAGGGCATCACACACATCCATGCCCGAGGCAGGATTCGAACCTGCGACCGTAGCGGTCGCTCGGTTCCAGACTGTAGCGCCTAGAACCGCACGGCCACTCCGGCCGGAAATTTACGAGTTGTTTGCATCTCGGCACATCAGTGTAATGTATTATTATTTACGAGTAGTTTCGAGGTCTAAACTGTATATAGTGACTCTAAGCACGTTAGGGTGAGTGTTTTGCATCAGCGTAATAAATAAATTAGGTGAAATGCGTAGCTAAATAAATTGTTCAAAAACTAAAGTACACTCCCTCCTCTCTCCAGCAGCCCAGAACACGCCGATTCCTTTTTTCACACCAATTTTCCTGCCCTCCAGACAGCTGGCATGGTGAGTGTTTTGTATCAGCGTAATGAACTAGGTGAGATCTGTAATTCGATGTATGTAGGAAATGTGGTTGGACGACCTTGAAAAGTAGTTGAAACTAGGTATTTGGAAGTGCAGCGAACACATTTTCTTGCCTATATGAATGAGCAGCCTCTGGTGGGGGAGACACCATACTAACCTCCCTCAGCAAAATTCAAGCACATTTTACAAGAGGATGGCAAACTCATTTGATGGCGGTAGTAGGTCTAATTGTTTAAATAAAGACTTAAGTCCAGTGCATGTAATACAGCTACCGATATCTCAGCCTCTTATGGCGGTAACACGACACTAATGCTGTAGGTAGATAGTAAATTTAAACAAATTATATTCGAATTGAATGAGCAGCGTTTAGTGGAGTCAACACAATACTAACTGGCCTCAGCTGCAGGAGTAAGCTCTTAGAGCAAAATTAAGTTCCATTTTTTGCAAGAGGATAGTGAACACACTTGATGGTGGTACTGCCTCAAATTCTTTAAATCAAGACTTAACGTCTAGTTCCTAGGAAGAGGTGACTTAGGTTAGTCGACGTAGCCCTTTTTTTCCCGCAATTTCCTTAGGTTAGTAGAGGTCGCGCAATTGATCTATCTTCCCCCAAAAAATTCAATCTTGCCGCCAGTGGGGCGTGGCATTTCCTTAGGTTAGTAGAGGTAGCGAAATTGAGCCATCTTCCCACCAAAAGCCGTCACCTTGGCTAACAGTACTTGCATCATCAGCTGACGTCAATCGCGTCATCAGCTGGCGTCACGTACTTGCGTCATGGCCGCCATCTTGGATAACGGTACTTGGGATGACCTACTTTCGGGTGACGTCCTGGTTGCCCTACTACTGGGGTCATTAAATGTCTCTTCTTCAGAATTGCTTTTCTTGCTATTACCTGTATGTATGTTATATCCTCTCTACTTTAGCCTTTAGTTATCTCGTTGCGCTAATAGCAAAATTTGGAAATTTGTGGTAAGAGCCTATGTTACCAAACTGCTGGGGTCATCGGTTCCTAGGCTTACACATTTAGGGTGACCATATTTTCTTCGGGCAAAAGTGGGACTTTCATACATTTTCTTGGCCAAAAAGTGGGGCAATTTTTATTTCTCGTTAAATATCACTATTAATGATAACATTTCTTCTTCCTCTGCAAATATAGCCTTCACTGATATTTGTGTGTGTGTGTGTGTGTGTGTGTGTGTGTGTGTGTGTGTGTGTGTGTACAAAACCAAACAAAGAATGGAAAGAATGGAAAGAAGTACATTTCAAGTTTTCAGAAATTTACTTATTAAGAAATGTAACATTTACAACACAGAATGTAAAAAGACATACAGTAACAATCACTACAAAAAAAAGTTCTTAGTGAACACAAGGAATTTATGGTTTTGTGGATTCCACACTGCAATCATATTACTTCGAAGATGAAATTTCATTCAGCAACTCAGGTTTTCCTAATAGGTATGAATAGAAGTCAGTGCAACTGTATTTACTGAAGTTTAAACAGGTCAGTAAAATACACTTAAAGTTCCTCACCGTAAGTCTATTCCTCTCATCTGTCCACTGTGACGATAGTAAGCTGAAAACTCTTTCAACATTTTCATTGTGGGCAGGGAGTGAAAAGAAGTACTGCGCTATGTTAAGCGATTCTCTGAACTATTCGTTACACTGGCATTTTTCATGTGCCATCAACTGATTCCAGTGTTCACTGTTTGTTTCCACTTGTTGTTTTACAAATGATTGTATATGAACTATTTCAGCAAATAAGAGGCTGTCATTTACTAGAATGCCCTTTTCATTTAGCCATATTAAAGTATTTTCAACTACTGACCATTCTGGTGGTTCAATGAGCATCATCCATGAGAATACAGAAAACTCAGCTATTCCCTTTAACCATGAGGATAAATAGTCTACTGAAGCATCATAAAACGTTGATACTGCTATGTCCAATTTCTTAACAGACTGGTCATCACAATCATTCAGCAGTTGTTTTACACTTAGTTGTACAAAATGTTCATGTTTCCTTGAATTTAGACTGGTCAAAGCTTTATTTAAGACTGCTAATACTTCACATGTGGAATTATTTTGTTTCCCAATGCTCAGAATGGGTTGTTGGAAAACTCATTTGTGAATGTACAAAAAGTAAATAACATTCATTTATATGATCACTGAAAAAACTCTTTAAGATTGCAGGGCACTTTGAGTTAGACTGTGACAAAAAGTAAGATTTCAAAGGTTCATACATTTCCAAGATCCTTTCTATGGCTGGCAACAATGAAAGCCACCTTGTTTTGGAAAAGGAAAGGAAATTTTTGTAAGTGACACCAACAATTTCACAGAATTCAGTGAGTTCTGCAACACGAATAGAAAAAAAATATGAAAATGGTTGTACAACTTCATGACAATGCAGTCAATGTCAACAAGTAAAACATCACAAGCACTTTGAAGTGTGTTCTGAACAACATGTGCCGGACAACCTATGCCAACAATGTTAGCGTTTTTTAATTTTTTTTTCAGATATGTGAAAACATTATTACCCTCTTTCTTCATTAACCCCCCAAAATTACAGTTAGTATTGTCTAGACCAAATGCAACACACTTTGAGATGATACTGAATGACTGTATAACATGAGAAAGATAATTAGAAATTGTTTCGGACTTTAAGTTCTGCAATTCATCAAGATCAAGCAATTTCGTCTGCAGTCCACCCTCACTTACAGAAAAATACTGAACTATCACAGGAAAAATTTTCTGATATTGAAAAGTATTTTGCACTGTTTACAGCAGCGATTATCTGTTTCTGGGAATGCGGAGCTATAACACTGTTGATAATTGCTTCACACTTTGTTCTTCCACACGAAACATTTTCTGCAATCTTAGAATCAGGAAAATTTTTTTTTGTTTAGTTGAACACTGCAGTCATTAGAACGATAGCTTTGGTGGTGTTTAACAACATGGAATGACAGGGTTCCTTCTGCTGCGGCTACATTTTTCTGTTCCTGTGTATTTGAAGTTACAAAATATCTCGTCATCTTTTGCGAGGAACCTGCTGATCGAAGATTCTTCCTGTGTTTCTCTGATTCCACATGATGCTTGAGATCTGCAGCACCACCATGAGACACGGATAAGGCACAGTTACATACGTTACATTTTGCTGAACAGTCATTGTCTGTAGCAGTGAAGCAAGGAAATTTCCTCTGAAGCTCTTCCGAAAACTTTGATTTTCATTTCGGCATCGCCACGACGTGCTAGCACTTCACGAAACTGATACTGAGTGCTGACAACAATGGCAAGCAAAAGCAAAGAAAATAAGAGTACGCAACAATTATAGTGCTTAAGCTGTACATTATCAGGGGGTACCAACGTACGGACTGTCAGTTTCAATTGATAGTTTATAAAATCGAGACTCAGAAAATATTTTAACCACTTTGTAAATGTCTGAAAATAATCCTTGAAAATCGGGACAAATTGTTTGTTTAAAAAAAAAAAGTCGGGACAAATTTTTGAGCCTCAAAAAACGGGACAATCCAGATTAATCGGGACGTGTGGTCACCCTATACACACTACTTAATCTAACTTTAACTAACTTACGCTAAGGACAACAAACACACACCCATGCCCAAGGGAGGACTCGACCCTCCGACGGGGCAAGCCTCGCGAACCGTCACAAATCGCCTGCGCCTGAGACCATGCCTCCCAAATAGCAAAGATGAAGTTTTTATTTACGTCAAAAGCTACTGTTGTAGTCTGACCCCAACCATTTTCGATACATGTCCGCCGACCATTATCAGTACAGGAACCCTATCTACAACCAAGTTACTCTCATCATGAGGCTACAAGGCCTTCCAAAAATTGAGCACAATTATGGGTCGCTATATTGAGTACATCGCGAAACATATTGTTTTGAATAAATCAGCTATATATAGATGAAGCATTTTGTGAATCAGACGAGTAAAGACGTCTTTCCTATTCTTGTGCGAAGTTTTATGCATCGGCAATGGCCACCAGAACTAGAAGTATGTCTGTATGAGATATTTTACGTTTAACATTCGGTGCGCGTTTGCATGTTCCAAGAAAATAAAATTTATGCGTCGTGCTACCATGGATGTACCAGTGGCGCCGATCAGTGGCGCGAAGGGGAATTACTTCACAAGCCTTGCGAGCACCTTCACGTAGAACATGCGCAAAGCCGTGTCTCCCGTACGGCTGCACCCTCACGTCGCGCATGCGCAGAGCCATGTCTCCCGTGGGCTGCAGAGTTGTGAATATCGGCAAATACAGGTGCGCGTGAATATTTGAAAGCTGTACATTCAGAAAGTGGCAGCTGCGCTGTCAGCATCATGTCCTAGAGCAAGTTACTAATGCAACATGAAGTGCCTCCTTCGGAATCTAATTGGTTTTTTTAAAGTTTTATTTTCATAAGGTGTTATTAGGATTATTTTATTTATGCTTCATTTTATTATTCTAAACAATATGCTGTCCCCAAGATCGTCTGTGAATGAAATGACAGTTCATATAAACACGTGGTTAGTTAATGTGGCACACTGGTTTCTGAAAAGAGACCGAGAACGCAGAGGAATACAATTTGCACTTCATTATTTTTAATAATATTTGAATAACAAAATAGCAAGCGAAATTCGCACATCTAGATATGGAATATCCATGTACGTATTTACACTCCTAAATTCAAAAGCAACGGCAGTATAGTAATACCCAGTCAGCCTCAGCCGCAATTCGAAAGCGCGATTCTGAGGATAGGGTTGGTGAATGCAGAGTTCCTTCTTCTTCACAGACTGAGCTTCACTTCTGTCATTGTGAATCTTTCACTCGCGACAACGACTAACGTTGTCTTGCTTACAGACACTTTAGTGTCAGAGTATAGCTTGCACTTCTCGTTCGTTGAACACGTGTCTAGAAGTAAAGTTTTGTCTGCTATAGTTATACTCAATTTATGAAGTTGTTTCACGACTGTTCATTGGAAGAAACTGTATACTTTAAGGAGTGACATACAATTAACGCTTCACATCCCTCTGAAAGTAAACCACAGAACTATGAGTATTGCATTCAGTAACTACCTAAAACTAGAAATAGTGTTAATAAACATTTCTTCTCGCGAATACAGCCTCCTGTCACGTTCTCTTACGACTTCAAAACAATGAAGCAAACTTTTCGAAAATAGAGGGCAAGAAAAGAGCAATGAAGAAAATATTGCGCTGCTTTTTCCCATAATAGTAATAAGGCGAAGCTTCACCAGTACCTCGATAAAAAAGATATATTATTCAGATTTTAGATGAACTCAGAGTAAAGCTTTTTCTAAATCAGTTATTTCACGTTGCAGTTTCCGTTTTAATTTTATTTTTAACGCGATACCTGGCGATATTCCTGAACCTTCTTCGAGCGTTTTCGAGCATTTCTTAGAGATTTTATGTAATCAAGAAAGAAATGCATCAGTTCATATATATTTTTTAATTTTAATATGGCACTATTCAGAAATTATAACAAGCATGAAAATAGACTTATGCGCTATCAATTCCAAATGGATGTAGAAGCGAACAAAGAAAACTTCATGAAAATCCGAAAAACAGACTGGAGCATCTCTTTCATTTGACCTTAAATAAGGAAAATCCATACATATTACAGAAGTGTACGTATGTGTGTATGTACGTATATTACACATCTCCTAACCAGTGCATACATTTCAACCAAACCTGATACACACATATTTTACTGTCTGGAAAGAATCACTGAGGGGGTGAGAGCTACCTGCCCCTGAAAAAGGTGGGGGTGGGGTGAAAAAGAAGCGTTGCTCATGACGCGCAAATACACTATTGACCATTAAAATTGCTACACCAAGAAGAAATGCAGATGATAAACGGGTATTCATTGGACAAATATATCGTACTAGAACTGACATGTGATTACATTTTCACACTATTTGGGTGCATAGATCCTGAGAAATCAGTACCCAGAACAACCACATCTGGCCGTTATAACGGCCTTAATACGCCTGGGCATTGAGTCAAACAGAGCTTGGATGGCGTGTACAGGTACAGCTGCCCATGCAGCTTCAGCACGATACCACAGTTCATCAAGAGTAGTGACTGGCGTATTGTGACGAGCCAGTTACTCGGCCACCATTGACCAGACGTTTTCAATTGGTGAGGGATCTGGAGAATGTGCTGGCCAAGGCAGCAGTCGAATATTTTCTGTATCCAGAAAGGCCCGTACAGGACCTGTAACATGCGGTCGTGCATTATCCTGCTGAAACGTAGGGTTTCGAAAGGATCGAATGAAGGGTAGAGCCACGGGTCGTAACACATCTGAAATGTAACGTCCACTGTTCCAAGTGCCGTCAATGCGAACAAGAGGTGACCGAGACGTGTAACCAATGGCACATCGTACCATCACGCCGGGTGGCGATGACGAATACACGCTTCCAATGTGCGTTCACCGCGATGTCGCCAAACACAGATTCGACCATCATGATGCTGTAAACAGAACCTGGATTCATGCGAAAAAATGAAGTTTTGCCATTCGTGCACCCAGGTTCGTCGTTGAGTACACCATCGCAGGCGCTCCTGTCTGTGATGCAGCGCCAAGAGTAACCGCAGCCATAGTCTCCGAGCTGATAGCCCATGCTGCTGCAAACGTCGTCGAACTTTTCGCGCAGATGGTTGTTGTCTTGCAAACGTCCCCATTTGTTGACTCAGGGATCGAGACGTGGCTGCACGATCCGTTACAGCCAAGAGGATAAGATGCCTGTCATCTAGACTGCTAGTGATACGAGGCCGTTGGGATCCAGCACGGCGCTCCGTATTGCCCTCCTGAACCCACCGATTCCATATTCTGCTAACAGCCATTGGATCTCGACCAACGCGAGCAGTAATGTCGCGACACTATAAACCGCAGTTACGATAGGCTACAATCGGACCTTTATCAAAGTCGGAAACGTGATGGTACGCATTTCTGCTCCTTACACGAGGCATCACAACAACGTTTCACCAGGCAACGCCAGTCAACTGCTGTTTGTGTATGAAAAATCGGTTGGAAACTTTCCTCATGTCAGCAAAATGGTTCAAATGGCTCTGAGCACTATGGGACTCAACTGCTGAGGTCATTAGTCCCCTAGAACTTAGAACTAGTTAAACCTAACTAACCTAAGGACATCACACACATCCATGCCCGAGGCAGGATTCGAACCTGCGACCGTAGCGGTCTCGCGGTTCCAGACTGCAGCGCCAGAACCGCGCGGCCACTTCGGCCGGCCTCCTCATGTCAGCACGTTGTAGTTGTCGCCACCGGCGCCAACCTTGTGTGAATGCTCTGAAAAGCTAATCAATTGCATATCACAGAATCTTCTTCCTGTCGGTTAAATTTCGCGTCTGTAGCACGTCGTCTTGGTGGTGTAGCAATTGTAATGGCCAGTAGTTTAATGTACCAGCATTTAACATTTGCAATGGCTTGTCTCGCGCTTACATTAACCTACGGTCTTGCAATGTTAATCGCTTAAATATGTTATCTAGACAAATGTATTCTCGAAGTTTCATTGCTCTACATTATTTATTTTACGGTGTTGCGATTTTCTTCCGTCGTTTTATTGTCGGAACAGCTCTTGAAAAGAAATTCCAGCGTGTAGTACATGTCTCAGGCAATCTGAATCCTTTATTTTCTAAGATCTGTGTTTTCTCTGAGGTCTTGCTAAAGTGAATGGCATGCTACAAGACTATATGGTGAATTTAACTGCTTTGATATTTTCGGAAAATATAACAGCACTATATTAAGTTTATGAACGTAACAGTGCAAAATATACACTCCTGGAAATTGAAATAAGAACACCGTGAATTCATTGTCCCAGGAAGGGGAAACTTTATTGACACATTCCTGGGGTCAGATACATCACATGATCACACTGACAGAACCACAGGCACATACACACAGGCAACAGAGCATGCACAATGTCGGCACTAGTACAGTGTATATCCACCTTTCGCAGCAATGCAGGCTGCTATTCTCCCATGGAGACGATCGTAGAGATGCTGGATGTAGTCCTGTGGAACGGCTTGCCATGCCATTTCCACCTGGCGCCTCAGTTGGACCAGCGTTCGTGCTGGACGTGCAGACCGCGTGAGATGACGCTTCATCCAGTCCCAAACATGCTCAGTGGGGGACAGATCCGGAGATCTTGCTGGCCAGGGTAGTTGACTTACACCTTCTAGAGCACGTTGGGTGGCACGGGATACATGCGGACGTGCATTGTCCTGTTGGAACAGCAAGTTCCCTTGCCGGTCTAGGAATGGTAGAACGATGGGTTCGATGACGGTTTGGATGTACCGTGCACTATTCAGTGTCCCCTCGACGATCACCAGTGGTGTACGGCCAGTGTAGGAGATCGCTCCCCACACCATGATGCCGGGTGTTGGCCCTGTGTGCCTCGGTCGTATGCAGTCCTGATTGTGGCGCTCACCTGCACGGCGCCAAACACGCATACGACTATCATTGGCACCAAGGCAGAAGCGACTCTCATCGCTGAAGACGACACGTCTCCATTCGTCCCTCCATTCACGCCTGTCGCGACACCACTGGAGGCGGGCTGCACGATGTTGGGGCGTGAGCGGAAGACGGCCTAACGGTGTGCGGGACCGTAGCCCAGCTTCATGGAGACGGTTGCGAATGGTCCTCGCCGATACCCCAGGAGCAACAGTGTCTCTAATTTGCTGGGAAGTGGCGGTGCGGTCCCCTACGGCACTGCGTAGGATCCTACGGTCTTGGCGTGCATCCGTGCGTCACTGCGGTCCGGTCCCAGGTCGACGGGCACGTGCACCTTCCGCCGACCACTGGCGACAACATCGATGTACTGTGGAGACCTCACGCCCCACGTGTTGAGCAATTCGGCGGTACGTCCACCCGGCCTCCCGCATGCCCACTATACGCCCTCGCTCAAAGTCCGTCAACTGCACATACGGTTCACGTCCACGCTGTCGCGGCATGCTACCAGTGTTAAAGACTGCGATGGAGCTCCGTATGCCACGGCAAACTGGCTGACACTGACGGCGGCGGTGCACAAATGCTGCGCAGCTAGCGCCATTCGACTGCCAACACCGCGGTTCCTGGTGTGTCCGCTGTGCCGTGCGTGTGATCATTGCTTGTACAGCCCTCTCGCAGTGTCCGGAGCAAGTATCGTGGGTCTGACACACCGGTGTCAATGTGTTCTTTTTTCCATTTCCAGGAGTGTAGTTCACGGACATTTATGTTTAACAAAACTTTGGACATCTCCACGTTTACCCGCAATTACTGAGGCTCCATCATATACTTGACTCACTATTTTGTTAGTAACTCGCCAACTGTCGGCCACGGTGTCCGAGTGGTTCTAGGCGCTTGAGTCCGGAACCGCGCGACTGCTACGTCGCAGCTTCGAATCCTGCCTGGGGCACGGATGTGTGTGATGTCCTTAGGTTAGTTATGTTTAAGTAGTTCTTAGTTCTAGGGGACTGATGACCTCAGATGTTAAGTCCCATAGTGCTCAGAGCCATTTGAACCATTTTTTGCCAACTATTGTGTTAGTAACTCATCAGACACCAAGTGCATTGAGTACAATTTCTGATAAATGATGAGCAGTTTTGTTACTAGAAACAGTCTAAAAATCAACAAATCTTTCTATGGGACCGTCTTGCATACATAAATCTGAGAATAATACTCATTTGTGACTCACAGGAAACATACAACGTTTTATCTTCTTTCACTGCAACAAACTCATATGATTGTAACTCTTCTTTAATGCGATCATTAATGACACTGGTAACCGATTCAATTAATTCGTTTCGAATTGTGCTTCATGTTCCCTTGAAACCAGTGCTGTGCAAGTTATCCCGAATACCTGTGAACTGTTCCATACAGCCAAAGTTCGAGTAACTTAAGACACTGCAATTGCCTTTGTTGTCGGATCTTTCAACTTCGAAGTGTCGTTTGTATGCAAGCTCTTGCTTGCTCAAGAAACAAAGATCATGAATAAGTCTCTCGATTACGAATCTATTTTAGTCCAGTTTTACGGCTATAATTTGTGTCCTTAAGAAATTGAATATTCAGTTCGTTCATGACCCCACGACTGAAAACTCTCTTCATTCTGAAAGTGCCTTCTTGATATCTGGTGCTTGTCGGCTTTTCTGTCGGACTTTTTTGTCACACATGCTCCGAAGGAAGCTGACGTCAATTCTTTTTCAATCCCGGACCCACCAAACAAAACACGTATTGTGACGTCCCCTCACCCTTTTGTTGTCGCTGCTGATGTTGAGCCACTACTGCTACAGCTCGGTCGGTGGAATGGAGACGGGACGCGCAGTGATGGTTGTCCCCGTCGGACAACGTGGAAAAGCACCTGAATATCTCTAAAGAAAATCGTTCCTCGCGTAATGTATGAAAGTCCGTTTTCCGAGTGCGCACAGTCTTCTCAGCGATGCGAACTGCTGATTTTAATTGTCTGTTATGGTTTTATGATGATTTGCTATGCCCGGTTAGTTAGTTATTGCAGTATTGAGTGAATCATTCTTCACCGGCGTCGTTTCACACCACTGAAGCGATGAAAAATTCATTTGCGGTTCAGTATCGGTAGTTGTCGTTACGTTGCTAGGCAGAATTGCTCACTACGGCACGACGCAAATCCAGAGATAATCTATAATGCTATCTTGCTTTCGTGCGTCGTAATATTATTTCGGCAAAACACTCCTTTCTCAATGCTCAATGTTCATCAAGTCATTCTTTCAATTAAAATGTTCACAGTTAATTAATCCTGATCGTCAACTATCACACAGTTCAATTAATGATGGAGCCAACACGTGAGATTTTCATTACTGACGAACAATTTTTATTGTTCCTTCTTAGCAGTTAATTTATAATCATCACACCACACGCACACCGATGGATCAGATCAATTATGATTCTTTTGAGTTCGGTGATGGTGACAATTACGACAACTTTTACAATCGGCGTATTTTTTATTATCTTCGTGTGGTCGTATTACTGTTTCCTACTCAAGGCTAATCAGGTATTGCAGTATTCGATACTATGTCCATTCTTCGTTATAACTGTTTACTTTGATGAAGGTTGAGTCCAACAATAATACCTCCAATAATTAGAGTTCATTAACTCGTCGTACACTATCAGAATATCACTTCAGTTCAAGTTCTCAAGTCAGAATAACTGAAAAGTCCGCGCATCTCTATCACGCAATAGTACTTTTTTTTTTTTAATAGAAACAATCTCGTAGCGTTTCGTTTGTAGTACTATAGCAAACGGTGCTCTCTCACGACTTGATAGCAAGCAAGCTAGCAAGTGACTAACATTTCCATGATCGAGCATTGTAGACGCATTGAATTTCCCTTTTCGCCGCGTTTACAACTCTCTTTCACAATTAATGTTATCTCCGACCGACATATTACTTTGGACGTAACTTTCGTCGTACTGATTTGCAGTTATTACTGAGATGTTTGATAGCTAATTAAAAATAAACTTACTTTCTTTCTGCCTTTATATCATGACATACTCATTAATTATTGAAATTGGTGTTCATCAAAACTTTAAGGCGTTATATTATTGTCAAAGTTGTCGTACCTGTCAGGATAACACTGTTCCCTATTTTAAATTATCATGAGATTCTTGTTTGGGTTTTCGGGTTTCTTGGGGTGTTACAGTATGTAACAATACAATAGTAAGACAATTTAAATTTTCTGATTTGTTCCCATCAACTATTTTGTCTTAAGTGTGGTATGAACCGCTTATCTTTATATGTTCACTTTGTTTCGTAAGTCCAGCTTCAAAATCGTTTTGTCCTCTAATTCGCTGAATACACAAGTGTTACCTCTGCACAAGCCATGATATAAATCCTGCTCATCCAAGAATTGCGCCCGCACCCCGCTGGCGCAAGGCAGTGTAGTTTAACGATCCGTCCGCGACCGTGAGTCGCTAGTGTCGGCATAGCAGCGAGAGAGACCGCACAGCACTGCTCTGCGCTGGGCTGTCCCGCGGTCAGATCCAACGTAAACAAAATAACAGAGGAAGCGCACCTCTGTAAAAGAGGTCGATGAACGGTAAAACAAGCAAACCATTTACTGTTTAGGTAACAACTAGTGTTCGTGTGGCAGAATTACTACGCAAAGCTTTAGAAAGCAATATCCAAAAGAAGAATCGAAGAACAACTTACAAGGGAACCTCCCCATCGCACCACCCTCAGATTTAGTTATAAGTTGGCACAGTAAATAGGCCTTGAAAAACTGAACACACATAAACCGAGAAAACAGGAAGAAGTTGTGTGGAACTATGAAAAAAATAAGCAAAATATACAAACTGAGTAGTCCATGCGTAAGATAGGCAACATCAAGGATAGTGTGAGCTCAGTACCGCCGTGGTCCCGTGGTTAGCGTGAGCAGCTCCGGACTGAGGGGTTTTTGGTTCAAGTCTTCCCTCGAGTGAAAAGTTTAATTTTTTATTTTTAGACAAGTATTATCTGTCCGCCCGATGCTAGGTAACTGACGGTCTACACACGGAAAAAATTTGAAAACGTTAAAAATATATGTTTTGACAGAGCACAGGGTAAACTGTGCGACTGTGAAACTGTTACATTCATTTGTTGCAGTTTATGAGGCAAACTCTTATGTTTTCACCACTTTTTTGGAAGTGATTAACACATCCACAAGAAAACCTTAATCGGGCAAGGTAGAAGAATCTTTTTACCCATTCGCCAAGTGTACAAGTTAGGTGGGTCGACAACGAATTCCTGTCATGTGACGCACATGCCGTCACCAGTGTCGTGTAGAATATATCAGACGTGTTTTCCTGTGGAGGAATCGGTTGACCTATGACCTTGCGATCAAATGTTTTCGGTTCCCATTGGAGAGGCACGTCCTTTCGTCTACTAATCGCACGGTTTTGCGGTGCGGTCGCAGAACACAGACACTAAACTTATTACAGTGTACAGAGACGCCAATGAACGAACGGACAGATCATAACTTTGCGAAAATAAAGAAAGTAAACTTTCCACTCGAGGGAAGACTTGAACCAAGGACCTCTCGTTCCGCAGCTTCTCACGCTAACCACGGGAACACGGCGCCCTTGAGCTCACGTTATCCTTGATGTTGCCTATCTTGCACATGGACTACTCAGTTTGTATATTTTGCTTATTTTTTTCATAGTTCCACACAACTTCTTCCTGTTTTCTCGATTGATCTGTGTTCAGTTTTTCAAGGCCTATTCACTGTGCCAACTTATAACTAAATCTGAGGGGGGTGCGATAGGGTGGTTCCCTTGTTAGTAGTTTTCTGACCCACAGGTTGATTCTATTAGTACTGCACATGCACACTCGTCATATGTACAATAGGCGTCTTCTGAAAAATATATCAGTTTCTTGAATGAACTATAGTCATAAATATTCTATTTTAGAAATAATTTTATGTAAGGGGTATAGAGTCTCATTCTTACTGTTACTAGTTACAAGTAAATGCTCTCTGTTATACTTCGTGCTACAGCTTTTTGTATCCCTTTTCAGAGTTTAGAAATCGGATCCTTAGTTTGCTGTTCTGTACATAACAATTTTAACTGACCAAGTTTGAAAACTTATTAAAATTGGAGTGAAGGTTATAAAGCTCTTTAATTTTTACAGTCAACATTGTTAAAGGAGACAATTAACATTTTACACGTTTTTCTTTCTCGAGCAAACGATTTTGTCTAGGTTTGGTACAATATTCCGTGAGACTGCTAGCCTCAAATTCAAATCTTTATCGCCAAGTAATGAACGGTTCTTAGTTTTAGCAAGCTTTAAAAGAGAGAACAAGCGCTCACAAATATACGTGGAACCAAACATTGAGAGAACTTTGGCAGTGTGCTTGTGCAAAAGAGGATATTTCTCTCGTGGAAGACAGCTGTAAAAGTCATCCAAAGTTTTACAGATAAGAAAGCGGTCCTTCAGGAGGATATCGCACTGCAGGTCAATCAGTTCTAGCTGAAGCACTTGTGAGACGTCCTCTGCCCGAAGGGAAAACGGGTGAACAAATATATCTAAGGCCGGTTGAAGCTCACTTATCTCCAAAAATCTGTTTTCAAACTGTTCTTGTAATTCGCAGATGATTTGATCCTAATCTGAAAAATCCACATCTTCTTTAACGCTGTATAGTGCAGGAAAGTGTCCACAATTCTTCTCGCGCAACTGTTTTTCCCACAAAATAAGTTTTTTTTTTATTTTTTATTTTTTTTAAATGCTTGAATCGTCTGCACTAAATCAACAACAGAGTGATTTTCGCCTTGGAGTGAAATGTTCAAAGTATTTAAATGACCAGTAAGGTCACTCAAAAAACCCAAATTCGCCACCCACTTAGGATCACAAAGTAATTCTTCTGGACAACCTTTCATTTCCAAAAAGGTATTTATTTCGCGCTCAAGGAGAAAAATGGATGAAGCACCTTTTCTCTGCTCAGCCATCTTACTTCGGTGTGGTAGGGGATGTCCGGGATTTCGCTTCGATATCAGCCAGAAATTCTTTAAATTGGCGATGTGTGAGTCCATGCGATCGAAGATAATTAACCATTCGAAGAACTGTGTCCATAACATTTCTTACGTTCACAATCTTCGCACATAGCGCCTCCTGGTGTATCAGACAATGGACTGCCGCGAATAAGGAACAACCGAATTCAGCCATTCTCGACCTGACGTAACTCAGGAATCCAGTGCGTGTCCGTCGTAGCGTAAGGGCTCCATCCGTTGTTAGACTGGTCAGGTGTTCCCATTTTAAACCCATTGATTCTAACACGTTTTCCAAGGCTAGAAAAATATCCAAACCAGTGGTTGTGTCTTTTAATGGTGTAAGGTCGAGAAATTCTTCTGTGTCACGCAGGTTGTCGTCGACACCTCGAATGAATATGAAGAGCTGAGATACGTCCGCAACGTCTGCGGACTCGTCAAGAGCGATAGAAAATGAAATGAAGTCTGCCGATCTCTCCATTAATTGCTGCTCCATATCTGAGGCCATATCTTCGACTAAGCGAGCAACAGTTTGAGGCGAAAGACCTATTTTTTCCAATTTTTCCGTGAGATCTGCTGGACAAATACAAGTCGCCGAGTCGACCAGGCAATCCTCGATGAGATTCCCAGCCGCAAAGGGTTTCCTTGCTTTCGCAATTCTCAGCGAGCATTTGTAACTTGCGCGCAAAATTGGTCCACCTGTTTCTTCCTCCTACCACGGCAAAAAAGAGTATACAATTAATTTTGTACAATTCTGGTTTTTAAACCACTTATCATTTTAACAATTATTTGTTTCATTCATTGAAATTCAAATAAAAAACTAATAAAAAAGATTGGTTTTAGGTGCGTTTTCCCCCAGTTCCTCAGGAAAGCGGCCTTAGACGCTAGCAAGGACAGCGAAATGTGGTCGTAAAATAAATTTTTATCTATTGAAATATTTGCGTTTTAATTAATTGAAAACATAGATCAAATTACAACATATGTTTTCCATCCATAAAAACACAAATATACAAAAACAAAGAATGGCTCTTAATGACACTTTGCTGCCCGAGAAAGCGTCTGTGACGGCATTTCAGAAAATGGCAAAAAATAACGCACATGAAACTTTTTCTTATGTCTGTGCGACGCGATTTAATGCAACTCAAATATAAAAATTAACCGAAAAGAAATGTTGCCTGTTTCTGACAATCTGATATTCGAAAACTGGCACATTGATAAGTGACATCAGATTATAAAATATAGTTTTATTTATCACCTTTATATATAATAAAGAGTCATACGATAGGAAACACTTCACTGTAATGCTGCTTGAAATTTTCTTACAGCTCTTCAGGCTTTGACTGGCGTTCCTCTTGCGACAAATTTTCGAACTGATATTTGCGACAGGTGTTAAAGTGCCGTTCAATCAAGAACTTTTTAAATACATGAGGTTCCGATGACATACTAAACATTTGGCACGATTTTCGACAGCAGTACAAAGGAAATTAATTTCCCACTCGTGTTTAAATAGTGCGGACGCACCGCTCCTCTTTCTTTTTGTCTGCTGCTGTTGACCATCCATCTCGATCCACTGTAGCCTTAGGTCTGTTGACTAACGGCTTTGTGTCGCTTTTGACCGTTGCTGACGCGGCGGTCTGTTGTCAGTACGAAGCGCGCTTATAGGGGCATGGCGAGGCGCGGTTGGCGGTCCGCAAGGCCACTGCGACAACGTACGAATTCACTCGGGGCGCTGGCAGCGGGCGCTAGCGCCCCAGGGGCACAGTTTGGACGAGCCTGAATAAATAATTAATCCCCTGTCCTCACGAATTATACTATTAAGGGGCTCCGGAACGCCCTATACTTGCAATGTTAAAATAACGCTTATAAATTACATCTTTCCTCACAAAGTATTTGAGGTAGGAAGTTGAACTTTTTACAGATTATTTATTGGAATATGGGCTGCAACTTAACACAGGGATTTTACAAAATTTTAGTTCAGTTATTAAAGACGATTTTTTTTTCAATTGTAATGAAAATTCACAACATTTTTTTGCAATTTTTTATTCATATATTCAAAAATATACAGTTTTTTTGGAAAAAGGCTGTGTTAAATTATGCAGAAGGTACTGTGTAACATTTAATGAAAGTTTGAAACAAATATATTTGGAAGATCCTTAGAAAACATGTAATTAGTATGAGAAAATAAAAGTTTTGGGAATCGAGCGACAAAGATTGGATTAACTTTTTAGTGCATTCCTGGTCCATAGGATGGATTATCTTCATCCTCTGCAAACTCCTCCTCCAGCTTCCTCTTGTTCCTCCTCCTGTTTACTCTTGCTTGTATTTCTAGACTCTTTACAGCCCTGTCTGCAGCCCGAAGGCGTTCCTTGTCTAAAGCAAGCATCGCTCGTTGTTGTGTTCGTAGATTTTGCTACCATTTTCTTCAGTTGCAGTTACTGCAACACTGTTCCAAAAGGTGGTCATGTATGAACACTTATCACATTTCAGTTGTATTTCACTAGCAAGTCCTACGTGCTTTATTATGGAGAGTTCCAGACCAACTTCACTACAATGAATACATCTTACACAGTTTGAAAAAATTCCTTTGAGAACCGACATATCAAATATTTCATTCACATCCGATTCGCCCATAAAACATTCATAGTTTTCACTCATTGAACCAAGCTTCTTCTGTGAAGTATTTTCTTTCCCACTTTGACTGCTATGGGCAGGTGTACTTGAGAGGTTAGGTTCACTCACTTGGTTATTGTCTTTATTGTTTACAGTAATAACACATACCTTTGGCTTTCCAACATTTCTCTTTTTCTTAAAAGCCTTCAGAGGATTTCTAATAACTTTACTTTTACTCGTTATTATACTTCAACAAAACAGAGACTCAAGAAACAGAATTAATTACGAATATTTTCGAGATAACGACAGAGTAAATAAACATGAAACAATCGACAATCACACCAGCGATATATATTGAACCGTCACAGGTTAGCCACAACACATACTTTATCTCACATCACTAAAATGTACCTGATGAACACGGACGTTAATAATAACACCATTTGACAGCAGTTTAACAGCGCCACAGTGGGTCACGCCCATGTAGAACACATTTCAAAAAAAATTTAAAAATAGTTGTAGTTTTCGGAATTGGATAAATTATATATCTATTAAAAGGTAATAGTCTGCAGATTCAGAAAACGCAAAAAAGTAAAAATTGAACTTTTCATGATTTTGAGAATTTCCGGAGCCCCTTAAAACTGCCGGCTATCGCGAAGAAACAACAGGATATTTCTAGAAAGCTCCAGTGAGCTGCGTAACTGGATAGCTTGCAAAACGGAGTGAGTTCTTAACTCACGGATGGATCGAACGGAGGTGTAGTAACATACAAAACAAACTCACACTTTTTTCAAAGCATTATTATATTTTAACTCTAATTGTACGGTTTCTTCAAAATTTTGGGTAGGCTAAGACTCAAATGCCTCTGAAGAACTTCAAAATTGATAACATCCAGCTTAGGTATTAACTCATAATCTAACTCTACACCTGAATCGTCTAATTCTTTCTCCAGCCAGTAATCTGACAAACATAAAGTAGGTACCCTATCTTGCTACACCAAGAAGAAATGCAGATGATAAACGGGTATTCATTGGACAAATATATTATACTAGAACAGACATGTGATTACATTTTCACACAATTTGGGTGCATAGACCCTGAGAAATCAGTACCCAGAACAACCACCTCTGGCCGTAATAACGGCCTTGATACGCCTGGGCATTGAGCCAAATAGAGCTCGAATGGCGTGTACAGGTACAGCTGCCCACGCAGCTTCAACGCGAAACCACAGTTCATCAAGAGTAGTGACTGGCGTGTTGTGACGAGCCAGTTACTCGGCCACCATTGACCAGACGTTTTCAGTTGGTGAGAGATCTGAAGAATATGCTCACCAGGGCACCAGTCGAACATTTTCTGCATACAGAAAGGCCTGTACAGGAGCTGCAACATGCGGTTGTGCATTATCCTGCTGAAATGTAGGGTTTCGCAGGGATCGAATGAAGGGTAGAGCCACGGGTCGTAACACATCTGAAATGTAACGTCCACTGTTCAAAGCGCCGTCAGTGCGAACAAGAGGTGACCGAGACGTGTAACGAATAGCACCCCATACCATCACCCCGGGTGATACGCCAGTAAGGCGATGACGAGTACACGCTTCGAATCTGCGTTCACCGCGATGTTGCCAAACACGGATACAACCATCATGATGCTATAAGCAGAACCTCGAGTCATCCGAAAAAATGACGTTTTGCCATTCTTGCACCCAGGTTCGTCGTTGAGAACACCATCGCAGGCGCTCCTGCCTGTGATGCAGCGTCAAGCGTAACCGCAGCCATGGACTCCGAGCTGATAGGCCATGCTGCTACAAACGTCGTCGAACTGTTCATGAAGATGGTTGTTGTCTTGCAAACGTCCCCATCTGTTGACTGAGGGATCGAGACGTGGCTGCACGATCCGTTACAGCCATGCGGGTAAGATGCCTGTCATCTCGACTGCTAGTGATACGAGGCCGTTCGGATCCAGCACGGCGTTCCGTATTACCCTCCTGAACCCACCGATTCCCTATTCTGCTAACAGTCATTGGATCTCGACCAGCGCGAGCAGCAATGTCGCGATACGGTAAACCGCAACCGCGATAGGCTACAATCCGACCTTTATCAAAGTCGGAAAGGTGATGGTACGCATTTCTCCTCCTTACACGAGGCATCACAACGTTTCACCAGGCAACGCTGGTCAACCGCTGTTTGTGTATGAGAAATGGATTGGAAACTTTCCTCATGTCATCACGTTGTAGGTGTTGCCACCCGCGCCAACCTTGTGTGAATGCTCTGAAAAGCTAATCATTTGCATATCACAGCATCTTCTTCCTGTCGGTTAAATTTCGCTTCTGTAGCACGTCATCTTGGTGGTGTAGTAATTTTAATGGCCAGTGGTGTATATACGCCCCTTGTATCTTACTATTATGTTCGCTACATCCAATATACAAAGATGAAATTTATTAATGAAACATCTGTTAATAGCGAGAATACAGACAGGGACAGCGGATTTCTAGCTGTCCAAAGCAATGATGAAATAGGCCTTGCTGCCGCACCTCTACTTATATATTACTTCTTACAACAGTTTCATCCGACAACTCGGTAACACACAGTACACAATTACTTTAAGAGTATGTGCAAGATTACGTATTTTTAGTTTTTCGTGTAGCGTAACATTCTCTGCCATTCTATCGCAGTGCGATCATTATGCGACTCCTAAACGATGTGCACTGATATCGCAACGGGAGGAAAGCAAAACATCCTTCTTGCAGCATCTACCACACATGTGTGTGATGTCCTTAGGTTAGTTAGGTTTAAGTAGTTCTAAGTTCTGGGGGACTGATGACCTCAGAAATTAAGTCCCATAGTGCTCAGAGAATTTTTTGACAATGGTCACACCGGACTGGTCACTGCACAAGCCTTCTGATGCTCCTTCACGAAGGTCATTGGGGAATAGTCGTCACCAAGTGGCTGGATTGCCAACACGCCTTCTGGAGAGTTATCATCAAAGATATTACCCAAATGGTGGTGGCACGTGCAGAATGTCAGAGGAAGCAGGCAGTAAGAACCTACTGGTATTTTGTTTGGTCAGATGCATCATCTGGCATGGTCTTGCACAATTCTTGACTTTTCAGACCCCTTTTTGGATTGCACTCAGTTAGACGTTATCAACACAGGCAACAGTTTTGCGTATTTTGCGGATGAATTCGACATCATCAATGAAAATAAACCAGGAACTATCTCGCATTTTTGTAATCGAAGGTATCCCAGAAACCATCATGACAGATAATGGCGCACATTTCACATCGACAGAATTCAACAGTTTTTGTTCAGAGAATGGCATTGCACTGGAATTAAATTTTCACTCTGCTGCGGAGTGTGCGCTGATGCGAAATTCCTGGCAGATTAAAACCGTGTACTGCGCAGAGATTCGAACTTTGGACCTTTGCCTTGCACGGCCAAGTGCTTAATCAAATACGGCATGTCCTGGTTCACATGACACCATCCCATCTCACTCCCTATTCCTACGTTCAAGTGGAGAGGTTCGTCTGCATGTTCAAGACGCAACTGGAAATGATAACCATCGCTTTACTCTCGACGACAAAGTTCTCAGTTCGTTCTTGGGCTCCTGCTGCTCCTCCCCACACGGAGAGTCTAGCCCACGCGAAAAATTTCATGGCAGGTAGCATCATTTACAACTTCTATTATCCAACTTACCATTCTCCCCCTCCCAGTATTCGAATTGCCACTGATATTTCCTCCAGATGATCAAAGTCCAACTCCAGAGTGGCTCCTGATGCAGAAAACAAATCAACAGCCTGTGCCCCCACGGCGTATCAACTACCCAGACCGCAAAACTCACATAATTTTTAATTCCAGAACTGGACATCCCGATGCCCAGGATCATCGCCAACGAACAACCGTCACCTCAACTCTCGGCCTGACCACTCCCAGGAACCGAGGAGGTCAGTCGCCTTGCCAGCCTGGCGCCCCATCCCATGGATGTCGATTGTAGCCCACCAGTTTCGCCACTCCTGCACGTCGATGGCAGTGGGCCCACAACCTCCTACGACTCCGAGATGCGTCACCTCCACCAGTCTGTTGGTAGGGGAAATCTTCGCTCTCCCGCGTAACAGCAGGGCATCACGGGTGGCCTACGTCATTAGCTGCAGGGGACCCTTCAGCAAGCGCCAACGCAGAAAATTTACTTGCACGCCTACATCTACATCTGCATCCATACTCCGCAAGCCACCTGACGGTGTGTGAGGGAGGGTACTTTGAGTACCTCTATCGGTTCTCCCATCTATTCCAGTCTCGTATTGTTCGTGGGAAGAAAGATTGTCGGTATGCCTCATTGTGGGCTCTAATCTCTCTGATTTTATTCTCATGGTCTCTTCGCGAGATACACGTAGGAGGGGGCAATATACTGCTTGACTCCTCGGTGAAGGAATGTTCTCGAAACTTCAACAAAAGCCCCTACCGAGCTACTGAGCGTCTCTCCTGCGTAGTCTTCCACTATCATCTCCTTAACGCTTTCGCGATTACTAAATGATCCTGGAACGAAGCGCGCTGCTCTCCGTTGGATCTTCTCTATCTCTTCTATCAACCCTATCTGGTACAGATCCCACACTGGTGAGCAATATTCAAGCAGTGGCCGAGCAAGTGTACTGTAACCTACTTCCTTTGTTTTCGAATTGCATTTCCTTAGGATTCTTCCAATTAATCTCAGTCTGGCATCCGCTTTACCGATGATCAACTTTGTATGATAATCCCATTTTAAATCACTCCTAATGCCTACTCCCAGATAATTCACGAAATTAACTGCTTCCAGTTGCTGACCCGCTATGTTGTAGCTAAATGATAGAGGATCTTTCTTTCTATGTATTCGCAGCACATTACACTTGTCTACATTGAGGTTCAATTGCCATTCCCTGCACCATGCGTCCATTCGTTGCAGATCCTCCTGCATTTCAGTACAATTTTCCATTGTTACAACCTCTCGATATACCACAGCATCATCCGCAAAAAGTCTCAGTGAACCTCCGATGTTATCCACAAGGTCATTTATGTATATTGTGAATAGCAACGGTCCTACGACACTCCCCTGCGGCACACCTGAAATCACTCTTACTTCGGAAGTCTTCTCTTCATTGAGAATGACATGCTGCGTTCTATTATCTAGGAACTCTTCATTCCAATCACACAATTGGTCTGATAGTCCATATGCTCTTACTTTGTTCATCAAACGACTGTGGGGAACTGTATCGAACGCCTTGCGGAAGTCAAGAAACACGGCATCTACCTGGGAACCCGTGTCTATGGCCCTCTGAGTCTCGTGGACGAACAGCGCGAGCTGGGTTTCACAAGACCGACTTTTTCGAAACCCATGCTGATTCCTACAGAGTAGATTTCTAATCTCCAGAAAAGTCATTATACTCGAACATAATACGTGTTCCAAAATTCTACAACTGATCGACGTTAGAGATATAGGTCTATAGTTCTGCACATCTGTTCGACGTCCCTTATTGAAAACGGGGATGACCTGTGCCATTTTCCTATCCTTTGGAACGCTACGCTCTTCTAGAGACCTACGGTACACCGCTGCAAGAAGGGGGGCAAGTTCCTTCGCGTACTCTGTGTAAAATCGAACTCGTATCCCATCAAGTCCAGCGGCCTTTCCTCTTTTGAGCGATTTTAATTGTTTCTCTATCCCTTTGTCGTCTATTTCGATATCTACCATTTTGTCATCTGTGCGACAATCTAGAGAAGGAACTTCCTCTTCCTCTGTGAAACAGCATTGGAAAAAGACATTTAGCAGGCTCGCCAAAAGAGGTCGCCGACTTTGTGCACTTACCTGCTTCCGTGGGGTCACGTGTGTGCAGATAGGTCTGGGAGAATCCTGACGTCTCCATAGTATTTAAGCTGGAGCCTGGTATTGCCACACCAGTCCTTCCAGACCAGCTCTCTGGGCGTATGCGCCCTTCACTTTCTGCGGTTGTTCGGTTCAGAGTATCATCTGAAATAATCATGCATCCAGATCTCTGACGCGTGCAGCTCCTGCCGTGACTCTTCGCTACGTGGAACAACCAGCAGCCATCTTCGATATACGCCAAATCTTGTCCTCTGCAGCATGGACAATTGCTGGCATGGTATTTAGGCCATCGTCTTATTTGTTATTAAACTTGCAATTCCTAGCGAATTCAGAGCTTGAAGTTTTGTTATTCAGTTTGATCTGCCTATTAAGCGTATATTGTGTCTCTCTTTGCTGAGACTCAGACTAAATAGTGGTCTTTCAGTTTTGTGGTGTAAATCAAATTCCATGAAGGAGACTTGAGTATAAGTGTATTTCAATAAACTGACTATTCATGGTCTACCTGAACTTTAATATCTGGGTGTGTCCATAGGAGCGGGATAAATCACCATCAGTTACATGTGCATATAAAATGAGCGAACATACCCATCAAACAAACTATTAACAATATTACCACACTTAACGTATTATCATGGAGCAAGACTAACATATTTGTAACGATTCATTCAATACACATCAAAACACTGGAGACTATAACGGCATCTTGATTTTTCTATAACGGACTAACTGCACTAGGTCACACATTGCTGAAGCTCCGTCTCGTTAAATGAAAAAAAAAAGAAAAGAGAAAGCACATCCTAAAATTCTTCTCCCCTTGTCTCTGTCAATCTCCTCCCCCTCTCTCTCTCGATTTCCTCCTGCCCCAATCGTCCATCTCCTCCTTCCCACTCTCTGTTTCTTTTTTCCCCGCACCCTTCTGTCCATCTCCTCTTCTGACCCTTCTCTCTGACCTTGAGCCTTGTTTACTGCTATTGCAAATTCAGATTCGGTAGTCTGAACGTTGAATAGAGTAAACATGGAGTAAATCTGTCATCAACTTTTGGAGATTTTTGCTAACAACACACACACATATATACAGGGTCGTCCACTGATAGTGACCGGGCCAAATATGACACGAAGTAAGCATCAAACGAAACAACTACAAAGAACGAAACTCGTCTAATTTGAAGGGGGAAACCAGATGGCGCTATGGTCGGCCTGCTAGATGTGGCTGCCATAGGTCAAACGGGTATCAACTGCGTTTTTTTAAAGATAGGAACCCCCATTTTTATTACATATTCGTGTAGTACGTAAAGAAATATGAATGTTTTAGTTGTTTTTCGCTTTGCGATAGGTGGCGCTGTAATAGTCAAACGTATAAGTACGTGGTATCACGTAACATCCCGCTATTGCGGACGGTATTTGCTTCGTGATACATTACCCGTGTTAAAAGACCGTTTACCAATTGCGAAAAAGGTCGATGTCGTGTTGCTGTTTGGCTATTGTGATAAGAATGCCCAACGGTCGTGTGCTATATATGCTGCTCGGTATACTGGACGACATCATCCAAGTGTCCGCACCGTTCGCCGGATAGTTGCGTTATTTAAGGAAACAAGAAGTGTTCAGCCACATGTGAAACGTCAACCGCGACCTGCAACAAATGATGATGCCCATGTAGGTGTTTCAGCTGCTGTCGGCTAATCCTCACATCAGTAGCAGACAAAGTGCGCGAGAATCGGGAATCTCAAAAACGTCGGTGTTGATGTAGCATTCTCAACATCGATTGCAGCCGTACCATATTTCTATGCACCAGGAATTGCATGGCGAGGACTTTGAACGTCGTGTACAGTTCTGCCACTGGGCACAAGAGAAATTACGAGACGATGACAGATTTTTTGCACGCGTTCTATTTAGCGATGGAGCGTCATTCGCCAACAGCGGTAACGTAAACCGGCATAATAGGCACTATTGGGCAACGGAAAATCCACGATGGCTGCGACAAGTGGAACATCAGCGACCTTGGCGGGTTAATGTATGGTGCGGCTTTATGGGAGGAAGGATAATTGGCCCCCATTTTATCGATGGCAATCTAAATGGTGCAATGTATGCTGATTTCCTACGTAATGTTCTACCGATGTTACTACAAGATGTTTCACTGCATTACAGAATGGGGATGTACTTCCAACACGATGGATGTCCGGCACATATCTCACGTGCTTTTGAAGCGGTTTTGTAAAGCAAGATTCATGACAGGTGGATTGGTCGTTGAAGCACCATACCATGGCCCGCGCGTTCATAGGATCTGACGTTCCGCAATTTCTTTCTGTGGGGAAAGTTGAAGGATATCTGCTATCGTGATCCACCGACAACGCCTGACAACATGCGTCAGCGCATTGTCAATGCATGTGCGAACATTATGGAAGGCGAACTACTCGCTGTTGAGAGGAATATCGTTACACATATTTCGAAATGCATTGAGGTTGACGGACATCATTTTGAGCATTTATCGCATTAATGTGGTATTTACAGGAATCATGCTGTAACAGCATGCGTGCTCAGAAATGATAAGTTCACAAAGGTACACTCGACAGCAAAAAAAGTGGGTCACCCCTGAATTCCAACGTGTAGGCTGCACCTGAATGTATGCAACCAACATAGCATATCTGTGTAGCACATAGTCGCAACCCTCCACAGTACAGTCGTTGTAAGATACACAATGGGTACCACTAGAGACTACTAGAGAACACTGGTCTTTATGACAGTCCGTCTAGATGTAAAGTAACACCACGATAGTACAGAAGAGATCAGACAGTCCTTAACGTTTGTAAACTAAACTTAATTACAATAAATGACATTTCAAACATTATGGGACAACTAATTTTGTCACATAAATCGTTCAGTAATCCTTAGGCACAATTAAATATTTGAGACAGTATATGGATTTATAAAGTTGTATGGAAATTGGAAACAAGTTCTTTGCTGTCTAAAAGGCTTGCCCAACACATGCTGAACGTCGTTCAACGTTCAATGGGGAGTGGTTTCGCATCAACTTTATGTAATACTAAGCAGTTAAAAGAAAACGTGATTAACGGCGGCAACCACTCTACGGAAATCCCAACATTAACAGCGAATCACAAGTAATATCATTGTTCACATTACTCATCAACAGTTACTTGTACACGAAGTTGTACTTTAAATGACATGACCAACTTCTTCGTTCTGGATCCGGATGCAAACCCAGAACGTAAAGCCATCGTTAACCAAGCAAAGCTTTGTGCCTTATCGAGACTCGATCACTAGGCAGAAAGAGACGTCAAATATTGACGTTTGCACCAGTATCAATTACCAATTCTCAACTTGAACGTAAATGACGATAATGTTTGTACGAAAGCAGGAACCATAACATGACAATTACCTTCTTGGTAATTAACCTCGAAAGACGTTGTATAGTGTTGCATTGACAAGGAATAAAGGATGCACATGTTTAAAATTGAAATGCCATCATGTAATGCTGGGGACAAGGATGCGAACCCAGCACATAATCGGATTGTTGAATAAATACGTAAAATCAGAATGTAGATATCACAGTTTGTCACCAATAGTGGGGTTGGAACCTTAAATGACGACTGAAGTTGTATTGCCTGAACGGGATTCGAACCCGGCGCCTGCCGCCGTCGTTGTCTAATCAGGAACAGACGAGAAATGTCCAATGTTGGTCCACCATCAGCGAGATGTGCACACGTTTAACTAGAAATAAGGTGATGAAAACGTCTATGCTGACTGAGAGCCGCACACATGGTTATGAAGACACGTTAATAATCAAATTCATATTCAGTAGTAGCTAGGAGTAGCATGTTTAGTTGCAAACCTTAAGGCCTTACTCATCCCTAGTAACGTCTTGCCTAATATCTGCGAATCATGATGTTAATTTACAAGTGGATTGACTGCCGTATAGAGCAATGGTCTCTAGTAGTCGTGTATCATTGAGATGTAAATGAAGAGCCTCAGCAGAAAGTAATTTCCGTCGTGCAGCACGTATTGTTTCAGAGACACTGAGTACATTTTATAAGTGCACAAAACGTGTATTATATACTAAGTATATACTATTATTTGGAGAAGCTGCCGCCAAACCTGTTTACTTTTACATTCCGCTTATTTGTCGTGGTTGAATACAGGTTTCCTTAAGGCTACATCTAATGCACAACGCTTACAAGAAAGTATAGTTTCCTGCGTCATGCTATTGCTAGCTAGGTGAAATATTTTGTGGTAGCTATGTTTAAAATGAATGTATTTTTGAAAGTATTGTTCGTCAAATATTTGAATAAATCGTCAACTGTAGGTGTGCCTGCACTTGTTATAGCATAACAGCTGTAGCTGCGTTAGTTTGTACTACAGACTTGATTCTTCAAGGGGTGATCGTGTCCATGCGGCCCGGGTCTGTACTAGCCGCGGCTCGCGAGCTACGGGCCAGCCAAGCTGGCAGAGGCGAGGCGCAATTGAGCGAGATGGCGGTGGCGTTGAAGGGCCAACAGCCCGGGACGAGGCAGCACGGCTGCGCCGCGTGCCTCTGCCTCTGCCGCTCCGTTTGACGTAAATATGTTTACCTCCTCTCCTGGAATCAGTATAAGATCGGCAAGGAGAAATACACATCAGGATGTCTGCCGTAATGGCTCACTGGGAGAGGTCTATTCGAGGTAGAGTCAAAAACTGGTTCAAATGGCTCTGAGCACTATGGAACTTAACATCTGAGGTCATCAGTCCCTAGAACTTAGAACTACTTAAACCTAACTAACCTAAGGACATCACACACATCCATGCCCGAGGCAGGATTCGAACCTGCGACCGTAGCGGTCCCGCGGTTCCAGACAAACGCCTAGAACCGCTCGGCCACTCCGGCCGGCCGAGGTAGAGTCGTCGCTCTCATTGAGGAAGGCGGATGTTCCATCAGAGAAGCTGGCACACGATATGGCGAACCACATACCACTGCAACGAGATGGTGGAGGATCTGCCTTGAAAGAGGCACCACCAACAGGGCTCCTGGCTCAGGCAGGAAGAGAGTGATCTCACAGCAGGAAGACAGGGACCTGGTGTCTAGGAGCAGAGAAAATCCCTTTCCGAACGCGAAGCAGTTGCGGCGGGAGACCAACTTCCCCGGCTCCAGTGACACGATTCGCCGAAGGCTGAGGGACGCTGGACTGCATGCACGACGATCCGCCGTGAAACAAGAGCTCAGCGAAGACAACGTTTTATAACGGCTAGCATTTGCGGAGCTCCATCTGAGGGCGTCGTGGGACAACGTCATTTTCACTGATGAGAAGGTGTTTTCCACCAATAACTACGGTCCACGAATCGTTTACAGGGCGCAAGGGACTCGCAATCGACGCGAATATGTAACCACGACGAGAAGAAGTGGCCGGGTATCTGTTACCTGCTGGGGTTGGAATTCTGCGAGAGGGGCGGGAATTCTTCTCAGGATAGAAGGAACTATGGACAGCGCGCAGTATGCCCACATATTGGAAAATGTGACGCTTCCGTCAGTGCGAATGCTGTATGCAGAAGAGGACGTCACATTGGAAGAGGACCATTCTCCCATTCACAAGTCTGCATTTGTTCAGCAGCGGCTCTCCACGATTGGCGTCAATGTCATGGACTGGCCGCCACGGGCGGCTGATATGAACTCCATGGAAAACACGTGGGCTGAGGTCGCCAGAACATTAACAGAGAACTGGCCACGAAACCAACCAACTACTGCGGACGCTCTTTGGGACTGCGTCCTGGAAGCCTGTGAGGAAGTTGCTTCTTCAAGCTGTTACGTCCGATGGCTTATACATTCTATGCCAAGACGCGTGATAGAAGTACAAAATAATGAAGGATTCTGGATAAAATATTAGAGTCCTTAAAATGTTTTGTTATGTCTTCTTTTTCGTCATTTTTCCTCATTGAGAGCTAGTGGAAGATCGCGTGGCAACAGAAAAGATACAATATGGGTTAGATTTCCTTTGAGTTGCCTTTTTAATTCAAGTGGGTTTCTTTTGAATATACAGTTTAAGATTTCTATTTTGATTTCATTTATACCCTGTCTACATACTTACAAACTAATCAGCGTAGATGGACTCTGTCACAGTAGTTTTTGTTATTTCAAATACGTCTCTCTCTTCCCCTCCATCCATGAATACACCCTCCGTCCTCCACACAATACGCCAACGAGTTCATATTATGTTTACTCGCCGCGCGGGATTAGCCGAGCGGTCTTAGGCGCTGCAGTCATGGATTGTGAGGCTGGTCCCGGCGGAGGTTCGAGACCTCCCTCGGGCATGGGTGTGTATGTTTGTCCTTAGGATAATTTAGGTTAAGTAGTGTGTAAGATTAGCGACTGATGACCTTAGCAGTTAAGTCCCATAAGATTTCACACACATTTGAAAATTTATGTTTACTCGTTGTTAATGGTTCAAATGGCTCTGAGCACTATGGGACGCAACTGCTGTGGTCATAAGTCCCCTAGAACTTAGAACTACTTAAACCTAAGTAACCTAAGGACATCACACACATCCATGCCCGAGGCAGGATTCGAACCTGCGACCGTAGCGGTCGTGCGGTTCCAGACTGAAGCGCCTTTAACCGCACTGCCACTCCGGCCGGCTACTCGTTGTTAATATTTCTTCTATTCTCTCTCACACTCTCTCTCTCTGACACTATCGCCGCAAGTGCCCTTCTCTTACACTCCCCCAAAACTTTGTAAACAAATCTAGCGGTTTCCAATGACGCTAGATTTTCTCTTTTAATTGGTTCAAATGGTTCAAATGACTCTGAGCACTATGGGACTCAACATCTGTGGTCATCAGTCCCCTAGAACTTAGAACTACTTAAACCTAACTAACCTAAGGACATCACACACATCCATGCCCGAGGCAGGATTCGAACCTGCGACCGTAGCGGTCACGCGGTTCCAGACTGAAGCGCCTAGAAGCGCACGGCCACACAGGCTGGCTCTTTTAATACCTGCTGTCTTTACTCTCTATCATTCCTCTCACCACGTATGAAACCGTATTCTTTGATCTCCCCTTCCCTATAAGCCCATTCTTCGTTCTGAGAACAGTCCTTCATTATCTCTCGGTCCTAAGATAAAACGAACTGTGGCACACATCTAAGCAAGCAATACTTAGCAAGCATTTCACGCTTATATTTTGCACTTCTGCACTTCTATCCATTCCCAGATCCCGCCCTCCTTCCTGTTACGCGTCCCTTGACATCTGCATCTACATCTAAATGAATACGCTGCAATTCATAATTATGTGCGTGGCTGTGGGTTCTGTGGTCTGGTGGATTAATCTTGTATTGATGTGTAAAACGTGTAGGTTCACATATCACGTGAGGCGTAGATTTTTAACACACGCAAGTAGCTCTCCTTTACCCTTAGTAACGCCAAGTGCAGAACGTCAGTAAGCTCCGTAGTTCAATATCCGCAGTAAAGATAACATCCCTTCGCTGGCGACTGGGCATTCGTTTGAGCTGTGACAGATGGAGAAACCCCGTAAGGCAGAGACTCTGTCACCAGCAAGCCGTCGTAAACTAGAAAACGTATTTCATTTAATGAACCAATGGCCATGTAAGTTCACAAGGATCTTACTTTAGTGAAACAGACGTTGAAAATTGTGGTGCTGGACTGGGATTAGAATTCGATTTCACTGTGTTCCCGAAGACTGCAAACTCTTCTAGGCGTCCTCGAAAGGCACCTATCTGGATTCGAATCCTGACCAGCACAAAATATTCATTACTTTGTTTCAAGCCCTAGCATGTGCACTTCGAACTACTGATGAAAAATAGTTGCATTTTCAACGTCTCTTCGTGTGTTGTCAGCTGTAACGTGTTCGTTTCAACTCACAGCCACATGATGAGCTTTTTATCACAACATTAAAAGATCAAACATTTCCTTACATATTTTCAAGTTCAAACATTCCACTACATCCTACTGGAGAAAACGGATTTCGGTTTGACGTTGTGTTCGTTGCGATCACCAACGACGACATGTTGTGGATTCAACTTCTAGCCAGCAGAGTATTTTCCATCACATCATTGAAAGTACAAACATCCCATTCCTAGCTATTATTGGAAAAGAATTTGATAGTTAGTTGACGTGGGCGGGGTTTGAATTCCATTCAGCACAGAACTTTTCGTCGCCTGATGTCCAGCTAAACATACGCCCATCTAGCTACTGGTGAACCAACAATAGCTATTTATCGTCTGTTCCTGGCTAGAAAACGACGGTGCTAGATGTTGGGTTCGAATCCCAGTCAGGCAAAAACAATTCTATCGTCAATTAAGGTTCCAGCATTTCGCTATTGGTGAAAACATTTGAAATTTAACTTCTGATTTTATGTACAGTCGTGCTCAAAAGTATCCGAACTACCTGAATTGCATTTCGCCTGATTCCCATGCAACCTACATAACGCAGCTGTCTAGCAGGTCCTCTAATCGCTCCTTGGTACAGTCGTTTGACTATTGAAAATGGTTCCAACAAATCAACACTAGAAAACACTGTTCTGTATCGCAATAACTCAAGATGTAAAGTAATACCTCGATACTACAAATATCAGGGAACACCTCATCACAGATAAAACTGTCCTTAAGGCTTGTAAGCTCACATTTATTGCAATAACTGACATACCTGAAATGTTAGCACTCTCATTATTACGTCAGATAGGTAATGCACGTAGTAAGTTCGCCGTATTCATGATTTCCTCTTCAAAGTAACATAGCATACTTGTTATTTAACACAAAATGTCATTAAAATTTACGTTATTCAAAAAATGGTTCAAATGGCTCTGAGCACTATGGGACTCAACTGCTGAAGTCATTAGTCCCCTAGAACTTAGAACTAGTTAAAACTAACTAACCTAAGGACATCACTAACATCCATGCCCGAGGCAGGATTCGAACCTGCGACCGCAGCGGTCTCGCGGTTCCAGACTGCAGCGCCTTTAACCGCACGGCCACTTCGGCCGGCTACTCAGCATCTATTGTCCCTGTTAACGAACTACGAGAGATGTTAAATATTGATTCTTCACAAGTAACTTACTTGAAATGCAGTGAGGTAAAGCTTTGTGTTGGACAGGAATTCATTTTTTCCTTCCCAGGACTCCAACCCGGCACATATCGCTGTTATATTCTAGAGAAAAGGAACGTTAAGTATGTGTTTGTTACACCAGCAGCGACATGTGAGCATGCTTGAACTAGAAATAGTATGACAAAGAGTTCAGTGCTGACTAGGTATCGAACCCCACACATATCGTTTTTCACTACACACAAAAAGACGACACTTACCGAAATTTTCTCCACCAGCAGCTCGGAATAACATCCTCGAACTTACAGTGATCTCGCAAATAGTTCTGTCTCTCACTGGGAGTCAAAAACGTCAGATATTGTTAGTGTTGACAACGAATGAAAATGCATTAAAAATAAAAATTATTATCCACCAGCAGATGGGTGTTCTCGTGCTAGAGCTTGATAATACATAGTGAAAAGTTTAGTGCTGGGCCAGGATTCCAACCCATTCATGGGCAATATGTGGAGATGTTGAGGAATCTGCAGTTCTGAACAAACAACAAGTTGTAGCCGAGTTGTATTGTCACGAAGGGATCAAATTCCGCGTTAATGACGGTCTGAGTTGCATTGCCAGTTCAGAACCAATTTCATCGACATACAGAAGCTCAAATAAAAGACGGAATAAGTGCCCTGTGACCAAACACACGGTTTGTTACGTCACTAGATATAAATAACTAGTATAAGAAGGGTTACTGGTGATAGAGTTTCTATCAACTGTTGGCAGTTCTGTGCAGGTGGCAGTTACGTTATTTTATTTCGGTGATTACAAAATAGAGTCGAATGTATGCACTGGGTAGTCAAGGCAGCTAATTCATGGCGATTCGGTCAACCAAGTAAATGAATGTACTGAACATCCTGCAAACCACTACAGGGAGCCTGTGTGTCAGAATTCTCATCTTGTGTGCCGCAACGGTATTACGATAGAAAAATGAGTCGTAGAGAAGAGGGTTTGGTGGTCTGTTGGACTGATGATAGTTTCAAATGACGATGGTCTCGGTTCGATTCCAACTTCTGCTGTTTTTTTTTTTTTTTTTATAGGGAGAAGCAGATTCTATTCTCTTCTGGCTACGCCAAGTGAAGAAGGTATAATGGCATTGTGGTCTGAAAATCACATTAAACATGATATTACTTATCTACCAAGTAGACGTTAGGTGGAACCACAGTAAAGTAAGGAGTGGCGACATGTAGAAACTCTATCGCCAATAACCTTTCTTATACTAGTTATTTATTTCTAGTGACGAAACAAACACTGTGTATGGTCACAGGGCACTTATTTCGTCTTTTATTTGAGCTTCTGTATGTCGATGAAATTGGTTCTGAACTGGCAATGCAACTCAGACCGTCATTAACGCGGAATTTGATCCCTTCGTGACAATACAGCTCGACTACAACTTGTTGTTTGTTCAGAACTGCAGATTCCTCAACATCTCCACATATTGCCCATGAATGGGTTGGAATCCTGGCCCAGCACTAAACTTTTCACTATGTATTATCAAGCTCTAGCACGAGAACGCCTACCTGATGGTGGATAATAATTTTTATTTTTAATGCATTTTCATTCGTTGTCAGCACTAACGATATCAGACGTTTTTGACTCCCAGTGAGAGACAGAACTATTTGCGAGATCACTGTAAGTTCGAGGATGTTATTCCGAGCTGCTGGTGGAGAAAATTTCGGTAAGTGTCGTCTTTTTGTGTGTAGTGAAAAACGATATGTGTGGGTTTCGATACCTAGTCAGCACTGAACTCTTTGTCATATTATTTCTAGTTCAAGCATGCTCACATGTCGCTGCTGGTGTAACAAACACATACTTAACGTTCCTTTTCTCTAGAATATAACAGCGATATGTGCCGGGTTGGAGTCCTGGGAAGGAAAAAATGAATCCCTGTCCAACACAAAGCTTTACCTCACTGCATTTCAAGTAAGTTACTTGTGAAGAAGCAATATTTAACATCTCTCGTAGTTCGTTAACAGGGACAATAGATGCTGGGTAGGAATTCGCGTCCGTTAAAAATGTTACGTTATGTAATTTAAAGTTGATATTTGCTAACTGATACTGTCCAAACATGAGGTATATCAGTCTCTTTATGCCTAGTCAGGAATGACTTAATTTCCGTCAGCCACGAAATCTTAGCCTGCATGATTAGTTCAAATGGCTCTGAGCACTATGGGACTGAACATCTGAGGTCATCAGTCCCCTAGAACCTAGAACTACTTAAACCTAACTAACCTAAGGACATCACACACATCCATGCCCGAGGCAGGATTCGAACCTGCGACCGTAGCAGTCACGCGGTTCCGGACTGAAGTGCCTAGAACCGCACGGCCACCGCGGCCTAGCCTGCATGACCTGGGTTTGAATCCATGTGCAGAACGAGGCGGTTCGTCGTGTCATTTGAAGTTCATACATATTCTCAACTAGCTGCTCGTTAATAACGTAAATTTTTAATGACATTTTGTGTTAAATAACAAGTATGGTATGTTGCTTTGAAGAGGAAATCATGAATACGACGAACTTACTACGTGCATTACCTATCTGACGTAATAATGAGAGTGCAAACATTTCAGGTATGTCAGTTATTGCAATAAATGCGAGCTTACAAGCCTTAATGACAGTCTTATCTGTGATGAGGTGTTCCCTGATATTTGTAGTATCGTGGTATTCCTTTACATCCTGAGCTATTGTGATACAGAGCAGTGTTTTCAAGTGGTGACTTGTTGGAACCATTTTCAAAAGTCAAACGACTGTATCAAAGCTCGATTAGAGGACCTGCTAGATAGCTGCGTTATGTGGGTTGCATGGGAATCGGGCGAAATGCAATCCAGGTCGTTCGGATACTTTTGAGCATGACTGTACTTCGTTAACAATCCAATTAGGTGCTGGGTTCGCATCCCTGTCACAAGCTTTATATGATGGCATTTCAATTTTAAACGTGAGCATTCCTTGTTCCTTGTGAATGACACCATATTAAACGTCGTTAGGGGTAGCTCCCAGGACGGTAACTGTTAGGACAGGATTCCCAGTTCAGTACAAACATTTTCGTAATTTATTTTCAGGATCTGAACTGATAACTGATACTGGTGCAAACGTCTATATGGCTCAAATGGCTCTGAGCACTATGGGACTCAACTGCTGTGGTCATAAGTCCCCTAGAACTTAGAACTACTTAAACCTAACTAACCTAAGGACAGCACACAACACCCAGCCATCACGAGGCAGAGAAAATCCCTGACCCCGCCGGGAATCGAACCCGGGAACCCGGGCGTGGGAAGCGAGAACGCTACCGCACGACCACGAGATGTGGGCCAAACGTCTATACTTCACGTCTCTTTATGCCTAGTGATCCGGGCTCCATAAGGCACAAACAAAGCTTAGCTTAGTTAGCAATGGCTATAGGTGCTGGGTTTGAATCCAGGTCCAGAACGACGACGTTTGTCATGTCATTTAAAGTTCAAATTTGTCTACGCGTAGCTGTTGATGTGTTACGAGAACAATGATATTACTGGTGATTCGCTGTTAATGTTGAGATTTCCTTAGAGTGCTTGTTTCCGTTAATCGCGTTTTTCTACTGGTTCGTCCAATATCCAGTTTCCAGAGCCACTCGCCGTTGAGCGACCTTCAGCACATGGATGGAAAACCTTTTAGAGAGCGAAAAACTTTTTTCCAATTGCCGTACAGCTTTGTAACTCCATATATTTTCTCAAGTATTTAATTTTGATTAAGGACTACTGTACGATATATGTAACATAATCCGTTTTCTCAGAACTTTTGGAATGTCACTTGTTGTAATTAAGGTTAGTTTATGAGTGTTATGGGGTGTCTCATCACTAAGAACGTGTTTTCTAATATGTTTTGTATGACGATATTAGTTGACACTTAGACTGATTGCCATAAAGACCTTTGGTCTCTTAGTAGTCTCTTGCAGTACCCATTGCATGTAGTCAAATGACTGTACCCCACGGGGTTTTGGTGTTTAGAGGACCTGCAACACAGCTATGTTATGTTGGTTGTATTCTACAGTGACCCACTTTTTTTGCTGTCAAGTGTACATGTATCACATTGGAACAACCGAAATAAAATATTCAAATGTACCAACGTTCTATGTTTTAATTTAAAAAATCTACCTGTTACCAACTGTTCGTCTAAAATTGTGAGCCATATGTTTGTGACTATTACAGCGCCATCTATCACAAAGCGAAAAAAGTGGTCCAACTACAACATTCATATTTCTTTATGTACTACACGAATATGTAATAAAAACTGGGGGTTCCTATTTAAGAAAACGCAGTTAATATCGGTTTGACCTACGGCACCGCCATCTAGTGGGCCAACCATAGCGCCATGTGGTTTCCCCCTTCAAGCTAGACGAGTTTCGTTCTTTGTAGTTTTTTTCGTTTGACACTTACTTCGTGAGATATTTGGCCCCGTCACGATCAATGGACCACCCTGTATATATAATAACTCCGAAAGTTGATAGGAGCTTAAAAGTTTGTGTGACAAAAGTTGCATGGGACAACGGGGTCTATAATATGACGGTTTTTGTTACTAGGTGGGGTCGCGTCACAGATTCGAAGGTCAATTTTTTTTTTTTTAAATGGGATGCTATAGTTTGATACTTATTTTCTGATAGCGGCTATCGAGACGACTCCAACGATGTTTAACCGTAAGGTCTTTGAAGGTCAACGAAGGACGAAAAGGTGGCATGAACGTCCATTTACAGAGGGTGTTCGAAGTGATGAGCATTGGTATCAATGCAGTGCTGCAATCTTCTTGTCATGGATTGAGTGGTATTCCTTATCACATCGTCACTTATCGAAGCAACTGCTCTGACAGTTCTCTCTCGCATATCTTCGGGTGTAGTTGGCACGTCTTCATAAACAATGTATTTTACGGATCCCCACAAGAAAAATTCCAGAGGTGTCAAGTCAGGCGAACGAGCCGGCCACGACACATCTCCTCCGCGTCCAATCCAACGCTGGGAATTTTCTCTGCAACTCATTTCTAGCCATCAGCGAAAAATGAGCCGTACACCCCTCGTGTTGATACCACAGTCTGTTCCTTGTTCCTATATGTATCTCTTCCAATAACATACCTTATGTTTCTTGCAGGAATGTGGTGTACTTCCTACCATTAAGATTTCCTTCGATGAAATAGGAGCCTATAATTCTGTCCTCCACAATCCTATACCATACATTCACCGACCACGGTTTCTGGTGTGCATCTTGCCGCAGCCAACATGTATTTTCAGTTGCCCAATAATGCATGTTACGTAAATTAATATTTCCATGGTTCGTGAATGTAGCCTCGTCAGTAAAGAAAATCGAATTAATAAATGTGTCATCCCTCTAAATCTGAAGTTGAGCCCATCGGCAGAGTCAATGCGACGTATACCAGTTAATTCTTGGTGCAGACTGATATGGTAACGATGATGTTTTTGGCGATGCAGAACACGAACGGCACTACTCTGGCTCATGGCAGATTCCCTTGCGATTTGACGCGAACTGACAAGAATCTCTAACCACGGTGGCAAGAGTACAAATTTTTGTTTCTTCGTTAGTAATTTTCCTTTGCCGGATATGTTTCCGATGCGTTAAAGGTCTAGTTGTTCTCAATTTATCATACACACATTTAAATTACGACGTGTAACGTGAGTACGTGGAGGATATCTTTCAGCGTATAAGTCTCTAGCTCTCACTGAATTTCGTTGGCATTCTCCGTAAATGAGAACCATATTAACTTGTTCTTCGAAGGAATACATCATTCACATTCGCTTCATTCGACGATACTAGTCTTACCGTTCCTACTAATGTTGTATTGAGAAACCGTCGAATGATGTTTACATGTCAGTGGCACGATATGCGAGGCAGAGTTGTCAGAGCATGTGCTTCGACAAGTGCCGAAGTGGTAAGGAATACCACTTGATCCATGATAAGGAGATTGCAGCACTGCATTGATACCAGTGGTCATCACTTCGAACACCAGCCGGCCTGAGTGGACGAGCGGTTCTAGGCGCTACAGTCTGGAACCGCGCGACTGCTACGGTCGCAGGTTCGAATCCTGCCTCGAGCATGGATGTGTGTGATGTCCTTAGGTTAGTTAGGTTTAAGTAGTTCTAAGTTCTAGGGGACTAATGACCTCAGAAATTAAGTCCCATAGTGCTCAGAGCCATTTTTTTTAACTTCGACCACCTTCTGTAAATGGACGTTCTAACAACCCTACCACAACAAAGGTAAAATTTAATTATGGTTGTAGAGTTGCTCACGCTGCTAAATATTGCATTTTCGGGCAACAACAAAGTTACATTATGTGGCAGGTGTCATTAGAGCACAGTTAATAAAGTCATTTCATGAAATAATGGATAAACTAGGCACTCATATTTTCGTGTTTCCCACGCTGGTCTCGTTGTGAACTCATGGCTCAATCGTCGAAAATCTAGGAAGTGATGATTCCTAGCTCGGATGCAGAGAGGCCTAGGTGTTATTCTGCGGTATTGAAAAGTTTTATAGATGTGTTTCAAAAACCATTCTTGAAGATTAAACCTTTGAAAGTAAGGACAATGGTGATGTAAAAAAGTAATCAGCACTCCGAATTTAAGTTACACTTTTTTATTGCTTTTGTTGCAATATCACGCAAGTCATTCTAAAACATCACTTCACAATAAAAAACATACTTGAAAACATCTTACTCACTGTTAAAGTTCACATTTCATAAACTGACTACAATTTGCGTCTTTTAAACATGACGACCAAGACTTGACTCTCCAATAACAGCTTGCGCGCCCCAAAAATCAGAGTTACAAGTACGTCAAAGATCGTAGTGACAAAAGAAAGAATACACATAAGAATAATATCAATGCAACATAAACATATCGATGTATCAAAGTACCTCTACATTAATGAAATCAAATCTGAATGTTGTCTCAGAAATATGTTAACTACTTTACAGAAACACAGTAGAATATTACTGGTATCGAGAAGTTGAGGTGAGGTGCCGTAATGGTTACGTAATTCAAGTACCATTACAACGTTCATGCCACCTTTTCGACCTTCGTTGACCTTATAAGACCTTACTGTTACACGTCATTGGATTCGTCTCTGTAGCCGCTATCAGAAAATAAGTACTAAAATATAGCATCCCGTTTAAGAAAACAAAGTTGACCTTCATATCTCTGACGCGACCAAACCTAGCAACAAAAAACCAATATCATATTATGGCCCTCGTTGTCCCATGCAACATTTGTCCCACAAACTTTTCAGCTACTATCATACTTTCGGAGCTATTCTAGGTGGCAATAGTTAGTGACTCACCCTGTGTGTGTGTGTGTGTGTGTGTGTGTGTGTGTGTGTGTGTGTGTGTGTGTGTGTGTGTGTGTGTGTAAGGTGACTTACGTAAGACGTAACACTTGTTATTTCGTGAGCGGTTACACATATCGAAACGTGGTTTTCTACAGCAACGGAGATATTGAAGCAAGTACGTTTTTCTTAAATGGAACCGTACAACTTTTATAATTGCATTAGATAGCTCTGAAAAGACAATTACAGTAATATTGCGTTTGTTGATGTTGAAACCTGTCGTAAAAAAATTCGAAAAATGTCCTAGAACGCCGAGGAACGTACCACAAATTTCCCAAATTTGTCTTATAACTTGAGAGCACGATGGCCGAAATCGGCATTAACGGTACATTAACGGTACAGACACCACGACGCAGAGCTCTCGTGCCACGCTGTGTCAGAATGTCAACACATTTGGGTGCTTACTTGTCTGCACTGTAGGCCAGTCATTTCTGCTTCAGCATTCGTTGCGTGCAGAAATATACACCAATGAGGAGAAGTTGGATATACTACTTTTATGTGGTGAATGTAACATAAATGCTGTAAAAACAGTAAAGCGGTATAGGGATATTTATCCGGCTCGCCAGTGTTCGACACGACAGACAGTTGCACGAATAAAGACGCCAGTGTGGACAGGCTGCTTGAACGTCAAAAACAGAGCAAGAAAGAACATTACAACTGAAAGAGAACACGAAGAAGATACGGGACATATTGCCAAGGAATGTAGAATCAGCCAGTCGAGAGTTATTCGCATCCTGCATCGACAGAATTTCCATCCCTATCATGAGTCACTACATCAGTCACTCGACGACCGTGGTTTTGAACGTCGTACAGAATTTTGTAGGTTTGCCCTTCAACAACTGAGAGACAACCCCGCGTTTTTCCAAAGTGCGCTGTTTACCGATGAAGCAACATTTGCTAACCACGCTAATGTAAATTTGCATAACATGCAGTACTAGGCAGCCGCAAATCCACACTGGCTTCGTCAGGTGCAACATCAACGGCCGTGGAGCGTAAACGTATGGAGCGGTATCATAGGAAATTAGATTGTGGAACCTTACTTCATCTCAGGCGTTCTAAATGGACATTCGTACGCACACTTTCCGACGAACATGCTGCCGGTTCTTCAGAAGAGGTACCACTGGACGTTCGACAGAGCATGTGGCTGCAACACGTCGGTTGTTCAACTCACTCGTCCCGTGTTGCAACGCAAATTATAAATGAGAACTTTCCTGGGCGTTGGATAGGACGAAATTCCATTGTCAAATGTCCTGCGATGTTCTCCGATTTGACTCTTGTTGATTTCTTTTTTACGGGAACACTCAAAGATGCTGTTTATAACGAAGCCCCAGCTACGCCAGACGATATACGTCGTCGAATCGCCAGTGCACGCTCTACCACATCATACAGCGTAATTTCATCTGTTCATCGTTATTTCGAACGGCGATCGCTAATGTGCCTTCCAGTCTATGGTCAACAGCTTGAACACATGCTTAAGTAAAGGATAAGTTTTTTTTCTTTTTTGAAGACAACATTTTTGTTATGTGGTTTGGGTGGTTACCAAATCATTGTTAGTAAATTGTTTATTTCATTTACGTGTTCACGAAATTGCATTGCAATGTCAAATAAGACGACAGCGTGTATTGCACATAGCTTCTAACACTGTCATTACGTGCTAACGCTCAGCATGAAACGACATTTCGTTAAGAAGAATATTTATTTTGCGGTGTTCAGGTGGTCACCAGACCATTTTTAATAAAATTTTTAGTTCAACGAATGTATTCCATATGATAGAATTTATAGCAGTGTAGGTGGAGACAGGTGTCTGACTGCCTCTAGGAAGCGCACAACCACATGCAGGAAAAGATTAGGTCAAATATTCCTTCTAACATTTAGATATTTAATTCCTTAGTTTTTTGCCGTGTGTAAGACTACTTTGTTTTTGAATAATGAGAAATTGATTTCTCTGTTTCAGCTCACCTAGATCTGCGAGAACATACAAATGAGAAATAGTTCTGCTAAACCATTTGTGATACGCTAGATTCTAGCCTATGTCGTATTTCCATTACAACATTGGTAGGAGAACCTGCATCTAGGTCGTAAGTTGGTTCAAGGGAAATTAAAGCTTTATTCTCGTAGCCCAGGCCTACATTACGGTATACAACGACGTAGCCTGGTACGAGACGCCTGCTTGGCAGTGTTTGCAACGCAAATTCCGTTTCCGGCTACCGTGCTCTCACATTCTAGGACATTTCTAGATTTTTTTTAAAGACAGGTTTCAACGTCAACGTTAACAAAAGATTCATCACTGTAACTGTCTTCTCCAGAGCTATGAATGCAGTTATAAAAAGTATCCGGTTCCATTTGAGAAAACATACTTGCTTCAATATCTCCGTTGACATCAGTGCTAAAAGCATTAACGAAACAAAAACAAAAGTGCCCCTCGACGTTCTAACATTTGCCAGAAACCGCGTTTCGATATGTGTAACCGTTCACGAAATAAAAGGGGTATTACGTGACCCACCAAGTTCATACGCCAAACATTTATTACAGTAATGAGTAAAAATTTGAACTAAATGGCTTAAGTACTTTTGATATTTTTGGTAATAATGTTTCCCCATGATATATTACATATCAGTTAATATACATATTAAAATATGTATGATCCCGGCGGAGGTTCGAGTCCTCCCTCGGGCATGGGTGTGTGTGTTTGTCCTTAGGATAATTTAGGTTAAGTAGTGTGTAAGCTTAGGGACTGATGACCTTAGCAGGTAAGCCCCGAAAGATTTCACACACAAACAAAAATATGTAGTCCGTTGTCCATCTGAATGTTCCTTAGAATATTATGTAAAATTTTAAGTAATCTGTCAAGAACGTTTTGAGATTTTTGGGAACAGTGTTTCCCCTTTATGTATTACTTATATATTTGTGTGTTATATATATTAAAAATATTAGCCTGTGCCCGCCTGAATGTTCATTAGAATATCGCGTGCAAATTTGAGGCAAATCGGTCAAGGAATTTTCGAGATTTTTGGTTACGACGTTTCAGCTTCATGTATTACGTGTTTTTTTGTGTATAATATATATTTAAAAAACAGGAACATAAAAACACGCGCTTATTCGAATGCAACGTTGCTTCAAAAGTTCAAGTTAATCGACCACCTACTTTTCGAATTTTGCGAACACAAACATACGCAGGATGAATATTTATATGTTATGTAACTAACGACCCGGCTGGCTGCTCATGGTTAGCATTAAGTATATGCGGCCAGACGACTTAAAAAAAAGATAGCTAGATAGATAGAGAGAGAGAGAGAGAGAGAGAGAGAGAGAGAGAGAGAGAGAGAGAATTTTTAGCATTTTTGATCATATGTTATAAGTTTAGGTAAGGCAGTAGAAGAGACTGCAGGTTTCTAAATTGGTTGGTTTATGACTAAAGTGTGTGTATACGAACATACAGGCGCTTATAGTAAGACAGACTGAACGTACCATGGCATTACTCCGAAATCTCATACGTAACCTATCCCACATGCAATCTTCACATTGTATGACGAACATGACGAACATATACTTGGGTTCCAGCACTTAGCGGGTATCTCATATGGCAGTCATTTAGTATTTAATCGTCTAGTCCATTAATTTGAAGCTTGGTCACCATACACCATCAGAGGTTGCAGATGTAACGGATTCCGTCTCATCCCTTAGCCATAATACTAAATATTGACCTCGAACTCAGCCCAGTTACTTTGCTACTGTCCCTGTTTCAGTAGCCTTTGACGCACGGCATGGATTACAGACGTCCTCTACGAGCTATTTGCCCTATCCACACACGCACTCTTACGACCGTCCATATCTTTAATTTTACTGTAGCCGTCTATATACTTTTTATATTATCATTTCGACTGATTCCATAATAGACACCTCGCACCAAATAAGGCTTGCCTCTGAATTAGATTTTGAAGTACTGTAACACAGCAAGTTATTACGAGATGACATTCGTTGCAGTAAGGTACGCAGCCATCTAGTACGGTGGCTACAGGATGGCTTTTTTTTCGGTTTGCTCACAGCACAGCTGACGCTGCCTGCCGAGGGAACTGCATAGCGTAACATTCAGTCAATACTGATTGGTCGTTTAGATCAACAGCCAATCGGAATCAAGCTGTTCCCGTGGTCATGTAGGATAGTACCTCGAGAAGAGTCGCTTGCTTCCCGGCCCACGGATAACACGATGTCAGGTCGCTCCTTGAAAATACTCTGTAAGATGAGGAAATAGTGAGCTAATTTCGGTTCGAACATATCTTGACTGAAGCGACTGGAGTTACGAACATTTTAATGAAAGTTTGTTGTTTCTAAATTAAATAGTTTGAAAGATGTGAGCGTGTGAACTGCCTGGTCGTAGTAACAACTCCGCGTTGCGTGTTTCGTTCTCTGTACGGAATATTTTGGCGACCACCTCTTACGAAGAAGACCACTGAAACGACCGAATGTTTAACTCGCCAATAGTTGTGTGTCTGTGACTGGTAGAACATGGAAATTAGTCAGGTCGGACTTACTAAAATTCTGGCTCTTTTTTGAGTGAATATTTCTTATACAGACAGTGAACTTTGAATGATATCGTTTTACCATATTAAACATGGGCTTATAGCCATTTCATGTGTTCCAATATGAATAAAGAGCAGAGCTGATCTAATTTTAAACGCTTTACTGCAAGTAGACTGAAGATACCGAACGCCCGATTTTTTAATCGTGAACTTTCAGGAACTGACTTTCAACTTGATTTACGCCGCCTCTGTGTGGTAGGTATTAGGTGATGGTTTCATCAACGCTGCTTTACGCTGCCTAGTAAGTATCTGCTACGATAGAGTGAAGGGACATCGGCAAGAATCCTTTCGAGGTAAGTGGACAGAACGACAGTGTTAACACAAGCGAAGACGATCGATCTCGCCCCGCCGCAGTACATTCAGCCCCACGTGGTTTTTGCCTACACGCCACTGCTACATCGCAGGATCCAGCCAGGTCTGGCCGGGTTAAAATTCGCGCTCGCATTGTGCAGTTATCATTTTACATCAAGTTTCTTTGATAATTAAAGATATATTTTTAATTTTTTTGATTACTAATGTTTTCTCACTGTCAATAAACACACAATATGTAATTATTACAGAGTTTATATGATTCATAAGCCCATCGTAATTTTATATGTAAGGTTAGTCCACGAACCCACGCGAATTGTAAATGGTTGCGAAAACACACTTGACCTCTTAGCCACAAACAATCCAGAACTGATAGAGAGCATCATGACTGATACAGGGATTAGTAATCACAAGGTCGTTATAGCTAGGCTCAATACCGTTTCTTCCAAATCCACCAGAAACAAACGCAAAATAATTTTATTTAAAAAAGCCGATAAAGTGTCTCTAGAATCCTTCCTAAGAGACAATCTCCATTCCTTCCGAACTGACTATGCAAATGTAGACGAGATGTGGCTCAAATTCAAAGATAAAGTAGCAACAGCAGTTGAGAGATTCATACCTCATAAATTGGTAGGAGATGGAACTGATCCCCCATGATACATAAAACAGGTCCGAACGCTGTTGCAGAGGCAACGGAAAAAGCATATGAAGTTCAGAAGAACGCGAAGTCCCGAAGAATGGCTAAAATTTACAGACGCGCGAAATTTGGCACAGACTTCAATGCGAGATGCCTTTAATAGGTTCCACAACGAAACATTGTCTCGAAATTTGTTAGAAAATCCGAAGAAATTCTGGTCGTATGTAAAGTACACAAGCGGTAAGACGCAGTCAATACCTTCGCTGCGCAGTGCCGATGGTACTGTTACCGACGATTGTGCCGCTAAAGCGGAGTTATTGAACGCAGTTTTCCGACATTCCTTCACCAGGGAAGACGAATGGAATATTCCAGAATTTGAAACACGAACAGCTGATAGCATGAGTTTCTTAGAAGTCTATACCTTACGGGTTGCGAAGCAACTCAGATCGCTTGATACGGGCAAGTCTTCAGGTCCAGATTGTATACCGATTAGGTTCCTTTCAGATTACGCTGATGTAATAGCTCCCTACTCAGCAATCATATACAACCGCTCGCTCACCGATAGATCTGTACCTGCAGATTGGAAAATTGCGCAGGTCCCACCAATGTTTAAGAAGGGTAGTAGGAGTAATCCATCGAACTACAGACCTATATCATTGACGTCGGTTTGCAGTAGGGTTTTGGAGCATATACTGTATTCAAACATTATGAATCACCTCGAAGGGAACGATCTATTGATACGTAATCAGCATGGTTTCAGAAAACATCGTTCTTGTGCAACGCAGCTAGCTCTTTATTCGCACGAAGTAATGGCCGCTATCGGCAGGGGATCTCAAGTTGATTCCGTATTTCTAGATTTCCGGAAAACTTTTGACACCGTTCCTCACAAGCGATTTCTAATCAAGCTGCGGGCCTATGGGGTATCGTCTCAGTTGTGCGACTGGATTCGTGATTTTCTGTCAGGAAGGTCGCAGTTCGTAGTAATAGAGGGCAAATCATCGAGTAAAACTGAAGTGATATAAGGTGTTCCCCAGGGAAGCGTCCTGGGACCTCTGCTGTTCCTCATCTATATAAATGACCTGGGTGACAATCTGAGCAGTTCTCTTAGGTTGTTCGCAGATGATGCTGTAATTTACCGTCTATTAAGGTCATCCGAAGACCAGTATCAGTTGCAAAGCGATTTAGAAAAGATTGCTGTATGGTGTGGCAGGTGGCAGTTGACGCTAAATAACGAAAAGTGTGAGGTGATCCATATGAGTTCCAAAAGAAATCCGTTGGAATTCGATTACTCGATAAATAGTACAATTCTCAAGGCTGTCAATTCAACTATGTACCTGGGTGTTAAAATTACGAACAACTTCAGTTGGAAAGACTACATAGATAATATTGTGGGGAAGGCGAGCCACAGGTTGCGTTTCATTGGCAGGACACTTAGAAGATGCAACAAGTCCACTAAAGAGACAGCTTACACTACACTCGTTCGTCCTCAGTTAGAATATTGCTGCGCGGTGTGGGATCCTTACCAGGTGGGATTGACGGAGGACATCGAAAGGGTGCGAAAAAGGGCAGCTCGTTTTGTATTATCACGTAATAGGGGAGAGAGTGTGGCAGATATGATACGCGAGTTGGGATGGAAGTCATTAAAGCAAAGACGTTTTTCGTCGCGGCGAGATCTATTTACGAAATTTCAGTCACCAACTTTCTCTTCCAAATGCAAAAATATTTAGTTGAGCCCAACCTACAAAGGTAGGAATGATCATCAAAATAAAATAAGAGAAATCAGAGCTCGAACAGAAAGGTTTAAGTGTTCGTTTTTCCCGCGCGCTGTTCGGGAGTGGAATAGTAGAGAGATAGAATGATTGTGGTTAGATGAACCCTCTGCCAAGCACTTAAATGTGAATTGCAGAGTAATCATGTAGATGCAGATGTTAGGTGGCAATCCTAATTATTGTGTCGGACGCTTTGATAACCCACTCTTATTTCTTTTGCAGTGCTATTCATTGATTATAATCAAAGCATGTGATCATTTAGTTTGTATTCCACACGCCATCAGGGGGGCGAGATAGGTAACTTTGTAACGGATCTGCGGCCTCTGTTAAAACTCTGACGGCAGGGGAGGTTTGATTCAAGAAAAGCAGACAGCAAATGCCTAAATCTCTGTCTCACCAATGAGGATTTGTTTATCGGACTTCTGTATTATTTGAAAGTGTCCAAACAAATAATATCATAAGCCCCATGACGCAGAGATCGTGTTAGCATCTATGTTTGAATCAAGAAAAACAGGAATGCTGAAGCTGAATTAACTTCTGCATTGCCGCGAAACTTACTTTAACTTCTGCATTGCCGCGAAACTTACTTTATGTAAACGAAGTAAAGCTGCATCCCATGCTGCGTTTTACTCTGGTCATATATAATTGAAAAGTGCTGTTTTTTCGGTGGGCAGTTGTTCCGAAACGACTGCAATTAAATGGATGTCACTTAGGCGACTAGAGTGTCTCTAACCGTTTACCAGATGGTAAAAAGGGAGCTGCAATGTAACGTAGGATCCTAGTTACTTGCCGTTACTGGCGAATTTCGACTTTTTTGAGACATGGTGGGCAGGGTTCGAAACCCGCGGCCTGGCCACGATGCCTCCCCTCCGCCTTCAGCCTGTCACTGTGCTCGTCCCTCACATGCACATGGTACTAGGTTGGTTTTTTATGTCTTATAATTTTTATATATATTATCTTTACTTTTGTTCTTATTTGCACTACAGGCCATTAAAATTGCTACACCACGAAGATGACGAGCTACAGACGCGAAATTTAACCGACAGGAAGAAGATGCTGCAATACGCAAATGATTAGCTTTTCAGAGCATTCACACAAGGCTGGCGCCGGTGGCGACACCTACAACGTTCTGACATGCAGAAATTTTCCAACCGATTTCTCATACACAAACAGCAGTTGACCGGCGTTGCCTCGTGAAACGTTGTTGTGATGCCTCGGGTAAGGAGAAGACTTCGATAAACGTCGGACTGTAACCTATCGCGATTGCGGTTTATCCTATCGCTAGCGTTGGTCGAGATCCAATGACTGGGTAAAACGGAACGCCTTGCTGGATCCCTACGGCCTCGTATCACTAGCAGTCGAGATGACAGGTATCTTATCCGCATGGCTGTAACGGATCGTGCAGCCACGTCTCGATCCCTGAGTCAACAGATGGGGACGTTTGCAAGACGACAACCATCTGCACGAACAGTTCGACGACGTTTGCAGCAGCATGGACTATCAGCTCGGAGACCAAGGCTGCGGTTACTCTTGACGCTGCATCAGACAGGAGCGCATGCGATGGTGTACTCAACGACAAACCTGGTACACGAATGGCAAAACGTCATTTTTTCGGATGAATCCAGGTTCTGTTTACAGCATCATGATGGTCGCATCCATGTTTGGCGACACCGCAGTGAACGCACATTGCAAGCATGTATTCGTCATCGCCATACTGGCGCATCACCCGGCGTGATGATATAGGGTGCCATTGGCGACACGTCTCGGTCACCTCTTGTTCGCATTGACGGCACTTTGAACAGTGGACGTTGCATTTCAGATGTGTTACGACCCTTGGCTCTGCCCTTCATTCGACCCTCTGCGAAACCCTACATTTCAGCAGGATAATGCACGACCGCATGTTGCAGCTCCTGTACGGGCCTTTCTGGATACTGAAAATGTTCGACTGCTGCCCTGGCCAGCACATTCTCCAGATCTCTCACCAATTGAGTACGTCTGGTCAATGGTGGCCGACAACTGGCTCGTTACAATACGCTAGTCACTACTATTTATGAACTGTGGTGGCGAGTTTAAGCTGCATGGGCAGCTCTACCTGTACACGCCATCCAAGCTCTGTTTGACTCAATGCCCAGGTGTATAAAGGCCAGAGGTGGTTGTTCTGGGTACTGATTTCTCAGGACCTATGCACCCAAATTGCGTGAAAATGTAATCAAATGTAGGTTCTAGTACAATATATTTGTCCAATGAATACCCGCTTATCATCTGCATTTCTTCTTGGTGCAGTAGTTTCAATGGCCAGTAGTTTATTGTATTAAAAGAAAACTTGATAGACATAAATTACACAATTCCGGGACTCAAAAGGAAACAAATTTTTTTTCGCTAGGGAAAACAAAATGAGATAAGTCTCCGGAAACAGGTGGAAAAAACGAAATCAAAGCTACCCAATTCCTTGATGATGAAAGACAAGGTGCAACATATTTGCAAATAACGCGCGGTAAGCGGAAGCCTCTGGCACTTCCAATGAGCTTTCACCATATATTGGCGGAAAACAAGGGGGTCGAGATCGTTGTCACACCCGGCGATGTAGTGGGCGTAGCGTCCGATGAGCCTTCGTCAAATTAGTCTTGGTCCGGAGGAAAACGGAAAAGCCCGACACAGAAGTAATTCAACCGAGAAAGCAGCTCCAGCTAATCGGGCAAGGACAGCCAGTTGTCGGCGATTCCATTGCCAGTGTTCTCGTCCACAAGAGACAAACCTTGTAGTAGTGTATCAGGTTGCTGACATGCGTCACAAAGCCCAGTCGGACTAAGACTAATGTAATGGAGGCGTTCGTTGAACGGGATCAGATTGTGAATGAATGTGTACTATGATGAGGCTACTTCCATTGGGAGGATAGGAAGACTAACGTGAAACCTCACTGTTTTCCAGGATACCAATGGCGCGACCATTTCAGATGGGTAAAGGGGTGATTGTACTCCCCAGCGAGAAAGGAAGAATCTGGTGGTAAGGTGTGTCACTGATAAAATGTCAGCTCCCAGAAAAGTTACTATAATATTCACTACTGGCCATTAAAATTGCTACACCAAGAAAAAATGCAGATGATAAACGGGTATACATTGGACAAATATATTATACTAGAACTGACATGTGATTACATTTTTACGCAATTTGGGTGCACAGATCCTCAGAAATCAGTACGCAGAACAACCACCTCTAGCCGTAATAACGGCCTTCATACGTCTGGGCATTGAGTCAAACAGAGCTTGGATGGCGTGTACAGGTACAGCTGCCCATGCAGCTTCAACACGATACCACAGTTCTTCCAGAGCAGTGACTGGCGTATTGTGACGAGCCAGTTGCTCGGCCGCCATTGACCAGACGTACTCAATTGGTGAGAGATCTGGAGAATGTGCTGGCCAGGGCAGCAGTCGAACATTTTCTGTATCCAAAAACGCCCGTACAGGACCTGCAACATGCGGTCGTGCATTATCCTGCTGAAATGTAGGGTTTCGCAGAGGGTCGAATGAAGGGCAGAGCCAAGGGTCGTAACACATCTGAAATGCAACGTCCACTGTTCAAAGTGCCGTCAATGCGAACAAGAGGTGACCGAGACGTGTCGCCAATGGCACCCTATATCATCACGCCGGGTGATGCGCCAGTATGGCGATGACGAATACATGCTTCCAATGTGCGTTCACCGCGATGTCGCCAAACATGGATGCGACAATCATGATGCTGTAAACAGAACCTGAATTCATCAGAAAAAATGACGTTTTGTCATTCGTGCAACCAGGTTCGTCGTCGACTACACCATCGCATGCGCTCCTGTCTGTGATGCAGCGTCGAGGGTAACCGCAGCCATGGTCTCCGAGTTGATGGTCCATGCTGCTGCAAACGTCGTCGAACTGTTCGTGCAGATGGTTGTTGTCTTGCAAACGTCCCCATCTGTTGACTCAGGGATCGAGACGTGTCCGCACGATCCGTTACAGCCATGCGGATAAGATACCTGTCATCTCGACTGCTAGTGAAACGAGGCCGTTGGGATCCAGCACGGCGTTTCGTATTACCCTCCTGAACCCACGGATTCCATATTCTGCTAACATTCATTGGATCTCGACCAGCGCGAGCTGTAATGTCGCGATACGATAAACCGCAATCGCGATAGGCTACAATCCGACCTTTATCAAAGTCGGGAACGTGATAGTACGCATTTTTCCTCCTTACACGAGGCATCACAACAACGTTTCACGAGGCAACGCCGGTCAACTGCTGTTTGTGTATGAGAAATCGGTTGGAAACTTTCCTCATGTCAGCACGTTGTAGGTGTCGCCACCGGCGACAACCTTGTGTGAATGCTCTGAAAAGCTAATCATTTGCATATCACAGCATCTTCTTCCCGTCTGTTAAATTTCGCGTCTGTAGTACGTCATGTTCGTGGTGTAGCGATATTAATGGCCAGTAGTGTAAAATTCACGTGCGTGCCGCAATTTAGAGTTGATCCGACCAACATCAGCAGGTGGAGTCAGACTGGCCGATCGAAGACACGTAAATAATCGATATATAATAGAATGAGTTGCTCTGGTACATGTTAAAACGGTACCGCGTATAAACAATACTGAAGCCTTCACTTTGATATTGGTAAGTCCTACCCTCTAAGGGGACGAGGTCTTGCTACCACATCATACCGTAGTCGAAAAATATGACTTTTCCAAAGGAAACGGCTGGACAGTTACATCAGTTTGCGTTCCATCATCGCGGGGAGCGGGAATATTTGTGCAACATAGTACACTTTGCTGAAAATGTAGGAATCTAAGACTAAGGGAATGGCGTTCGCGAACTGCCCCTTGAATTCGATTCGTCACCTGCAGCCAACTGAGTGCAGGCATTTTCATCGGGAAGTGATCCACGGTAATCCCCAACGATTTGAGGAGCAAACACCGTTGCCCATGGAATGACAATGTGTTGAAAACCCTGCATTGGTAATAATTTACGTTCATTAATGCTGGCGCCTGACAAAACAAAAGGAATCCAGTATGTTCTTGAGCAAGGATATGTGATCGGTATGACGAAGCAATACCATAACATCATCCGCGTACGCTCGAACCGAGAAGGTTTTTCCTAATATCTTCCAGCCACATAATTGATTAGCAATAGGGCGAATAAAAAGGTTGTATAATACATGACACGCTGTATGATTAAAACCGGTTGCCTTGAGCAAGTGCATCAAGAAACCATGACTGTACCGGGCAAATGCGTTATTAAAATCAATAAAAAGCACGGCTCCAGACATAGAAGTCGCTTCAGCCACCGAGACGTCTTTGCGTTCAACTACAGAAGTCAGAATCGTACGCCCTGACACACAGATTTGGTGGACAGCAACAATTTTCTCTAGCAGTATCGACAAACGTGTATTAACCGTTCGGGCGACAGTGTTGTAATCGAAATTAAGTATTGCGATCGGGTGGAATTTTTCAATGTTTGCACGTCCAGTTGTCTGCAGAATTAGAACGATTTTACAAACCTTGTAGTGGTCAGAAATCAAGCACCCCTAGATCACCTCACTTACCAGTGACGTAATGCTATCACCTATAAGAGGCCAAAAATGTACATAAAATTTCTTAGGAATACCGTCGGCTCTCAGCGATTTTTGCGATGGTGAATCACCAATAGAGCAATATACACTGGTATCGCAAATTGAAGCAACGAACTGCTACTTCCCCGTATTGTGTGTAATTCAAGGTATGATCATACAAACTGTCAACAGATGTCCGTACGATCGTGTTCTGCACGGAAGCTGGCATTTCGCTTAACGGAAAACCACACCAACGCTGACGCCATGGCATCTATGAAACGGAGTAGTGTTTGCCGGGTAGACCCACATCCACAATTGCTGTGTACACAGTTACAGATGGTACAGTATGGCACAGAGAAGACACCTGCCAGACACTCCGCGGTGGAGGGCTATAGGAAGAATGGAAGAAGGACAGTCGAAAACACATGTGGCCCGATGGCTTAACGTGAAGCGTTCTCTTGTTTCTCGGATGTGGCGGCAGTTTGTAGAGACCGAAAGTATATACCAAAGACCAGGGCAGCACCGACGACGTGAGACATCAGAAAGAGGACCGTAATTTGGCTGTAAGGCCACGATGGGACCGCCATTGTTGGGCGCGGCAACTAGCATCTGACCTCGCAGCATCCACTGGACGTGTTGTATCGGGGCAAACGGTGTAGAGAAGGCTTCGACAGAGTGTCCTTTATTGTCGGAGACCTGCCGTATGTGTGGCTCGGACGCTTCTTCACAGAAAGGAAGAAGAGTCGTCAACACGCCAAATGGACACATGGACATTCCAACAATGGGCCGAAGTTCTTTTCACAGATGAGGCACGATTTGGTCTGGAGAGTAGTTCTCGACGGATTCGCATCTGAAGTGAATGTGGAACACGATTTCGAAACCCGAACATTGTGGAAAGAGACTAATATCGAGGAGGATCGCTAATTGTGTGGGCAGGGATTATGTTGATCACTGGAACATCTCTTCATGAAATTGTACAGGTGAACAGGAAAGGTTTAGCTGCCGTCAGCCGTCGTGACGAGGTCTTGGTACCTCGTGTACGGTTGCTACGAGGTGCTGTGATCCCAGACTTCTTACTGATGGGCGATAATGCTCGCCCTGACGGAACAAGAGCGGTTGATGTTGTCTTTGAAACGGAAGATACTGCACGCATGGCGTGGTCTGCTTGCTCGCCCGATTTGAATCCCATAGACCACGTGTGGGATGCACTAGGGAGGCGGGCTGCATCACGTCAACATCCACCAACCACCCTTCAAGACTTGTCAGCAGCTCCTCAGGAAGAATGGGTGTTATTGGCTCAACATGATATTGATGACATTCACAGCATGCTCCATCGTTGTCAGGTCTGTATTGCTGTCAGGGGTCGTCACACCCCATAATGAGCCCGTTAGCCAGTTGTCGGAACGTGTGTGCAACTCTGTTAAGTAGGAAAAAGTGAAGAAATTTTCGTCTACTGTTGTGCATGTTGCAGTTGTTTACGTTCTGTATTCTTTACATTGTTCCTACTTTGCTATCATATGTTTATACTGTTTGTGGGAAAATAAACGCAACCTTGCAAAATTTCCGTTAGCCACTTTAATTTTGGACTTAGAAAGTCATCATTTAATGCGGGAGTAACCACGCTATCCAGGAGAGGAGTAAATCCATCAAGGACAATCGCATCAGTAGCAGGGTCATCATAAAGGTCGGTAAAGTAATTATAGATCGCTTTGGAAATGTCACGTCGGGATGTCAGTCTGTGACCATTTTTGTAAGGGATGTGATATATGCTCGTTTTCGACGCTTCCGCAACCGGGTAAGGTGATATAAGGTGGTCAGTTCATCCTGTGTGAAAGAGCGGGATTTTGATCGCACCCTGAGTCCTTCCAGTTGTTGCCTATTTAACTGAAAATGCTTCGCCTTAACATGACGGACATTCATAATCTGTAAGGGAGCTTGTCTGGCACCGTCATAAATTTGACGCAAGACGGAGTAATAAAATTCCTGCGTCCGACGGAGATTCCTCGCCCTCTCAGCGCCGTAATGCATCAATGCTTTCCGGAGCATACCATGACCACCATTCCGTAAGACAAGGGTAACGGTCCTGCGAACGAAAGCTACGGGCTCAAACCTCTGTAACGATAATCTCGATGGAAGGGTCCTTTAAGAGGGATGTGTTCACCATCAAGAGCAGACGATATAGTTTTACTGGTTGCGGCACATGATTTAAAGTTACAGCTTCGGCACAGTCATTAGTGGAACAAGCTGGTATCACGTCTATCCATAACAGCTGTCCACATAAAGAGTCAGAAAGACAAAAGCCATCGAATCGGCTGCGGGAAGCAGCTGTAAAATGCGTATACGAGAGTGGAATATTGACAGATCCACACATTTCGTATTTGTGAAGAACGGACCAAATCGTCTAGTTATTTACTGAAATTAAAATTAGGGTCTGATCCACAGGATGCAAAACAATTAAAATCTTCGCCTAACAGAAGTTTCTGCGGAGTTTTACGAAATAAATAAACTATATCCTCTTTATAAAACACGCGTGATCTGTGGAAGGACCATATTCTGAAAGGGCATCAATAAGAATTGAAGTAAGGTCAGAAGAAATGCAGCCTATTCCTCGGCCATTATCAAGAATTTCGAAATCAGTCAGTGGTATTTTCTCTCTGTAAAATAACGCAGTACCAGTAGATAGTTCAGGAGCCACATTAAAGAAAGTAGAAAAGCCGGGAATAGAAAAATTGTCAAATAACACTTCTTGCAAAAAATATCACGTCTTCACTTGAATCGTAAATAAACTGTCGCAGCACCGCAAGTCTAACAAGGGGAGGCCACGATGTTTGGAACGCGGATTTACTTCAAACTTCGTACACTCTCAGTACTCTAGTAGGACAGCAAAATGTGTAAGCAGTAGCGCGTACTTCTCAAGCGTCATTGAGAAAATAGCAAGATGATTTCGATCGTCAAATATATACGTGTGCGTGGCCGTTTTTACCAGGAAACGGCGGCAGCTGAGTGGGTAGCGTTCAAAAAAATGGTTCAAATGGCTCTGAGCACTATGGGACTTAACATCTGTGGTCATCAGTCCCCTAGAACTTAGAACTACTTAAACCTAACTAACCTAAGGACATCACAAACATCCATGCCCGAGGCAGGATTCGAACCTGCGACCGTACCGATCACGCGGTTCCAGACTGAAGCGCCTAGAACCGCACAGCCACACCGGCCGGCGGGTAGCGTTCAAGCCCCGTAATCGCTGGATCGAGTCCCGTTCGTCAGTTTTTTTTTTTTTAATTTCTAACACAGTCATTTTCTTTACTATTTATATTACAACTGATATAGTGGGAAAAATACGTGGAATCGGATGAACTTTTATTAAATTTACAACGTTATTTGGCAGTCTACAAATTTTTATTATCTCAGATAATATAATATTCATAACTATCGACTAGTAAATGATCAAACACCCAAAGTGATACTGAAAATGTATGCTTGTCTGTGTCTTCAAAATTGTTCGTATTTAATCGAAAAAGAACGAGAAATTGGTTCTCGTGAAGACGTTATTAAAATACACTCGATACTGCATGATCAATTATCAGCGCCGATATTTGAGGAAATGCTGCGTTATGCATGGTTTGCTTCCAAATTATCGGATGAAAGAGAGGTTTTTGAAAATGTTAACGAGGTTTGTTTTCCACGGAAAACCTCAAAAGGCCTTGCGTATAAGGAAACAGCATTTATTCAATGCAGCTGGTGCCGTTTAACTTTATGTTTTCCATGTTTTTACGAAAAATACCATCCTGCCATTGTAATCGTAATGTAGAAAGCTACGATTAGTTGAACATCTTTAGAAAGCCGTCTGTGCCGGTCAAAACTTGGAGGTAACAAGTAGTTTCGGGCTCCTTCCAGGTATAAGGGATTTCTCATACATTTTCAGTATCACTTCATGCATTTGGTCGTTTACTAGTCGATAGTTATGAATATTATATTATTTGTGATAATAAAAATTTGTAGACTGCCAAATAACATTGTAAATTTAATAAAAGTTCATCCGATTACACGTATTTTTCCCATTATATCAATTGTAATATAAATAGTAAAGAAAATGACTGTGTTAGAAATTAAAAAAACTGACGATCGGGACTCGATCCAGCGATTACGGGACTTGAACGCTACTCACTCGGCTGCCGCCGCTTCCTGGTAAAAACGGCCACGCACAGGTATATATTTGAGGACCAAAATTATCTTGCGATTTTCTCAATAACGCTTGAGAAGTACGCGCTACTGCTTACACATTTTGCTGTCCTAATAGAGTACTAAGAGTGTACGAAGTTTGAAGTAAATCCGCGTTCCAAACGTCGTGGCCTCTCCTTGTAAGCTTGGAACTAATTCTCTTCACACCCAAAGCAAGGAAGGTATAGGCCCGCGTCTATTTATTACGAAAACTATGCATTTTGTTACTTACAAATGACCGCTAAAAGTCCATGGCAGAGTCAAAGAATGAATCTGAATGTAAAACATGGGTCCCTCTCCCCGCCCTCTTTTTGCTTTTTACTTTTCTCGCGATGCCGCGCGCTCAGGTAGAAAACACTTTGATGAGGCTGTTGGGGGAGGCGACTGCTTCATGGGGCAACGTGAGAGGGGGAGGGGGACGGGGGAAGGCAATCGTGCGGAAATTCACTGTCAGGTACAGAGGACACACCACATTCTTTCACAACTGGGTGGTGCGGCTCCTAGAAACCAATGAAAATGAAAACCGACGATACGTCTTTTACCATCACATGTTCCGCTTGCACACTTGGACCGATCAGGTTCCAAACAGCAGCGGCTTCTGGCGTACTTTCCCCATACGGCGCCGCAGAAGAATGGTAGGAATACATTACAGACTCAGGGATGTCTGGCAAGTCCATGCATATAGTACGGAGCTACGGGACATGTCTATCCTCGCGTGATTCTGAAGAGGCTCTCTCGGTATCGGGAGCCAGGTCGGAGGGATTGCTGGACGTTTTCGAATCTTGAACGGTAACCGACGTATTATCATCCGGTCTAAACTCAGGGAGGGGAGAGGCTTCCTCACCGGAATCTTTTCAGTAGAGCAGAGAAGCGAAGAAAAATGAATTAATAAAGTAAAGTTCTGCTTGTATATTGTATAGTCAGTCCATTATTTTGCTTCTGAACTACAGTGTGTTGTCACGCACGAACACTTTGCGGGAAAACTACTGGTCCTGTGACGTTACACTACTGAACAGTGCAAGTAGATTCAAATGGTTCAAATGGCTCTGAACACTATGCGACTTAACTTCTGAGGTCATCAGTCGCCTAGAACTAATTAAACCTAACTAACCTAAGGACATCACACACATCCATGCCCGAGGCAGGATTCGAACCTGCGACCGTAGCGGTCGCTCGGTTCCAGACCACAGCGCCTAGAACCGCACGGCCACACCGGCCGGCGCAAGTAGATTATTTACGCATCTGATGTGTTAGTATTCTATGCAAATAAATCATCTTACTTAAACATAAAATAACCGACGACTTTCTTACGGCATCTAATCAAAGCTCTTTGGTATTACTGTCTTCGACACGTCATACCGCTTCCCAATTGGGAAGTTAAAACGTATCTAGCTGGTAGAACCGACTTTTTTTTATTAGGCACAACAGAAAGTTACGACCATATTTTCGGAACACATTCCCCACACACAATACAAGAAAATCCTTGGACTTGTGGCTAGACATGATTTAATTCCAGTTAGAATGTATTTGCTGCGACTCTGCCTACACTCTGCGTGAGAACTTACAATGTTTTCTTAGGTAATAGTCCACCTGACGTGTTACAACATATCGCTCCCCGGCAAGAAACTGATACAAGTCGAAAAACGGCAGTTTTTAGTTTGTCACTAAAAAAAAAGAAAAAAAGAAACGTGTGAAGTGACCAAGCGAGTACGAAAAATATCAGTGCTACGAGAAATATACAGTACAAGTTTAGAGCTACATTTTAAAGCATAGCTATAATCAACCCGCAGAACTGAGCGAGATGGAGCAGTGGTTAAGACACTGGACTCGCGTTCGGGAGGACGACGATTCAAATCCGCAGCCGACCATCCAGATTTCGGGTTCCGTTATCGCTACAGGAAAATTCCGGGATGGTTCCTTTGAAAGGACACGACCGATATCTTTTCCTATCTTTGAAATAATCGGAGGTGGTGTTTCGTTTCTAATGACTTGTTTTCGACGGGTTGTTAAACCCTAATCTTCCATCCTTCCTTTTTCAACTCGGAAATTGGTTTGAATAATCAACGATGGGAGTATACTGCCCTGCTTCATATTTGGATGCTATATATACTAAAACAATAAGAATGTCGGCTTTGCCTTATAAGCACCACCTTGCAGCATTACAACTAACAAGGGAACCTCCCCATCGCACCCCCAACAGATTTAGTTATAAGTTGGCACAGTGGATAGGCCTTGAAAAACTGAACACAGATCAATCGAGACAACAGGAAGAAGTTGTGTGGAAGTATGAAAAAAATAAGCAAAATATACAAACTGAATAATCTATGCATATGATAAACAACAAAAAGGACACTTTCATCTTGTGGGCGCCGTGGTCTCGTAGTTAGCGTTAGCAGCTGCAGCGCGAGAGATCCTTGGTTCAAATCTACTCTCGACCGAAAATTTTAATTTTTTATTTTCAGACAATTATTATCTGTCCGTCCGATGCGATCACTTTTTTGGGAGTGATTATCACATCCACAAGAAAACCTAAATCGGGCAAGGTAAAAGAATCTTTTTACCCATTTGCCAAGTGTACAAGTTAGGTGAGTCGACAACATATTCTTGTCATATGACGCACATGCCGTCGCCAGTGTCGTATAGAATATATCAGACGTGTTTTCCTGTGGAGGAATCGGTTGACCTATGACCTTGCGATCAAATGTTTTCGGTTCCCATTGGAGAGGCACGTCCTTTTGTCTACTAATCGCACTGTTTTGCGGTGCGGTCGCAAAACACAGACACTAAACTTATTACAGTGAACAGAGACGTCAATGAACGAACGGACAGATCATAACTTTGCGAAAATAAAGTAGGTAAAAATTTTCACCCGAGGAGAGACTTGAACCATGGACCTCTCATTCGGCAGCTGCTCACGCTAACCACGAGACCACGGCGCTCCTGAGCTCGCCTTATCCTTGATGTTGCTTATCATGCACATGGACTACTCAGTTTCTATATTTTGCTTATTTTTTCATAGTTCCACACAACTTCTTCCTGTTTTCTCAATTGATCTGTGTTCAGTTTTTCGAGGCCTATCGAATGTGCCAACCTATAACTAAATCTGAGGGGGGGGGGGGGGTGATGGGGAGGTTCCCTTGTAAGTACCCTTCTTTTCATCCAGAGCCGGCCGATGTGGCCGAGCGGTTCTTGGCGCGTCAGTCTTTAACCGCGTGACCGCTACGTCGCAGGTTCGAATCCTGCCTCGGGCATGGACGTGTGTGCTGTCCTTAGGTTAGTTAGGTTTAAGTAGTTCTAAGTTCTAGGCGACTCAGATGTCAAGTCCCATAGAGCTCAGAGCCATTTTAACCATTTTTTTTTCATCCAGACCTTCCATTTTTCCAAAGCCTGTAGCTGCTACGGTGTACCTTGAAACTCACTGTGTCAGAAGATAATTTTTTTTTACGGTTCTGTGTCTCAGTCGGTATAAGGGAGCCCTTATATATATATATATCGATACACCGCAAGCCACCGAACGGTGCGTGGCGGAGGGAACCCTGTACCACTACTAGTCATTTCCTTTCCTGTTCTATTCGCAAATAGAGCGAGGGAAAAACGACTTTCTATATGCCCCCGTATGAGCCCTAATTTCTCGTATCTTATCTTCGTGGTCCTTATGTGCGATGTATGTTGTTGGCAGTAGAATCTTTTGGCATTCAGCTTCAAATGCCGGTTCTCTAACTTTTCTCAACAGTTTTTCTCTAAAAGAACGTCGTCTTCCCTTCAGGGATTCCCATTCACTACTACAGTTCTTACATGCTCGTTCCATTTCCTATCGCTTTGCAACGTTACTCCCAGGTATTTAAACGACTTGACTGTGTCAAGCAAAGCACTAGCTGTCATTCATCAGGCCAACTGGAAATTTTGTCTAAATCTTCTTGTATCTTCATACAGTCACTCAACTTCGACACCTTACCGTACACATCAGCATCATCAGCAAATTACCGCAGATTGCTGCCCACCATGGCCGCCAAATCATTTATGTATAAAGAGAACTACAACGGTCCAATCACAGTTCCCTGAGACACTCCTGACGATACCCTTGTCTCTGGTGAACACTTGCCGTCGAGGACAACATACTGGGTTCTCTTGCTTATGAAGTCTTCCAGCGACTCACATAACTGTGAACTTATTCCATATGCATGTACACTCTTTGACATAAAACTCGACCGGCGGCCAGCCGCTTCAGAGGCTAAGTCCGCGCCGATCGCGACATGGGACAAAAAAACTGGCCAACTCGCTGATTCTCTAAGTCCGGTTATCTGCACAGTCTGGCAACACTGTAGACTGCGGCACTTCCTGGAGGAAAACTTGTCCCATGATAGAAAAACCCTAGGCTGATTACGCCTGTGGTCTAGCGGTAGCGTGCGTTGTTTCTGTTCATAATGTCAGTGGATCGAGAGCAGCTGGCATAAAATTTTTTTATAGCCTCTTCTGTCTGAATGCTGGAGACGTGAATGTAATGGTAGGCAGATTCAATCTATTTCGCTTTCTGACACACCGATATCAAAATTTTATCCAGTAACGATTTTGCGGCAGATTTCCTGCAGACTGTCCTCCTCTGGACGCCGTATGCGGCAAAGCTCCGGGATCCACTGGCTGGCTACCGGCAGCGGCCGTGGCGACAGCAGCGGCGCTGCACTCCCCCGTTCTTTATCGACAAACGCCTGCTAACGCTAATCGCTTTTGATGATTTAAAACGCTTTATTATTAAATGTTGCTCCACAGAAAATTTCTACAATATCCATTCGCGCCCTGAAGCAACGGAGACAGACGCCCTGATTAGTAGGCGGGTATTATATTACATTAATCGGCAAGAGCTGAGTATGGCCCGAAATTAATTTTATAGACTGGGCCGAAATTAAACCACCTCGCTACACTCAATGAATTCATAAATGCTTCATACCTCGTTTCTTTTCCTTTCAAACTCAATTATTTGTGCAACTTTTGGTCAATGTTCGGATGTTTTCGTCAAGCCAGAGTGAGCGTCTGTGGTGTAAAGTGTATTACTGTTCTTGTTTCATTCCTTATGGTAAGTCTATGCGATAAACTGTGTGAATACCTTGCAATGCATGCTCTGTAGCAGTGCAGGAAAACTGCACATTTGGAGTTCCATGTATGGGTTCATGAAGTATTTAATGTTGATCGGAAGTGATAGTTAAGGTCATCAGATTTAAACCAGAAAAATTTGTCGTTTTGGAAGTTTCAGAGAACGGAAAGGAATTGTTAACGCCGGTGTTAGAAAACGTCTACAGTTAAATGCTATTGCAAAAATTTAGAAGAAGGGAACTATATTAATCAACATGAGCACTTCATAAACAACCTCCTGACATGTTAGACCTATATGACGAACAAAGCTCAAATTTATATCGTTGACAGTCGGTTTGAATCTTTTCAGGACCTATTTTACAGTTGTAATCTACCCACGGAAAATTACCCTCTACCACGCAATAACTAATAATGGTCAACCAAATCATTCACATGTATTTACGTTTGAAAAGTATCTGATCAGATTTTCTAGTAATATATGCGCCGACAGCTCGTCGACGCCAAGGTATTTTTCTAGTACGTTTATTCTTTGGAACAACAGAGGTACATAAATGTATGCTCCATGGTTAATATAGTGGGAAGAAGGAACAGCTTCGGAAGTATCGGTTGGAAGATTTTCGGATTGCTAAAAGAGATTTATTTACTCGTCTTCGCGCTAAAGCGAGCTAGGAAGTTTGTGCCGCTAGCGTGATTAGTAAAGAGAAAGAAAAAACCTGTAAAAGCAAGTTGCATGAGACTTGGAACCCACACAAAACGTAACATGTACGGAAATGTATTCAATATACAATTTTCCTCAGAAATAAGGTTTGTGACCATTTTATTCTAGAGTGAATGCCGAATGAGTTCTCTGTCTGAATCATTGACGATTGTCTGGGCCCTGTAATTAATTGGGAAGTTTCAGCTGTGACGAAGAGAGCCTGCAATCTCTGAGTTTTTATAAATCGTCCAAAAAGGCTTCGTCCACATCTGAAATTTTAGATCTGTCGTAAACTGAACGAATTGTTCAAACGATCGATTTTCCCAACTGAATGCAGCGCTTAATAATAATAACAAATGTAACGATCTTTTCTAGCAAGCCAGCCGCTGAATATTAAGACGAAGGGCTCCACCAGAGATTCTACTAGGCTGATATCACGTAAATAATATAGTTAAACTGTACACAGATAAAGGAGAGAGAGAGAGAGAGAGAGAGAGAGAGAGAGAGAGAGAGAGAGAGAGAGAGAGAGAGAGAGAGAGAGCGAATGAAATTCGAGAAATTACTCAGAATCCTCCATTAGCATAATTGTTTGTCTGTCTTTTCACGGATCAGCCTAATAAGAAAACACGAAGCGCTGACTTTATTGTACCGATTTATGTGTGAGGGTGAAAGAGCGATAAAGGCGACAGATACACTTCTGTACAGACAAAACATTACACCAAGTTAGCGGCAAGCTGCATTCATATAGACTTTCATCATTTACAGAGTAGAATTCATTATACAGTGAAGCACCTTGGCATTTGCAAAGCAGACATCCATGATATTAACTTAATTTACTAAGTCGAAATTCGGACGAAGATTGATGTTTAAAGACATTCTTCAGATTTCGTATAAGGAATGTTTACTAGCAGTTTGCAACTCCGTTAATTAAAATGGAAAATAAAAGGTTGTAGTCAGCGGCTTCCACCGAGATTGGAACTGCTATGTCATACAGTACGAACACCGCAACGCACAAGGGAACCTCTTTTTTTTTCAATTTTGCTATTTTTCTTTTACTTTTTTTGACGATTGCCCCTTTTCTCTCTCTTATTTTAAAGCTCCTTAGGAAAATGGCACTAAAAAAAAGAAACTAACTGCCCCCGCCACTTTTCATCCTATAACAAAAAAAACATCTGATCCACTTCAGGTGTTGGCTCCTGACTAAATCTACCCCAGAAATCTGCCTATATACCAGGGGAAATTAGGGAATTCAGGGTTAGGGCTAGCCTTACAAACAAAACAAAATCTTCCTTTCTCTGAATTTTATTTTTATTTTCATTTTTTTTTGTTTTGTTTATTTGTGTTGTGTAATTGATCAGACGCCTTCTGCGCCCCGCTGGTAATATGTTGAGTCACGTCTTCTCGAAATTGAAGTGTTCCGTTCAATAGTTCAGAAATGTTCATTGGTTCCAACAGGAAACCTTCTTCACTCTTGGCTTAACACATTTCAGCTGCGAGGCGGGTCGTGGAAAGCACTCCCAAGGAAGTTCGAGAAAAATTGTCTGTATTTTGGGTGACGGACAACGACATAATGACGGTCGTTGAGGTATGTCCAAAAATCGAGTAGCCGGCCGCGGTGGTCTAGCCGTTCTAGGCGCGCAGTCCGGAACCGCGCGACTGCTACGGTCGCAGGTTCGAATCCTGCCTCGGGCATGGATGTTTGTGATGTCTTTAGGTTAGTTAGGTTTAAGTAGTTCTAAGTTCTAGGGGACTGATGACCACAGATGTTAAGTCCCATAGTGCTCAGAGCCAAAAATCGAGTACAGAGTCTACAGTTTGTCCAAATAGGTAGTGAATGGCATGTCTGCGAATCCAGTTCACAGCATTGGTCTTTGTCCGAGGAAAATAGTCACGTCCCGGAACTAATAATGAAAGGGGAGTATTCCGATTCAGAATGTCCCGCGTTAGAAAAGCACAATACGACGAATATCCTCTGAGCTAACGACACACTGGCGACAACAGACGGACTATAGTCACTGCGATTTTGCCTGAGCCTCAAAACGCAACCTTAAAACACACAAACAGGTGTTACTTATGTGAAAAACGCCGTTCTTGGAGTCCAGAAATTAAATATACTTTCTAAGTGTCTCATCTTAAAGTGGATTATACCGTACGAGTCTTCGATGTGGAAAACGAATGTCAAGTGAATTTAGGGAGGTAATGCCGGCCTACACCCGGAAGTAAATGCACTCTCACAGTGTTGACAAATACTTGCTACGACGCTGCCATTTCTCGGCTCTCTTACGAGGCAGCTCTTCAGCGAAATGCTTGCCGTGATTCTCCGATACGGTTCTTCAGAGTGGAGACGCGCGCGCACGTTTGTTTTTTATGCGGCGTTCTCCCCTGATGGTTTCTGACGCCGCCTTGTGGGCTATGTATACATCTGAGACATTCAATTATCATTAATCCAGAATGATACTAGTTTCAGCTTCCGGCGTGGAAGAAGGCTGTTGACGCCGACATTATATCATTTCAACGTATGGAAAGCAAAACGGGTGATTCAATGTTTCTCATTCAACATAAAGCATGTGAGATAATTTTCTGTAACGTTCATAATCATCTAAAAATACAAACGAAGTAAAATTACATCGGAAGCTTATTCGAATTGAATATAATGTAAGATACCAAACGCTTTGCACCTCGATGTCGAATATGTCCACGTGCAATCTTTTGCAGCATACACATAAAATATCATGATTACCACGAGAATGAAGAAATATGTTGGTAAGGATATAAGCAAGAAGAGACGCAGTCAACAAATATTCCGTTCCTTATTGCATTCATTTCATTTGAGACGTAAGAAGAGGTAAAGCGGGATATTACTTTCGTTAACACGAAAGATATGCCGCACATATTGATAACGAGGAAGTCTGCGTCTGCATACATTTCCTCCTTGAAATATGTATGCTCTATTATATACTAAGTAGCCTGATCATTGTTTCAGTGATGTTACCCTCTTGTTTGACCCCGTAACGATGAACAGATTCCAAATGCATGGCCCTGCATGAAAGTAGTAGCTGTTCGAACCCTTCCTGGGTTGTTTTTTGTGTTTTATTGCTTGGAATTCCTGAAGCAGACCACTGTGCCTTCCCTCCTCGTGGGTTAGGTCTCAAAACTAAAGCGCTTTTTATCCAATGGCATAATTTATTCAGACAGCATCAGCACAAGACTATCAAACAAAGTCTTCCATTTATAGTTGCAACACTCTAACCAGCACTGACCGAAGTGTAATCTACGGTCATCGTCCGAAATTAGCAGCTGTCTGCTACTGTGGCAAAGTCCGTACTACACTTTCGATTCCGCAGCACCATTTTATCTGTTAACACTGTGTAGTTGCAGAGTTGTGCCAGCATGTCTGTCCTCACAATGTCGACTTTATGTATCTCACTTCTCCTGTAGCGTTGATCACGAGGAGCCGAAGTAAATGAGTGTATTCTGCATGACGTAACATTCAGTATTCCCTTCTTTCATAGCCACTCTTCATGTGCACCGATACTAAATAGGGATGTGAAAACTCTTGAAAGTGAGAGAATGACAACAATAATCGTAACAAGAACAAGCATATTATGAATGATGTTTATTCCAACGCAGAACGAGAATGGCTTTAAATATAAAAATCTATATCTATATCCATATCTATTGATCTTTGAGTTGGCACAATGCAAATATATTCTTAGCATTTTGTTACTGAATTTAGTTCTGGATGTTTGCAGAGAAAAGGAAAAGTCGGTACTCCTCGCTAGTGTAATATAATGTGAACCAGCAACTACCCTTTCCTTAGAACACGACTCAAGCAGGTCCCGAAGTAGGTACCAAAGCATTGCTGCATTCTGTTCCCTGACATTGCTCTGATGACGGTTAATGCAGATAGTTCCGATTATGAAATACAAAACGTATTGCAGGTTACTTCCTAGGATAGTATCATTAAATTTGCGTTGTAGACGGCACATGAACGTGACGACTATCCATATTACTCATCAATATAAAAAGACTATATTATGGGAATTTAGCAGGATTACTCAAAATGAATTCTGAAATTGGGTGACTGACCGCACAGGTGCTAAACGTCGTCAAGAGTATAGATGTCCTAATCGCATTAGGAATATGAAGATCGTCTTCGACAGCTCGCAGCTTTCACATTGCTTTCTCCACCCTACTCCAGACAGCCCTCGGTGGAGTAGCACTACGTTGCCAAAGTAATGGAAGGCCTTCAATCCGACAACAGACCACATATTGAAAAATACAAGCGTATTCTCTTGCAGCGTAAGCTTATTGTAACTAATCTAAAAATTATTGGAGAGGAACATTGTTCTATTCAAAAAAAGTAAAATGTTACGCCCTGTTGACGTCAAACGGACATTAACTATGTCCTGTCTTGTGTCCTACTCATCTATTATATCAAGTGTACTATCAAAATGATTATATATAATTAATGATGATGTAATGCATTGATACCAGATGGTGCGTTCACAACAGTATTGATGCGAAAATAAAACAGAAGTTCGCAAAAGTGCAGTTGTGCATTTTCATACGTTTTCACCTCGAGATGTACAGTCGTACTCAAAAGTATCCGAACGACCTGAATTGCATTTCGCCTGATTCGCATGCAAACGGCATAACGCAGCTGTCTAGCAGGTCCTCTAATCGCTCCTTGGCCGGCCGGAGTGGCCGTGCGGTTCTAGGCGCTACAGACTGGAGCCGAGCGACCGCTACGGTCGCAGGTTCGAATCCTGCCTCGGGCATGGATGTGTGTGATGTCCTAAGGTTAGTTAGGTTTAATTAGTTCTAAGTTCTAGGCGACTGATGACCTCAGAAGTTAAGTCGCATAGTGCTCAGAGCCATTCTAATCGCTCCTTGGTACAGTCGTTTGACTGGTTCCAACAAGTCACCACTAGAAAACACTGCTTTGTATCGCAATAACTCAAGATGTAAAGTAATATCATGATACTAAAAATATCAGGGAACACCTTATCACAGATAAGACTGTCCTTAAGGCTTGTAAGCTCACATTTATTACAATAAATGACATACCTGAAATGTTACCACTCTCATTATTACGTCAGATTGGTAATGCACGTAGTACGTTCGTCGTATTCATGATTTCCTCTTCAAGGTAACATACCGTACTTATTATTTAACACAAAATGACTTTAAAAATTTAAGTTATTCACGAGCAGCTAGTTGAGAATATGTATGAACTTCAAATGACACGACGAACCGTCTTGTTCCGTATATTTATTCAAACCCAGCTCATGCAGACTAAGCAAAGATTTCGTGAGTGACGGAAACTAACAGTCATTCCTGATTAGGCATACAGAGAGTGATAAACCTCGATTTTAGACAGTATCAGTTAGCAAATATCAACTTTAAATTGCATAACGCAAACATTTTTAACAGACGCGAATTCCTACCCAGCATCTATTGTCCCTGTTAACGAACTACGAGAGATGTTAAATATTGCTTCTTCACAAGTAACTTACTTGAAATGCCGTGATTTAAAGCTTTGTGTTGGACACGGATTCGAACCCAGAACCTAATCGGATTGCTATCGAAGCACAGTCAAATGTGACATATCGGATTTTCGTGGCAGTAGCTAGATGTTTTAACTGAAATGACGAGGCGAAACATTAATCGTTTCCTTCCCAGGCACCAACCCGGCACCTATCGCTGTTATATTCTAGAGAAAACGAACGTTAAATATGGGTTTGTTGCACCAGCAGTGACGTGTGAGCATGTTTGAACTAGAAATAATACGACGAAGAGTTCAGCGCTCACTGGGAATAGAGCCCCACACATATCGTTGTTGACTACACACAAAGAGACGTCAGTTACCGAATTTTTCTCCACCAGCTGCTCAGAATAACATCTTGAACTTAGTCATCTCGCAAATAGTTCTGTGTCTCACTGGGAGTTAAAAACATCAGATATCGTTAGTGTTGACAACGAATGAAGATACATTAAAAATCAAAATAATTATCCACCAGCAGATAGGTGTTCTCATGCAAGAGCTTGATAATACCTAATTAAATCTTTAGTGCCGGGCCAGGATTCGATCCCATTGTGGAGATGTTGAGGAATCTGCAGTTTTGAACAAACAACAAATTGCAGCCGAGCTGTATTGTCACGAAGGGATCAAATTCCGCGTTAAGGGCGGTCTGAGTTGCATTCCCAGTTCAGAACCAATTTTATCGACATACAGAAGCTCAGATAAAAGATGGGATAAGTGTCCTGTGACCATACATAGCGTTTGTTTCGTAACTTGAAAAAAATAACTAGTATAAGAAAGGTTGCTGGTGATAGAGTTTCTACCTGTCGCCACTCCAGACTTTATTGTGGTTCAACCTACCGTCTACTTGGTAGAGAACGAATATCATCTTTAATGTGAATTTTCAGACCACACTGCCATTATATCTTCTTCACTTGGTGTAGCCAGGAGAGAATGGAATCTGTCTCTCCCTATCTAAAATCATTGACAGAAGTGGGAATCGAACCCAAACCATAGGTATAACAACCTACCATCCGTCCAACAGACCACGAAATCCTCTTCTCTGCGACTCCTTTTTCTATCGTAACGCCGTTGCGCCACACTGGATGAGAATTTTGACACACAGGCTCCCTGTAGCAATTTGCAGCATGTTCAGTAAATTCATTTACTTGGTTGACCGAATCACCATGAACTAGCTGTCTCGGCTACCCAGTGCATACATTCGACTGTTTTGTAATCACCGAAATAAAATCACGTAACTGCCACCTACACAGAACTGCCAACAGTGTAGGATGCAGAAGTTTAAATAGGAAGTGTTCCTTTCCACTTGAGCTATTCTATTGCGCTATCTGTTTGTAGAAAACGTCGTTCAGTCCAATAGAAAAGCTGTAACTGTTTGTCTCTCAGAAGTCAAGACCTGGCCATATGCATAAACTCACAGTGCTGTGGAATCCAAAAGTTCTGGAGGAATAGTTGTCGAGCTCTGGAGCTGTTGTAGCTACGTGTCAGCTAGTAGCGTAGATAAGATGTCGCGAGTTCGAATACATTGTGCTACATTTTTTAAAACGCAATTCTGCTGTCTGCTGAAGTTTTCAATCTAATGGAACTTTGAACATAATTCCCTTCACTTCTCAACCCAAAGTAGTCGCATGTGGAAAAAGGGCTAACTACTGTGACATTTTGTTCTATTCAGGTTTAATGGACACCAGGCAGCAGATGCATCTCGAAGATGTGTAGGGAGAGCGCATCGTGCCATAATACGTCAGAAAAGTATTTTCTGCATTAGCTGTCGAGTGGTAATGAGATTTTATTCTTCTTCAAACTTTGTTTGACAGCTTTAACTGTATTATAAGAAATGAAATAAAACTAACCACGATAACGTTACGACGAAAGTCTGTTTTAATGAAACCGAGTATCTGTACACAAGCGTGCCTCTATCGACACGAATTAGTAAAATACTACTCACTTAGATTTTGCTTGGGTCTGTGTCATACTGAAGAGGTATGCAAATGTGGCATTTCATAAATATAGTTACGTATTCCTAGAAACCCAAAATTCGTTTGTCAGCAGCGGAAAGAGCCTATTGTGCAGCCTTATAAGTTTTTCAACATGGCACTATGAGCCGAAAGTATTTTCTTGCGCTTTCCTTATTGATGTTTGATCCGCCTGCTTGTAGCTCTTTCACAGAAGGGATAAAAACGTTGCAATCAGTGAGACTGAAACTGCGAACTATAATACAAGCTTTTTCACAGGTCAGCACATTACCACAGAGCTGGAGAAGAGGTATGGGTCTGAGCTTCCTCTTACGAGGGCAATAGTGCCTAGAACTCGTAAACCGCTATTTAAAGGTCGAGATTAGTTGCGATTTCCACCTGCAACGACTTTCCTGGGCTGAAAACCGTAAATTTACAATCTGTTGTTACACTTCAAGCGATAATAACTCAGATTATTCAATGGAAATGACAGGTAAAATCATGTGAACTTTGAGGCTTAATTCCGTGCACACCAGGAAGTAACTCGTCAATCACAGAGTTGCCAAACATACGTTGCCTTGTTGCCAAATCTCAGTTACAGTACCAGCAGGAAGAAGACGAACCGATGTGATCCTACAGCGGGCTGGGAAGTGACCATAGCTGGTGTCTCCAGGTCGCGGCTGCTACGGCCTGCAACACGTAATGCGTCTGATTCGCATTTCTATAACTAGGTTTAGGGACTGGAGCGTAGTTACTAATAATACTCAGAACTGACTGCAAACTAAGCATCATTAATCAGTAACTCTCATTGTTGTTTTTATATATCTTTCGTAAGTGTACTCAAAACTAAGAAACTCATTCACAGGCGTTTTCGTGCCTCGCCGATAGTCGAGCACAACAAACAAATAAAAAAAAGAATGTGTGTGTGTGTGTGTGTGTGTGTGTGTGTGTGTGTGTGTGTGTGTGTGTGAGAGAGAGAGAGAGAGAGAGAGAGAGAGAGAAAAGAATGAGAGAGAGTGTAAAAAATTGTTGTAAAGAAATTGAATCATGGTATTTAAAGAAATCTTTCATTAAAATGACACATTCCACATCATTATGAAATGTCGTATTCATGATGTATGGAATAAGAATTAATCTAATGTAATCTAATCCAATCTAATCACATCATATTGATGACCAGCCATGAAGAGTAATGAATTACCGAAATTTTTGCCAACACCAGTAACCAAATCTAAACTTGAAAATAAAAAACGACAATTTTTGTAATAAACCGTGACTCCTATCAAGACTCTTTCGTCCCTGTTGTCTAACCACGAAAGATGTGTGATATACCTCCATTCTGAAGTAACAAAGTGTGCATGCATTTAAAGATGAAGTGCATGATGTGAATTTCTGTGACGGAGATACGAACCCAACACGTAATCGGTTTGTTAACTGAGAAAAAACAAATGTTACGTATCGGGTTTTCTTACTAGCCGCTAGGTGTCTGAATCTAAAAGAAGGATACAAACTTTTGTGCCTAAGCGCCAATCGTACTGCACACCTACCGTGCATCCACGAATATAGCTTAAGTATCAGTTGCTTACTCACGAACAGTAAGATGTGTGCGTGTTTGACCAGAAATAACGACACCTGTTGCGATTGTTGGCAACACATGAACATACATTAGAAATGCGCGTTAATTTTCACTAGCAGGTAGGTGTGCACTTGATAGAGCTTGAAATGAAATTATGAATATTTTTGTACTGGATCAGGGTTCAGACCCACATACTTACCTTTGGAGGAGACCTAGAGAAGATTGCAGTATTGCGAAAAGGAACGAAATGATTGAACTATACTGTTCCGAGAGATTCAGATTCTCGAAAGAGGAGATACGAATTCGAATCGCAGTCCAGCACCAAATTTTTCAACTTCTCTAGTTTAATCAAGTACAAGTAAAATAAGAGCCCTGTCCCTTTAAATGGCTATCGGTTCATCAAATAAAATAAAATTTTCTAATGTAAGTAAGCTTACTGGCGACTGTATTTCTGTTTACCATGACTTCCGCTATGTCATTTCCCAACGTAAACCGGCTCTGCCCAGTTGGTAATGAAGGAACGTGATGTTTAATGCGGATTCTGGATTATAATGTCTTTCTCTTGAGGTTACCAGAGGTAAAATAAAACTGTTTGTGCCTCTTAAAAGTAAATGCCTGAACCCACGCATTGCACCTGTGATAGTTCGTTCCACCAGACCATTGTGGCCACATTTCCCAGTCCCAGGAGTGTGCTGTAACGGATGATGTGCTTAGCTTACAAAATTAGTCAGGGTGGAAAAAATGCCAGTCTATTAAATGGTCAAGTAGAAGCAAGCTTCTGACGCAGAGATTATGCTACTCTCATGTCAGCAGGATGTAAAGACTCTTCTAGGCATCATAGGCTGGATGTGAAGCCATTTTGATTTTTCACAAATTCAGCAATTTTCTTAGTTCGAGAAAATCCACTGTGAAGTGTGAAGTTGCCGGATAATTCGATTATTACTGTTATTATTACTATCATTTTATTCATACCGCTGCTGGAACACAAGTGCTTGAAGATAATTTAATGCCTTTTGGCCACTATAGATGTAGTTTCCCAAGAACATGTTTTTTCCCTGTCTACGGAATCCTTTTCATGTTAATATCAAACATCAGCAATTACTCCTAGATTACATTAAAACTAAAGTAACTGACGAAGACGTTACTTGATAACAAAATCGCGCTGCCTTTCTTCATTTACTTGCGCCTAGAAATGGCTATCGAGTACTGACAAACCAAAAGGCAAGAGATCTTACTGCCTTCCGATGTACATCGCTGTCAGTTCTTCCACATGATTTGGTCGACATGACCTGTTTCAAGGTGTGTATGACATACAATGTTTTAGAAAATTTATTGTTTGCCTTTGAAATAAACAGAAGTATTTCATTCTAACCCGTCCAAGTACAACATTTTCGGAATATTAGTTCAAATTTATTTTCGCTTCTATAATGTAGGAAAGTATTTCACAGTTACAAAACTCGCATTCGAAACATTGACCTTACACTTAGTCGCTGACCATAAATTCTAGCTCAGAGTGACACCAGTTTAAATAATCTAATGTAGCGAAGACTGTTTGCCAGTGCTCTTTCTCACCGGAAAATACGCAATTCACTCATTTGGCTCCGTAAGTACGCTTTAACAGTAATTTCTGTGTGAAATTTGTCAGTAAGCTTTTGCCTTCCAACCGGCGAAATACGGTAGAGTACAGCCGGTAAACAATTCAGAAACCACGATTTAGTGCCGATAAGACGATTTCTTTAAACATTGTCAAAGCTGAGGGAATTTAGTTTCTGCTTAAATCGTCTTAAGCAGCAACGTTCACAGATATCTCAAATAGGAAAAAGCTCATTATCCAGGTACGAAGGTTGTAAAACGAACTTCCCACAGTTTGTGTCAGGTTGATCTTTGCGTCTGATAACACTGCTTAAGTATTTTGTCTAAGAGGTATCACAAGTAGTGTTCCTGTAGCTGTGGGAATCATTCGTTGAAAACGAGTTTAACACCAATGGGTACAGTGCTGCTAAATATTCAGAATTATTATCAACCTAAGTCTGAGTTCATCCACAAACTGAGGCGTTTTTATAATTTTGAGCTAGACTGTGTATCCTTGTCTTCCTTGAGTGGTCATTGGAAGGCGTTTACCCACACGTATACAATACTATGAATACTTCGAACGCTATGGTTAACGTTGCTCTCATAAACTACTTTTGTTTTTTTAATTCCTCTGGGTCTTCAGCGTGCAATACGTGTTGTATATACAGTCTTAGACCAAAAAATTGACCGCCGAGTCGTTCACGTAAGGTGGACAATACAGTCGTGCTCCTCTCAGGGGTCGACAGAAGCGTCCGATCCCACGCGTCGGCTTTGACCTGTGACATAAGGGTGTTGTCGTGTGTGACGTCATGACAGCGCGGAGTTTGGTTTGAGTGTGGCTGTCTCCAGTTCTGTTTTATCTTATTTTATTTACTTTTCTGATCTGTTCGTTCTATCTCGTGAGATTTTTTTTTAAATTTAAAAACACTTATTACTTATTTTAATTATCTGTTTCCTCTAATTTCTATTTTAGTTTATTACATTTATCTTTCTGATCTGTTCGTTCTATCCCGTGAGATATTTTTTTTTAAAGACAAAAAACACTAATCAGCTACTGAAGCATCTTTATCTTCTATGGGTTGCAGGGGTTACGACCCCTAGGGAGGTGGGTGGGTATTCATGCACGGCTGTCTTCACTTACACGTTGTAGCTACGCAAGGCGTCTAAATTTGTTTATATTTAGTTTGCCATCCCCCCACCCAAAACACCCCATTTCCCGCGCTTATCCCGTTAATGTCATTAGGCTTCTTGTGGAAAGTGTGTGTGTTTGTTTTTATTTCCGCCATATTTGTGACGTCATGGGTCAAAGCAGACGGGCGGGATCAGACGCTTCCGTATTTCCCCTCTCAGAATTCTATGTCTGGCAATATGCTCGATCTGGCAACATGTAGACTGCGGCACATCCCAGAGAAAGTCATGACTCCAGTCCTAGTACATCACTCTTGACTACGACCGTAGTCTTGAGGTAAAACGCGAGACCAGCTAATATGGTATTGTAGATTCGCTTGAATTACACTCATACCTTCAGCACCGAGAGGAAAGGGGTGATAAAATTTTGTCGATATGTGCTTTCGGTCGCCAGACGTCATATTAGCTGGTCTCGCGTTTTACCTCAAGACTACGGTAGAGTTCCATTAGCGG